>NW_024870722.1:2190000-2655000 GCF_019054845.1 Dipodomys spectabilis | reverse complement strand
ATAAACCTTTCAAGCCTCCATCCTACCAAGACTCCATCCACTTCACTGTATTCCATGCCACACTATATTCTACACTCCACCTGCTCTGAGCTGCCCAATACATCCTAGTTTCCTTCATCTTACTCTGGTGTCTTACAGAGCTGAAAGGTCCTTCCCAGGCTTCTCTTTGTCAACCTCCTTTCCTCTATCATCACCTTGTGACACTTCTCTGACACCTGGGAATAGGATTTATGGCTCCTCCATTTTACTCCCTTCACATAATCTTAGGCTATTAGCCCACTTATAAGTCATGTAGCAATTAGTGATGTATACATATGTACATCTCCACAAAAAGATCCAAAATGAGGGGCTGGGAATGTGGCTTAGTAGTAGAGTGCTTGCCTTGTATGCCTGAAGCCCTGGGTTTGATTCCTCAGTACCACATAAACAGAAGTGGTACTGTGGCTCAAGTGGTAGAATGCTAGCGTTGAGTACAGAGAGGCTCAGGGACAGTGCCCAGACCCCGAATTCAAGCCCCAGGACTAGCACAAAAAAAAGAAAAAAGAAAAAAAGATCCAAAATCAATTCTTCAAGCTAGAGGTCTACAAACAATTACCTGCAAGGAAAATTCAGCTCACTACCAGGCTGTGAACAGTCCAGGAGCTAAAAGTGATTTTTACACTTTCAAATGGAATTAAGTGATATTTATGGCATGTGAACATTATAAGGAATTCAGACTTCAAAATCCTTAATGTATTTCCACCTTATTACAACACAACAACAGTTAATCATCTAGGTGTCCCTAGGTATCTACCAGGAATCAGTTTGAGAACCCCACCAAGGGTGGTGGAATGCTGTGGACTCACAGCCCCCAGACAGATATGGAGGCTTACTGAGAACAGTCATCATTAGTCATCCCAACAATTGGACAGATCCCAACAATTGGACAGATCCCAACAGAATTGGACAAATTTGGACAGTAATGACATGACCACAAAGCCTAAAGTATTATTCCTCTGGCCCTTTACAGAAAAAATATACATATATGTGTGTGTGTGTGTGTGTGTGTGTGTGTGTGTGTGTGTGTGAGTGTGTGTGTGTGTGTGTAGATAGATAGATAGATAGATAGAGAGAGAGAGAGAGAGAGAGAGAGAGAGAGAGAGAGAGATCTAGATATATCCAACACCATCCTAAAAGGTAGAAATTTTGTCTTATTGACGTTTGGTGATAGGATCAGTTCAGTGCCTGACATAGGCTAAGTAAATGTTTAATGACTGAATAATGAGTTGTTCAATATAATGCCGACTTAATTAATGAAGAAAGTGTGTCTTGCTTTCGATTTCCAGGACCATGTGATTCAGAGTACATGACTCCTCATAGTTCCTGAGTTTTCACACCGACTTACTTCAGTGTATATACTTTGGCTAACGTATTTGGCATAGCCTGTCAATCTGAAATTTGATTCATAATTTAAATGGCTTCAGGGCCATTCAAATTCCTGGCAAAATGAGTATGACTAGCTACAGTTAGCTAATGCATCATCACACAACAATTGGCAGCCCTGTAAGAACATAAGGATCCCCTGGAGGAAAACAAGGGCAGGCAGCCAGATCCCAGAGGAACTAGAACCTTCCATCACCACCTGAACAGGTTTTTCATGGTAAGTCAAACAACAATGGATCCAGTGTCCATCTAGAAACATAGCAAGAATTTTATTTTTTTCAAGTTTACTGATCCACATTTTTCATATCCTTTTTAGGAAAACCTAATAAAACTACTTCCTGAACACCCTGAGCTCTTCTCCCATTTATCATACAAGGACCAGGTAGAAACAATCCTTCTTGTCTCAAAAGAGTTGCCAAAGAACATGAGAGATCAAACCCAAGACCTAAAAATTCTACCCACCAAAGTACATATGGGCAGTGGCAGGGAGTTGGGTCTTCTTTTGATGGATAAATCCATAGTCAACAAACTCAGCAGCCCACAAGAAAGGAAACTTATGGTTAAAACAGATTCCAGATATTTTTAGCAATATAATGACTCCAAAAATGAACTCAAAGAAACAGAAAACAGGTGTAGAAAATGGGTCACAGCGGTTGGAATGTCATCTGATAGTCTTCACTCTGAGGTCTTTCAGCTACAAAGGATCATATGAATATCACCCTGCTGACTGGTAATATTAGTACATCTTTCTTTACAAAGGGTACTGTTATGGACCTAACTTCTTCAATCAGACTTTGAGGTGTTCAAACATACCTAAGAAAGATGAGAACCTAATATAGGCAGGTGCCATAAATAGCCAGTGTCCTGAAAACTGCAGGTCAGAGAGGGGCTCTTTGGAGACAGATGCTGAGGCACAGTGGTGTGAAATCAACTATTTGAGAATGCTCTAAGAAAATAACCCAGAAAGACAAAAAAAGAAGCAGGAAGTGTGGAAAACAGGAATTCTTGCAAAGAAGTCTGGAGCCAGCATGGCTGTCCAACAAGGAGATAAGCATGTAGTAGACTGAATTTTTTTTAAAAAAATTAAAAATTAAAAAAAATAATAAATGAGCTGGGCACTGGTGGCTCATGCCTATAATCCTAGCTACTCAGGAAGCTGAGATCTGAGCATCATGGTTCAAAGCTGCCCCAGGCAGAAAAGTCCATGAGACTCTTATCTCCAATTAATCACCAGAAAACCAGAAGTGGTGTTGTGGCTCAAAGTAGTAGAGTGGTAGCCTTGATCAAAAGAGCCCAAGGAGGGCTGGGAAGGTGGCTCAGTGGTAGAGCGCTTGCCTTGCATGCATGAGGCCCTGGGTTCGATTCCTCAGCACCACATAAGCAAAAAGAAAAAAGCCAGAAGTGGCGCTGTGGCTCAAGTGGTAGAGCGCTAGCCTTGAGCTGAAGAGCTGAGGGACAGCGCCCAGGCCCAAAGTTCAGGCCCCACGACTGGACCCTCCCTAAAAAAAGAGCCCAAAGATAGCACCCCAGCCCTTAGTTCAAGCTCCACAACTAAAAAGGAAAATAATATATGAAAATCTGAAGTAGCCCAAGCACCTCAGAATGTGATTGTGCTGAAGAGCTGAGGGACAGCGCCCAGGCCCAAAGTTCAGGCCCCACGACTGGACCCTCCCTAAAAAAAGAGCCCAAAGATAGCACCCCAGCCCTTAGTTCAAGCTCCACAACTAAAAAGGAAAATAATATATGAAAATCTGAAGTAGCCCAAGCACCTCAGAATGTGATTGTATTTAGAGATGGGAAGCCTTTAAATAGGCAACAAAGTTAAAATGAGGACTTAAGTGGGGAGGGGTTTAGTCCACAGTGACTGGTGTCCTCATAGAAGAAGAGGCACCAGGGATGTGCACCCAGATGAAAACATGTGAGGTCCCAGCAAAGACAGCCCTGCAAGCCAGGGAGAAAGCCTTGGGAAAAACCAACCATTCCAACTCCTTAATCTCTAGCCCCACTGCTGATGCTTACACCAGGCAACTACTGATGCTTTCTTTTGGAAGCCCCCACAAACTGACACAGACAGCCGGGATTCTGTAAACAGGATCCCTCACTCCTGCCTGAAGTTGCACCATCCTGCAACCTTCATCCTTCACCACACCAGAAACCTAAGTCATTCATCGGCAAAAACAAAACCAACACTGTGTTTGACACAGTGCTGGCACCAACAGGTCAGTAAGGAACACAACAAGCGGATCATGGAGCATCGTGAGTGCCAGAGCAGTGGTGCAGGATGCATAGAGTGATGTGGATACACAGATGTGGCAGGGTGTGCAGGAGCAGTCAGAGAGGGCTTCAAGGATGAGGAGCGGACATTGAGGCTCACCCAGGAAGGAAGAGTCCAGAAGTAAAATAGGTGAAAGGTTGGGAGGCAGGAATGGATGGCACTTGAAGGAGCAGGAGACTAGAATGTGGAGTGAGAGGGGAAGTGGTCAGAGAAGAGGCTGAGTGAGTGGAAAGCACCTGTACCCTGAAGGATCTGGAACTGTCTATGAAGAGCTATGGAAGCCATTGAGGTGTGGGAGGCATGGGAACAAAACAGCATTTGTGTCCCAGGACACTGCCTGCTGCAGAGTGGATCCAATGAGTGACACACTGCAGGTGGAAAATGGACTAGACAGGGGACAGAATGGAACAATGTGGGTGCTGAAATGGATCAACTGAGGAAGAACAGCAGGCCCCCTCTGTGGGGGCTATATAGCTCCAGCAGGGTGAGCCATGATCAGGAGGTCTGACTCTCCATGGTGTGGCCAAGGGAAGAGAGTCATTTGGAACACTCATTTGAGCAGGTGGTGGTGTCATTCCCAAAGAAAGGGGTAACTCGTGGAGTACCCATCCCCCCATCAGCTGTTGTTACCATTTCCAAACCTCGCTTGTCATACATAGGCATCTAAAAAATCTATCTATCACATCAAGGAGATGTGGGCGCCTTGAGGAACGAATAACAATTTGCTTTGCTCTCTCTGGTCATGGAACCTCTTACTGCTTGAGATATGTTGCTAGAAGAAACAGCAAGCCAAGGCATAGACCGCTCCATGAAGATTTCCAGCTGGTTCTGAAGTTTGAGGACCACGGCAAGTCCCAGTTTTCAACTGTACAGTATTCCTTATAAAATGGAGTTGGAAGTTTGATTTTTGTCTCCTTTGCAGCTCAACTGCCTTTATCCAGTTAGCTGAGAACTGGCTCAATTATGAAGTAAATTAGCTTAGCTCTTAGCTAAGGGGAAGAAATGTGGCCATATTTTTGGCACCTCTTAATTGGAGATAAATGCTAACGTGTTGGAGAAACTCCAAAGAGCAATTAAGATGAGAAAAGAACTAGCAAAATTCTAAAGCTAGTGAGGATCGTTTCCAAAAGCCAGGCACACTGTGCTCTGTAAGGGTGGAAAGAAAACTGAAGGGTCCAATAAAGTGTTTAGAAATGCCAAGAAGTTTCTAGAAGAGAGATTTGTCTTCGTGTACAAAGTATATGCTTCTTGTTTTAAGAGACTAAATTTTGAAGTTACAATAGAGGAAATTTTCCATAGCACCCTTATATAATTGATACAGATAGAAGCACAATTGTTACAGCAAGGAGACTATTTGTATATGATTGTGTGAAACCACGTGCTTTTGAGAAAGATCTGATTATATCAAACATATCCAAAGAAGAGGAGACTGGAGTGAAAGGTTAGAGCATTTTCCTTAAGAAAAAAAAAAAGGCAAAAAGGAAGGGATAGAACAAAAATAAAGAGGAAGAGAGGCCTAGGTTAGAGGCTTACAGAGCTAAGTAGAGGAGAAACACCCAAAGCAGGGCCATGGGTAGCAGAAAACACAGGAGGACCCAGGGAGCACTGTCCACACAATGATGTGAGCACAGAGAGCCAGGGAGCACCAGAAAGGAGATGCCACCATGTACCACAGTGAAGACTCTCTACACACACGCTTCTACACACTCACCCTCGGTCAGGCATTCACCCTACATGCTCACACACACACAGACTCACACATACATACTCATAGGCCCATACACGCATACTCCTCACACACATGCATACACACCCTACATACTCACACCCAGTCACACATGCACTCGCACATGCATGTACACGCAGGCACACATGCTCATGCATGCACACACTTGTGCTCATACATTCAAACCCGCATGTGCACGCACTCACATACACACCCAGCAAGAAGCATAGGAGGAATTTGGAGACGTTGCCAGAAACTCCATTAGGTGCTCAGCAGGAACCTCAACATCATTGTTGACTATTTTTTATAACTGCCACAAATATTTGAGCAAGGGGCCAAGGAAGGAACTGTTACTATGCAAACTCCACCAAATGCTTAACATCATGGAGGGGTTTTTTTTTATTATTAATAAGTTTTATTATTGTGAAAATACCATACAGAGGGTTTACAATTACATGAGTATATTTCTTAGCAAGCATTGTTGCCTCCTCCTTTGTTTCCCCTTACCATCCCTGCCCTCCCATCTTCCCCCCACCCCGACCCCCACCTCCTCACCCCCTCACCCCCACTAAAGTTGTAAAGTTTATTTTTCTACATAACATCTTGTACACCTCATTGTTGCAATGGGTCCACCTGTATCCCTAGTTAAACAATTTGTTTTTTCCCTTCTCCCCAAATTATACCAACATCAAATACAGTGAAAACAGGGGTTATACCGTGGAGGAGGGACATACAAAGCAACCAAAAAAATCACCTTATAAATATGTTAGAAACAATAGCAAGAAAGAAAAACCACTTGAGTCCTTATCGCCTAACATCAACTTATTTGATTTTTTTTCTGCTTGTCTCAGACATATACTAGTTATTGCAAATAAAGGAAACCATGGGACCTATGTTTCTTTGGGCCTGGCTTACTTCACTTAATATAATTTTTTCTAAGTCTTTCCATTTCCTAACAAATGGGGCAAAGTCATTCTTTCTGATGGAGGCATAGAAAGAAGAATGGGCAATAAACACATGAAGAAATGTTCAACCTCTCTAGTCATAAAAGAAATGTAAATCAAAACAACACTGAGATACCACCTCACCCCAGTCAGAATAGCTATAATCAAGAACTCTAATAACAACAGATGCTGGAAGGGATGTGGACAGAAGGGAACCCTACTGCATTGTTGGTGGGAGTGTAAACTTGTTCAACCACTTTGGAAAGTAGTATGGAGGTTCCTCAAAAGACTCCACATAGAGCTCCCCTATGATCCAGCAATCCCACTTTGGGTCATTTACCTGAGTGGTCACAAACAAGACCATACTAAAGCTATCAGCACAACTATGCTTATTGCAGCATTATTTACCATAGCTAAGCTATGGAACCAACCCAGATGCCCCTCAGTAGCCAAATGGATCAAGAAAATGTGGTATATATACATCATGGAGAGTTTTTAAAGCACAAAATAGGGCTGGGAAGGTGGCTCAGTGGTAGGGTGCTTGCCTCACATGCATGAGGCCCTGGGTTCGATTCCTCAGCACCACATAAACAGAAAAAGCCAGAAGTGGCGCTGTGGCTCAAGTGGTAGAGCACTAACCTTGAGCTGAAGAGTTGAGGGACAGTGCCCAGGCCCATAGTTCAAGCCCCACGACCAACAACAGCAACCAAAAAAAAAAAAAAACACACACACACACACAAAATAAAATCACATTGTTCTTTTATCACTGTACATGTGTCTGTGCACTTGGGGTTGTTTTATGCTGGGAATAACACTCTCATCCCCCAGAAATACTTACTGAGGGGCTCTGTTTTCCCGGAGATTCTCTGCCCTCTTGGAGCTTTCATTCTACTGGGATGGGGAAGAAGAAGGAGAAGATAATAAACCAGTGGGTAAGCAAATATACTGTAGGTCAAATGGCAGGGAGTTCTGTGAGAAAAAAAAGTTAAGAGAAGGATTGCAAGTGGTTGAGCAGGAAGGAGGAGGGCCAGGTTTGGCTTCACGTAGGGTATCAGGAATGAAGACTGTCCAGGCTGGAGAGGGTAATCCATGAATCACTCCGAGATGACAACTCTTCCTTCAGCAACTGAAGAATATTGTGGTCCCTGATTTCGAAACCCTGAGGCAAGGGCAGCTTTCTGTGCGTCCCCAAGATCATCAAGGACACTCAAAGCAGCAGCTGGGATAGCCCCAGCCTAAGGAGAGCCTGTACCAGGCAAAAAGGTATGAGGGATCTAACCTGACAGTATAATTTTATTCTTGGCTAGGTAATAATATTTTGCTTTAGATACTTTGCAATTTTATTACCATGCTTCATTGCCAATGTCCTCTTATATAACATTGTCAAAAAAAATTATCTTTCTAATGAATCACGTTTAACTTTACTGATGCTCTGTATGGTTTTCTTTTATGCCCTTTCTCAACTTTCAGCTTTCCCTTTTAAGGCTAAAATACAAGTTTCTTATATATTATTTCTTTTGCTTTGTCCTTTAAGTTTTGATGGGTAGTAATATCATTCTATTAGTAATATTTATGCATTTCTCCTTTATGTCCCCTGGATATTTGCAACAGTGCTTTTTAGTATCTAAATAAGGAAATTTTAGCTTTTTCTTCTTGAGGTCTACATTAATTGCACCATAGTCAGAAGATATAATCTTTGAAATTTGTTGAAATAGATTGCAGAGCTTATGGATAAAGAATATTTGTATGTTTTTTTTACCCGCGTGTACTAGTGGGAAAAATACCCAGATTCTCCAGTTGTTGGGTAATATGTTTTAGTGTCTTTAGTATTTGTACTATTGTTGAAGTCTCCCTTGTTCTTATTGATCTCTTGCTTTCTGATGATGGATAATTGAGAAGAGTGTGCTTGCTGAAAGAATGGATTTATCTATTTTTCTTACTAGTTCTGACAGCTTTTCTCAGTGTATCTCAGTATAAACATATGCAATTTCTTCTTGGGAGCATTAACATTTTATCATTATGACAATTATAACATGACCTTATATCTAGTCACACTTTCTGACCCCAGATCTGGATTTTCTAGTGTCAACACCACAGCTAATGAAAGTTTTAGGACTGGGAATATGGCTTAGTGGTAGAGTACTTGCCTTACATGCGCAAAGCCCTGGGTTGGATTCCTTAGTACCAAATAAACAGAAAAAGCCGGGGTTGGGAAGTTGTCTCAATGGTAGAGCGCTTGCCTTGCATGCCTGAGGCCCTGGGTTCGATTCCTCAGCACCACATAAGCAAAAAGAAAAAAGCTGGAAGTGGCGCTGTGGCTCAAGTGGTAGAGCGCTAGCCTTGAGTTGAAGAGCTGAGGGACAGCGCCCAGGCCCAGAGTTCAGGCCCCATGACTGGACCCAAAAAAACAACAACAACAAAACAAAACAACAACAGAAAAAGCCAGAAGTGGCACTGGTGCTGTGGCTCAAGTGGTAGAGTGCTAGCCTTGAGCAAAAGAAGCTCAGGGATAGTGCCCAGACCCTGAGTTCAAGCCCCAGGACTGGCAAAAAAAAAAAAAAAATGGAGTTTTAGGCCCCACACCGAACTCCAAGGATTCTACATGTCAAGTCCAGCCACTGGCTCAATGCACCAGATAAAGAGACAAGAAATGGTAAAAAGCAGAGAAAGAGAAAGCCACTCGTGTGGCATAAGTATCCCCGAGGAGAGGCGGATTCTGATTATCTCTGTCAACCCAGCAAGGGAAGGATCTGGTCTCCATAAGCAAGTCCTTGTTCTGAGGCAGGTGATCTGCCCTGCAGAGGCCTTTGTACTTTTGCTTGAGGGCCATTTCCTCCATTCATCCTTGTAAAAATAAGTTGAAGATCAGTCCTATCCTTGCTGGATTGCAAGGTGGCTACAGGTGAATGGCTAAGTACAAAGACCAATACAAAATGGAGACAGAAAGGTCAAGTTTTTCTCCTGCTTTCAGTTCATATTAGGAGCCAAGGAAGGAGAGTTTCATGAGTTTGTTTCTAAGTACCTGTTGTTACTTGTTTCTATGCTAAAGGATTACATGATACAACCATCACATTGACTGATGGTGAGGCCTTGAGCCTGCATTTTCAGGATTCCCCTGATTCAGGATTCGCCACGCCATCAGAACAAATGCGGGGTGCATTTCCTCTTCCCAGTAATTGATGATGATTTAGTTTCCTGGAATTCTGCCCAGACACCCTGTTGGGGCCCTGGCAAGCACAAGAGAAAATTGAAAGCTAGTAATTAAATGTAGCAGTCCCTTCAGGTAATTTAAATCCAGCTGAGTACATGATAGTTTCATCTAGCCAAGAAAAATTGGTCTTGTTGGGTTTCATTGACCCCTGGTCCATGTCCAGATGGAAGCCCCGCCCCAAAGCAATGCCAGAAGCTGAGCATCCCCTGCCCCAACCACACCCTCATCCTTCCCATCACCCAAGCCTCCAATCACCTGGTCTTGAGGTTTCTTTCTCTCCCCTCCCCCTCTGTAGATCCCAATCGCTGTGACTTTTTCTGGCTTCATGTGGCCTGTGGCACTTGCCTTGGTTCCTGGGGAGGAACCCCCAGACACTGGTGTGGAAACTTTAGCAGCCTGACTATCACAATAAAAGGTGCTCTCCTAAGATCCTGAAGACTCCATGGAGACCAGAGAGCAGCAATCCCCAATCTTGCCCTAACTCTAGGAAGTCCATCATCCCTCCCACCGCTCTGCCTGGTGTTCAACAGCTGGGCCCAGCACTCAGCACAGCCCCCCTGCACCTGCCACAGATGGGACCTGCTGCAGCATCCTTTCCCAGCCCCCAATTTCTGGAAATTCACGATGGTTTACCCCTTGGGTACGATGGGAGGTGGAAAAATAAAGCCTCAGCCCAGAAAACCACACGGACACAGTCACATGCAGCATAAGGAGTTCATTGTCAGCAGGGCTTACAAGTCTCTCCTGGGAGAGGAAGAAATGGTGCCTGTCCTTTATTCAGGGCATTTTTATACAGTCAGGGGACTAGAGGCGGGGAAATTTCATTAGGGGGCAGGAGGCATTCTGAGTGTGCAGCTGAATGCTAAAGGTAGTGCATAGCTGTGGTGGGGTTTTCTGATTGCAACAGTTACAGTTAGGCAGCATTCCACTGATACAGCTGGAGGCTAGAGATGTGTGTATTTTCGGGAATGGGATGGAGCTGAGGGCCTAAGATGGAGATTGTCAAGCCCCAAATGGAGATGAACATACTAACAGAAAGGACAAGTAAAAACTCCCCTTGGGACTGGGAAGAAGGCTCAGTGGTAGAGCGCTTGCCTTGCATGCATGAGGCCCTGGGTTCCATTCCTCAGCACCACATAAGCAGAAAAAGTCGGAACTGGCTCTATGGCTCAAGTGGTTGAGTATTAGCCTTGCGCTGAAGGGCTCAGGGACAGCGTTCAGGCCCCACAACTGACAAAACAAACAAACAAACAAACAAAAACTCCCCTTGGGCACAGGAAAGGCACAGAGGAGTAGCTACTACTCTATTCTGAAAAAGCTGAGTGAGTTTTAGTCTGAAAAAGCTACCAGCTCCCTGGTCCCTTCTCTCTACTGCACCAGGCTTCTGCTAAAGTCCTCTGCCTCCCACCTCATCCCTGTCCACACCAAATGCAGCGTAAGCACACATAGGTGCCTACACGCATACACACATCTGGTCAGAGAAGGCTACCTCTTTTACTACAGTAGTTTGCTAGAGCTGCCACTTAAAAACTATACCACAGATGGGGATTTAAACAACAGAAAGTTTTTCTGTTCTCACAGTTGGGAAGACCAGAAGTCTGAGATCAGGGTATGTGGCAGAATTGGCCTCCAAAACTCTTTCCTTGGCTTGTAGATGGCCACCCAATGTGTGTTCCCACCCATTCTTTTCTCTCTCTCTCTCTCCCTCCCTCCCTCCCTTCCCACCCCCACCTTCCCAACTGCTGCTAGTTAAATTGGACTAGGGAATTTAATAGCCTCATTTTATTTCAAATACCTCTGTAAGTACCAGTTCTCCATGTGGTTCCATTCTAAAACACTGGAGCATGTAAATTAGGGAGTAGAGGACAGCTCAGCAGGTGATAGTTACCCTGCTGGCTGACCCTTGTGATGGAGGAGGAGACAAAGCAGGAAATAGGAAGAGAGGACCTTTACTGTCTTGATGTATCCCGTCCTTCAGTTTGTATTTAAGCCCTACCCCAAGATTGCTGTGAAGTCCCACCTTAACTGCCTCAAATGGTGTCTGGAAACTTCTTCTTGATTGTTGGGCACTGGTAAAACAATATGTGAAGGGGTGAGGGGAAATGATAGAATAATTATGAATAATCTCTCTCCTCTCTCCTCCCTCCCCCCCTCTTCCTTGCATATTGTAAGAAATTTTCTACCTATGCAGAGAGAGAAAACCACCAGTACACAGAGTGGTTAAAGTTCCTGTCACAGAGGTAATGGAAAAATGAAGATCAGAGCCTAATGCTAGTGACTCGTACCTATAATCCTAGCTACTTGGGAGGCTGAGAACTAAGAATTATAGTTCAAGGCTAGGCTAGGTAGAAAAGCCCACAAGACTCCATCTCCAAAATAACCAGTAAACAGACAAGCTGAAGACATGGCTCAAATGGTAGACTAGACTAGCAAGCATAGCCCAGCAAACAAGCCAAGTGAGTGCCCCATATTACATTCAAGCTCTGGTACCAGCACCCCAACCCGCCCCTCAACACAACAACAAAAAAAAAAATGAGAGCAACTATGCTGGAACTGGCTGAACCTAAAGATGTCACCCACCAGGTTGGGCACTACCTAAGGTTCCCTGCTAAACTCTGAGAACTATAGATGGATTTGGTCCAAGGAAGTGTTTCACCTAAGTATCTACTTCTAATAACTTTAACTGCAACTCTTCCCAAATCCTCAACCCCCTCCTTCCCCCCCCCCCCCCCGCCCACAAATACCCCTGTTCCTTCCTCCAGTGTCCCTCCTCATCCCTTTCTACTTCCTGCACAATTTGCAGACCATCTTCAGCTCTCTTCGCACTTTGGACAGCACCTTGGAAGAAGAGATTTTGTTTCTGCTATCTGGACTGAGTCTATGAAACTACAATCAATGGCTGTGATGAGCCATTTCCTGTGATCCCAATTAACTTCTGAATAGCAGTGCCATTTCCACCTCTATCTATCTTGTGGCCTGTTTGCATAATCACTGCTAAAAGTTACTGCTTTCCAAGTAACTGGAGTCCTCTTGTCTCTGTACCAGTTAAAAGAAAAGTGTTCCAAACTGTAAAGAAGCAGAAAATAGTTAAGTATGGAGCGGATGTGGGACATTTAGACACTAGAGCACAATCTGTGGGACAGGGATAACCCATGTGGAAGGAAGCATGGCAGTTATAAAGCATTCAGGAAAAGCCGGGCACTGGTGGCTCATGACTGTATGCAATCCTAGTTACTCAGGAGACTGAGAGCTGAGGATAGCAGTTCAAACCCAGCACAGGCAGGGAAGTCCATGAGCCTCTTATTTCCAATTAATCATTGAAAAGTCAGAAGAGGAGGAAGAGAAGGAGGAAGAGGAGGAGGAAGACAAAGAAGGAGAAAGAGAAGAAGGAGGAGAAAGAGATGGAGGAGGAGATGGAGGAGGAAGAGGAGGAGGAATAGATCTCATTACTATGGTGGTAAGGAGAATCAACATCTTGTCTTAAACACTCAACAGATAATGGTGTCTAAACAAACCTAAGCCTAACCTTAACCTTAGCCTTAACTTAGCCTAAGATTAACCTTAACCTTAACCTTTGAGTGAACTTTTCTTCACTAGTGGATAGAAGTTTATATGTTTTTGTTTCCCAGCATCACCACCACCAGTCAGATGCTCCTGGGTACGGTGTGTGTGTGTGTGTGTGTGTGTGTGTGTGTGTGTGCACAAATGGGTATGAGATCTTGAACTCAGGGCCTGATGTGCTTGCTTAGATATTAAGGCTGGTACTGTACTACTTAAGCCTTAGCTCCACCTCCAGCATTTTGCTGTTTAATTTGCTGTGTAATCAATGATAACAATTTTATTGCTATTTAAAAATTATTAAGACAATGTTTCTGCCCAAGCTGGCTTTGAACCTCTATCCTCAGGTGTTAGCCTGAGGATTAGGCACAAACGACTGTGCCCAGTGTTCCTGAGAATTGTAAGCTCATTGCAATCCACTCATTGTTATGACACTCTACACATGGCTTCGTTGATTTCACAGAAAAGAAAATCACTGTGCTGCACTTCAGTGAATAGGTACTTACTAGATCTGTATATTGCTATTTCTTCCAAAGGAAAAATTCAAATGAGGACAACTTAAGTTCTAAATGGGCATACAAAAGCAGTCATTCAAGATACTTAGTTGGAGTAATTTCTTTTTTTAAGTCCAAAGTAACCCCACCAGATATGTTCATTTAGAGTTAAGAATTAGTATGAGACTAAAGGCCTATGTTTGCATATACAAATAGTACAGAAAATCACACTGAGAGTTGTTATTCAATGTGTTATTCAGAAATCCGTGCCTATTCCCAAGAATCTGGGAGTGAGGGGAATCAGCATCTTCATTAGATCGAAGCATCAGAGTTAAGGAGTGAACTGGTTTTCTAGCGTTGCCTTTGACAAAGAGCCACAAAAACTGAGTGGCTTAAAACCACAGAAATGAATTCCTTTGCAGTTTGGGAGCCTGGAAGGCTGAAATCAAGGTATCAAGAGAATTGGATTCTTTCTGGTGGCTGTGCAGGCAAATCCATTCCATACCCCTCTCCGGGCATCTGCTGTTAGTTACCTCCGCATTTCCTGTTCTGCAACTTACAGACACATCTCCCCAGGCTCTGGCTACATCTTCCCATGGTCTCCTTACTTGATCTGTCTTCATCTCTGTTTGTCTTTCCTATAAAGATATTAGTCACTAGATTAAGGTTAGCTCAATTCCTTTCTGGTCTCACTTTAATTATATCTGCAACTCCCCTATTTCCAAATGAAGCCATCTGAGATTCTGGGACGACATGAATATTGGAAAGATGCTGTTCAGCTGAGACAAAGGGGAAAAACAGATGAATTACATTTCCTGACACAGGAATAGCAGCTAGGTCTATGCCAGAGATGGCAACACAGGTGTGATGATTTTTAGCCTGAAATAGCTTCCCACAACCTGGGAATTCTACATGATTTCAAACAGAGTCAAATTTGGGCCCAAATCCACAGCATCTGGTTCCCTTTAATTCACCTGCTCAGAACCTGCTCCTCCCAGCCTGTATAGTCAGCCAGTATGTTAAAAAAAAAAAAAAATGTCATTGATCGCCATTTTTATAGTCACTTTGTCAGGTGCTAAAGAGAGTAAGGAGAAGGACATAGCCCCTGACCTCATGGAATTTTTGTACTATGAGAAAGAGGAATTTAATTGATTGGATATATATATATGATCAATTTCACTTCTTTCAGTGTGGGAAGTTCTTCAAAGCACCCTCAGTTTCAGTAATTCACCAAGAGTACTTGCAGATCTCTGTATATAGATACACTTATAACCATGCTTTATTAGAACAAAAGGATTCCAAGCATAAAGACACATAAGAGAAGCCTGGGGAAAATGAGTCACTAGATTCAAGGATTTTCTCTCATTAGAACCACACTTGGGGATGGGAGCTCAATTGTAGAGCAGGATCCAATCCCCAGCATTACAAATAACAACAACAAGTTGCATGGAATTTGCTTGTTTTCCCCAGCAATGAATTGTGACCACTCAAATTACAGCAAAATCTTGGGACAGATGATATAGCTTAGATCAATATCCATTTCCCTACTTTTGTCTTGCTTCTACTGAAGCAAAGAAGCTAAATGCTTGACTTTCTAGTGTTCCTTTTAGCTGAGACTATAAAACATACCTGGAGCCAGTGACAGTTGTGTAGAAGGCCCTAGGAGGCTACCCTCCTTGGTATAAAAAGTCTTTGGCCCTTTGTCTTTCTGTTTTGTTCCAACCTGGAATATGGTTGTGAGGATTAGGGGTACAGTAATCATCTTATGACCCTGAGTCCAAGTTGGAGGATGAAAACCACACACTGAGCAAGACAAAAAGGCAGAAATGGCAGTGGGGAAGGAGTTTTAGGACATTTTTGAGCACTGAAACAGCCCAGAATTGTCAACTTCCAGTTTTGTTATATCAGATTAAGCTGCTGGCTTTTTGAGCTATCATTGATCAAGTTTGTTGTTATTTGCAATCAAAAGAATGTCTAAGAAACACATTACCTTAATGAAGGTACACATCTCTTGTTACCTAAGACTCCTTGAATTTGACATTGATTATAATATTAATAAGCAAAGTCGGTGCTACTTATTGAACACAGACTAGAGGCCAAACACAGGAGCACCATTTCACAATTTCATGAGCTCATATGAAGTCCCATCTAGGAGGCACATGGTATTATTCTGACAGAATTCTCCTTGGGAATGGAACAATTCAGTGTGGGGGAGAGAGAGAACACAAGGTGGTGGGCCATGCTCGCCAAGCAGGTGCCCACTTCCAGGCTTAACCACTATTGTTCCACAGATGAAGCCAGCCACATGATCTTCATTTATTTTTCTTTTTCTTTTCTTTTTTTTTTTTTTTTGGGGGGGGGGTCTGGTTGTGGGGCCTGAACTCTGGGCCTGGGCGCTGTCCCTCAGCTCTTCAGCTCAAGGCTAGCGCTCTACCACTTGAGCCACAGCGCCACTTCCAGCTTTGTTTTCTTTTTGCTTGTGTGGTGCTGAGGAATCGAACCCAGGGCCTCAGGCATGCAAGGCAAGCGCTCTACCACTGAGCCACCTTCCCAGCCCTCTTCGTTTTTTTTTTTTGAAAAAAAAAAATTTTGTGTGTGAAAATACCATACAGAGGGGTTACAATTACATGAGCAAGGTATTGAGTACATTTCTTATCAAGCATTGTAACCTCCTCCTTTGTTTCCCCTTCCCATCCCTTCCCATTCCCCCATCCCCCCCTTGTTCCCCAGCCACCTTCCCACCTCTGCGCCAAAGTTGTAAAGTTCGTCTTTGGACATAAGGTCTTGTACATCCCATTGTTGCAATGGGTCCACCTGTATCCCTATTTAAACAATTTGTTTTTTCCCTTTCCCCTCCACAAATTATACCAACATCAAATACAGTGAAAACATGGATGATCTTCATTTTTGACAGGCAGATATTTCACACCTAAAGCCCTCTGTTAACTTGGCTAATAACAAGATTTATTCCACCGGTCCACAAACAACATTAACAAAAGGCAAATGTAAAGATGTTCCCAGAAACTTGAGCAGATCTACCTTCTGGAAGTCACCAAAATGACCTTATTTACCCTTGAAAAGCAAAGCAAGGGCAATAGGGAAATATTTAAGCAAAATGAAATCTCAAGAAATTCTGACACTGTCAGCGGAATGAGAAGGGAAAGCTGGGAAACTCACAGAAACCACAGGAGAGCCTCATAAAAGTGAGGCACTCCCTCTACTGGAGAAAGTTTGGATTGCAGGGAGAACCAGGAGTGATCATCTGAATTCCTTTGCTTAGTCGGTATCCTCTAAAACTTCAAAAACTTCTGTTAATCAAAATAGCCTTGTGCTTGCACATTTTTAGATTAAGAATAAAAAGGATAAGTGTCTTCCATAAGTCCATACTGTTAGCGAAATGAACTCCCTTCCTATAGCTTAATCCTCTCCTTCCCTTGTCCACAGCTTAGCTCCCTCTCCACAGCTCCCTTCCTAGGCAATACTAGGCCCACGTAGTAAAGGCTGTAAATAAGCAGCCTCCAGTCCCCTTACCTTGGGCAGCTACCACCATATAAGGCAATAAGAGCCCCTTGGAGTGACCATCAGGTCTGGGAAGTTGCAGGACCCCTTATCTACTATTTGGAGAGCAGCCATAAATCCTAGTCCACCATAATGAAGCCGCTGGCCTACATGTCCATACCGGGGTCTCAGCCTCCTAGCCTCTTCTAGCTCCTCCTAAACCTCCTAGGTTATATAGGTCACCTCAGACAGTAGCCGGTGCTTCTTCTCACTTCTCCCCTATGAGAAGGGGTCTTGCCAGACCCCTTTCCCAGCAATAAACCTTTCTTTGTTCTCTGTACCTGGATGTCTGCGTGGTTCTCTGGCAAAGTGTAATAATCTTTTATTTAAGCTTTCATATACTCAAGAAGTAACAGCAAAATGAGCAGAGATCCCAGAGGGAAGAGATGACAATTTCCAGCAGTTAACCCACATGCTTTGTAGATTAGTTCTGTATTTTCCCCAAATACAGTCAGCCTCTGTCGCCTAGGATTCCATGCTTAAAGATTCAACCAACCTCATATGGAAAATATTTTGGGGAAAGAAAATTATACCTGTATTGAATATGTTCAGACTTTTTTTTCTTGCCATTAACCTCCAAACATTAGAATATAAACATTTACATAGTACTTATGCATCCTAGGTAAAATAAATCTTGTGTGAATGATTTAAAGTTTTTGAGAGGATTATGTAAGTTACATGAAAATATTATGCCATTTTATATATGAGGTTTGAACATTCATGGATATTGGTATTGAAACCCAAGCTTTAGGACTTAGTGTTGCCTTCTACATGTCAGGTCTAGCCACCTATCCCTAGAAGACAAATAAAGAGAGGGTAATGGTGAAGGGCAGAAAAAAAGTTTTATTAGCATGGCACAGTCAGGAAAAGGCACTTTAATTCATCTTCAGGATCCAGACAGGAGCTTTAGATTTAAATAGACAAAAAACAAGAGGCACAAGAGAGAAGTGTGCATTTCACCAGTCCTGGAGAAAGGATAACCCAATTGATCATTAGAGAGCGTGCCCCCCCTCCCCGCCCTCCCCTCCCGCCCATTGAAGCTGCCATTGCTGCGCCATTACATGAGGAAAGCAATTTTTGTCAGGGTAACAAATCCTTAGTGTTTGACAGGTGGTCTCTCAGGAGAAACACTTGTTCAATCTCTACCTGTGGGATAGTTTCCTCCATCTCTCCTTATAAACATGTTGGGTATCATCAGTCCTGTCCTTTCTGGATTCCAAGTGACTGCAAAGTGACTTCAGAGAGAATGGCTTAGAGCAAAGACAGATAAAAAGTGGAAATGGGGAATCTAAGCTTTTCTCCTGCTCTTAAGTTATTCTATGAACACCAGTAAAAAGTCAACACTTTTCAGCAAAAGCAGCTTCTAAGTACCTGTTACAGTATCTTCAGGGATATTCCTTGAGACAATCCTCATGAAGTTTACTGGTTTATTAAAAATTCAATATTCTATACCCACAATGTCCCGAAGAAATATGGGCAAAGAATTAATATTAAATTTTCTACTGGGTGTATTTTTTTTTCCAGTCCTCGGGCTTGAACTCAAGGCTTGAGGACTGTCCCTGAACTTCTTTTGCTCGAGGCTAGCACTCTACCACTTAAGCCACAGCGCCATTTCTAGTTTTTTCTGTGTATGTGGTACTAAGGAATCAAACCCAGGACCTCACACATGCTAGGTAAGCACTCTACCACTAAGCCACATCCCCAGCCTCTTCTATGTCTATTTTAAGAAATAAAAGAAATACATGAGATTATCTTAATTATGCACTTTAACCAAATATACCCCAATTTTTTTTCATTTTAATTGTGTCCAGTGTATAAAGATACATGAGATTTTTGTTGGAAGGGAACTCAGTTGTGAGAAACAGAGAAGCCACCACTTAAGAGGTCAAATTGTGAGTCTTTATTGGAGAGTCTCAAAGACCAGCAGCCCCAAAGCAGCTAGCACAAAGCTTATATAGGCAAAACCCACATAAGGTGTGAGGAATTAAACCTAACAAAAGTATTATACATAAGCAAAGAAAACCAAAGGAGGTCACTTAAACCTAAATGTGTTAAATAACCATCTGGGGAAACAATCAGGGAAATCAAGGGCCAATTATCTAGGGGAAACAGAGCCAGTCTCCTTACTTCAATTTTCTTTTTTTTACAGTGTTTTAGAAATCCATCCAACTAATCTCAGTTTTGACCACACAGACATACTTGAAGAGTTCAATAGCACTAAGACCTACTCTAAGGTTTTTTAAAAATCTATTCAACTTTGTGTGGCAATATGGCTAAAATGCAGTACTATAAATCTGATATCTGGCTTTTTTTTTTTTGCAATTTTAGTCATAAAACTTTTTCTTCAGCAAGTAGAGCATGCACTTAGCACATGGTTCCATCCCCATCACCGAAAGAAAGAAAGAAAGAGAGAAGAAAAAAGTTACTATTTTTTAGCAATTCTTTTTGCTATTATTTTCTTCTGTTAGGTTCATGTCTGGAAAAGCTGGTGCTTGATTCTACCTCATTTTTCTTCATCTCGGCCATTTAAGTACAAAACTCCACTGCTAAGGTTGCTAGTAAGAGATGATGGATGAATGAATGGCTTGGAAATGACAATAAAAGTGATCAAGGACTACAGAGGTATAAAATACCTCTTTTTTTGTCGGTGGTGGGGCTTGAACTCTGGTCCTGGGCGTTTTTCCTGAGTTCTTTGATTCAAGGCGAGCACTCTACCACTTGAGCCGCAGAGCCACTTCCGGCTTTCTTGTGGTTAATGGTAGATAAGAGTCTCCCGGACCTGCCCTGGCTGGCTTTGAACGGTGATCCTCAGATCTCAGCCTCCTGCTAGCTAGGATTACAGGTGTGAGCCGCCGGCATAAAGTATCTTTGTCATACCGGTTGGTCTCATTTTATATTCGTGACCAGGGTTTTAAATTCTCCGATTTGGCCTCCTCACGTCTAGGGTAGTCTAATCTGGTAACAAAAGCTCTGAAAGTTGAGCTATTAAAACGCTGCTTCCAAAACAAGGCGTAACAGAGCCACATTTTTGCGGGCCTTGGGATTGGTGTAGTTAATCAGTAAAACCTGGGCAGTCTAGTGACCAGGGGCTTTTGACCAGGACTCAGAAGGGCACCGGAATCGTTAGTATTTCTAAGGACAGCAGCGTAATGAATATGAAAACGTGGCAGGACAGAGCTCAATCCAGTTCCCCAGTGCCAAGGGTTGCGCACAGCGACTGCTCTACTCCGCGATCGGGGGCGTGGCCAAGTCGTGGGTGGGGCCTCTTGGGGGCGTGGCTAACGTGAGACTGAGCGCCACGGCCCGCCCGGCCTGCGGGGGGTGGGGGGGAGGAGCGCCCAGCAGGAAGGGGCGGGTCCACGCTGCCGCCCACGCGCGCTCCCGCCATCCATTCCCGGCCTGGGCCGCGCGCGGGCGCCGTGAGCGCGCGCCCGGGCCTGTGACCGGCTCGGGAATGGACTACGGCTCGGTCACGGGCGAGAGGCCGAAGCTCCTGCTAGGCCGCCGTCGGCTTCAGTTCTTCCTGCCCGCCGGCTGCTGCGGAAGCCCGGGCGCCCGCGGAGCGGCGGTCCGCCGCGGCCTCTCCCCACTCCCCGGCGGGCTGGGGGCGCTGCGGCCCCGCGCCCGGGCGGCCCGCGGCGGTGCGTCACGCGCCTCCCCGCTGCTGCTGCTCCTCCTCGTGCCGCGCCCGCGGCCCGGTGCCGCCGTGGCCCCGGCCGGGCGCGGCGGCGGCGCGTGGAGATGCCCGCCGGCTCTGCCGGGCGCGGCCGGCGCCCTTCACCCGGGCCTGTGCCCGGCGGGCCCGGCGGCTGTCCGCGCTGGCTCCCGGAGAGGTGAGGGCCGGGGGCGGCTGCGAGGGCGCGGGGCGGGGCGGGGGCGGGGCCGGGGGCCCGGGGGCGTGTCTTCCGAGAGTCTCCGGCCTGCGCCCCGAGGGGGGTCATCCGAGGTCACCTGCGCTCGCTGGCCGTCTCCGGGGCTGGGACGTTGGTCCCCGCGGAGCGCGGCGAGTCTCCGGGGGTTGACAGCACCTGTCTCACGGGCGCGCCGCTGGGGGGAAAGGGTGTCCGCCTGGACCGGGGGGCTGCGCCCCTAAGCGTTGTGTTCTAACCGTGTGAATGCATACTTTTCCTGATTCATTCGTGGGGCACGAGGGCGTCTTCCTGCCTGGCACTTTCTAGATCAGTCAAGGAAGTTCTTTAACCTCTGGATCGTCCAGTGTGTTCGTGTACGTGTGACTTACGTATGCATTTGTACTTTCTGCAGATGTACTTTTACACGTACACAGTCTGATTAATGTTATAAGTACACATACAGGGGTAAATACAGTGGGTCTGCAGTTGTGAATTTTAATGGGATAGGGTGGGCAGAATCCATTTCTTTGGTTGAGCACTTGAAGTGAGAGAGATTTTTCACCCTACATCAGATTAGAAAAGCAAACAGGCTCAAATTTGCTCCAACTACTTTGTGTGTGTGTGTGTAATTTGCTCCAACTACTCTGTGTGTGTGTGTGTGTGTGTGTGTGTTGCCTGTACTGGAACTTGAACTCAGGGTTAGGACATTCTCTCTACTTTTTGTCCAAGGCTAGCACTTTACCACTTTAGCCATAAGTCCACTTTTTATTTTTTTGCTGGTTAATTAAAAAGAGTGATATAGACTTTTTTGGTGGGGCTAGCTTTTGAAAGGCCATCCTCTGATCTCAGCCTCCACAGTAGCTGGGAATACCTTACTCCAAGCAATATGATGATGAAAACATTATTTGGAAGCTGGAGGTGTGGTTTCAGTGATAGAGTACCAGCTGTGAGACACAAAAGACTAGATAGAGCTCAAAACTGAAGAGTTCAAGCTCCAGTACTACCACACACTTAAAAAAGTGTATGTGTGTGAATCTTGTTTGGGCTAATCAGCAAGCTTGACACAAGTATCACTTTGAGTAATTGATGCATGCCCATTCAGAGTGATCAGTAACCAAATTTTCCTTTTCCTGTTTTTCTCAACAGAACTGCTCCATTTTGGTTGCATCTAAAATTTAATAATACCGTTGGCTGGGGCAAAAGTGTGGTAGAGTAACAAAGTGGGGGAATTTTCACACACAGCTGGGAGAGTAGTGAATGTTTTATACATGTCCTGTGGGAATTAAGAGGTAGAGATTGATTTAGTCCAGAGATTAATTAATTTAGTCTATATTTTGCCTGCCACTGGACTTTTGACAAGCTAATAACTTTGATTTTGTTTCCTCATAATTTGAAATTGTGAGATCAAAGAAGAGTTTCTCATTTGTCAACAAGCTATTGTCTTAGCATGGAAGATTTCATTCTTTAGTTCTAAGATTAGTAGACATTGGAAAGGTGGCTCATGCCTGTATTCCTAGCTACTCAGGAGGCTGAGATCTGGCTTTGAACTATTTCAAAGCCAGCCTACACAGGAAAGTCCAGAAAGTCTCTAACCACTACAAAACTGGAAATGAAGCTGTGGCTCAAAGTGGTAGAGTGCTATCCTTGAGCTGAAAAGCTCAGGGACAGTGTCCAGGCCCTGAGTTCAAGCTGTACAATCAACAACAACAAAAAAGACACTGGAAGGAAGCCGGGGTGCCCTTGAGCCATCAGCCAATTAGCCTTTTATTCCTTTGTTTTCAGCTTAGCACTGAGTATATACTTGATACACTTGGTTTCTTCATCAGTAAAGGCTGACATTGGGCCTCTTCTGTAATTTTAGGTTTTTAATACCCTTTGATATGTTGGATTTGCTCCTGGAGAATTAGATTACTTTCTCACATAACTCCATTTACTTCCTTCCAGATTATCTGTGGGAATTCAGAGTACTACTGTGTCCTCCAGTATTGTTCTTTGATAGAAGGCAAAATGACATTCCCTTCACATAGCAGGAGTAGAGTGCCAGATGGGAAGTGACCAGCCCTTTTCCCTACTTTTCCAGAAGCTGTGTTTCTTTAAAATAAGCTTGCTATTTATTTCTGGTTCTTGTTGGTTTGGGAAAAGAAAAAAAAATAAACCATAGTGTCAAAACCAGCCTTTAGGTCTTGTTGAGTAGGTTTTTGTTGTTGTTATTGTTGTTGTTGTTTTTGGTTGGTCGTGGGGCTTGAACTCTGGGCCTGGGCACTGTCCCTCAGCTCTTCAGCTCAAGGCAAGTGCTGTACTGCTTGAGCCACAGCACCATTTCCAGTTTTCTAGTGGTGTATTGGACTTTTCTGTCGAGGCTAGCTTTGAACTGCGATCCTCGGATCTCAGCCTCCTGAGTAGCTAGGATTACAGGTGTGAGCCACCAGCACCGGCCAGTAGGTTGTTTTAAATCATTTGAATGGAATGACCCTTGACATCATGAGGCAAGAAGTCCATAGGGCAGTTCCACAGAGTTCTATTATGGGTGAAATGGCCTTAGACAGCCACTTGGAAAGTACTTCCAGTTATTCGCACCCAGGTTTCTAGAGCTCCATCTGTTCTGTGCTGGGCAGGCTTTCTTACTTGTAGACTTTCTTGTAACTTTAAGGGATAGAGATAAATAATAAAGAAAGAGGTGAGCTTAGTGGTAGAGTGCTTGGCTAGCATGAGTGAAACTCTGGGTTCAATTTCTCAGTACCATACAGACAGAAAAAGCATGAAGTGGCACTGTGGCTCAAGTGGTAGAGTACTGGCCTTGAGCAAAAGAAGCTCAGGGACAGTGCCCAGGCCTTGAGTTCAAGCCCCAGGACTGGCAAAAAGAAAGAAGGAAGGGAGGGAGGAAGGATCAGTAAGCAGCCCATTTGTGTGAAAAGAGAAGACTTGAGGTGACGAGGAAAAGGAGTCAACCTCAAAATGTCTTTCTAGATAGTCCCATATCCAAGACTTAGAAATCATTACAGTTTATTTACAATTCTTAAAAAAAGTATTCCTGCATTACTGCATAACATTCTGTCTGCTAGATGATAAAGATAAAAAAAAAATGAGGGGCTGAGGGTGTAGCTCAGTAGAAGAGCGCCTGCCTGGCGAGCTCAAGGCCCTGAGTTCGGTCGATCCTCAGCTCTGGGAAGAAAAAAAAAAAAGATAAAAAAATGAGTAATAGCCAACTGGAGGTGTGGCTTGCCAGTCAGGAACAACAACAACAAAAAGGCCTAGAGACTGGAAGTTCTGAATTCAAGCCTGTCACAAAAAAATAATTTTTTAAATGATGTATGACTAGCTGCTTCTGGGCATCTTGGACTCATAGATGATACAAACACAGAAATAAAGTAATGAGTATTGTGTTAAAGCTACCTGTACTGAGCTGAGAACACAGCAGAGAGCAATAAAAGCTGCTCCCTTCCCTGGGTGGAGGAAGTCGAACCATAACCAATGACATCATGCCAGACTAGAACATAATGTGTCTCTAGTCAACTACCCACATAAATTGACTAGCAATGCTAAAATGTAAGTTGGGGAAGGAGAGTAAACCCATGCTTAACCCATCCAAGGGTAACTAAAAAACTCAAGGATACAAGTGGGCTACATCAGGAAGGACTTGGTGTACCTAGGAAAGGACTTTGGGCTATTATACAGGCCAGTGGTTGTTTGAAGATAAGGGCCTATTTTTAACTATCAAATACTGGTCATTGCAGTTTTATATTTTGTCAGCAAATGGAATGGAGGGAAATATCATTGCACCTCTTGCCCTTACCTTGTTGCTGACCATGACCACAATTGCTCTCCTCTTCCCAAATTGGTAATGGTTTGGCACTGACTACTACTACCTTAGGCCACAGAGAAGCATCAAATCTGAAGTGTCTTACTGGGTCACATGTGTGCTAACAGGTTTTGAAAAAAGAATTGATGGGAGAAGGGTTGAGAGTGGTAGTTGATTAGCAGAATTGTCTTTCTAGTCATCAGGAGGCCTTACTGAAAACACTTTTGGTTTTTGAATTAATAGATCTCTCTTCTCTCTCCAGTCTTCTATGTTGGTGTTTTGCATAGTTTTGTTTGTGCCAACCATGAAGCTTAAACTCAGGGCCTGGGTGCTGTCCCTCACCTCTCATGCTTAAGGCTAGCACGCTACTAAGATCCATTTCCAGATTTTGGTGGTGCTTTTCTGGCCCAGGATGGCTTCAAACCATGAGCCTCAGATCTCAGCCTCCTGAGTAGCTAGGATTATAGGATTGGCGCCCGGCAACACAATAAGCATATATAAAAAAAAATTTAATGTTATTATTAAGGTATTGTACAGAGGAGTTACCATTGTGTAAGTCAGTACATTTCTTTTTGGACAGTGTCATCCCTTTCTTAGCCCCCCCCCCCCCCCCCCCCCCCCCCCCCCCCCGCCGCCCTACAAGTTGCTTAGTTCATCCTTTACATAGTATCTACTGAGTACCATGACTTCATTTGTTCACCCTTCCTTCCTCCATTTCTGCTCCACCTTTTGCCCCCCATCAAAAGACAGAAGAAAACAAAAAACAAACACAAAAAAAACAACCGAAAACATACTTCTATTTCCTGGAGGTGGGTTTGTAATAGGTAGATTTTGTTGTTGTTGTTTTGAGTTGGTTTTAATTTTGTTAAGTAGTTATACAAAGAGGTTACATTTTCACAAGTCAGTTGTGAATACAGTACATTTTGACCAGTGTTACCCCTTCCATCATTTGCCCCCGTTTTCCCCCTCACCCTCAAATTCGATTTTTACATAATGTACATTGAATATACTCACTGCATTTGCTCACTCTTCCTCCTTCCATTTGTGTCCTCCACCCATACCCTCTCCTCCAAACATGTTTCCATTTTCTGATACTTAATTTAGGCTGTGTGTGTGCCAGTTTTGGGGCTTGAACTCAGGACCTGGGTGCTGTCCCTGAGCTTTTTTGCTCAAGGCCAGTGCCCTACCACTTGAGCCACAGCTCCACTTCTGGCTTTTTGGTGGTTAATTGGAGATAAGAGTCTTACAGACTTTTTTGCTCTACCTGGCTTCAAACTAGGATCCACAGCCTCCTGAGTAGTTCGATTTCAGGTGTGAACCATCCATACCCAACCCTGATACCTGGTGTTCATTTTGTTAAACAGTTCATTAGTTGTTCAGAGGAGTTGAACCATTGGGATTCCTCCTTGACGTATACCATTCTTTAGTTCACATATATATTCATAAAGCCCTATATATGTTATCATGTATGTTTATATTTTAGATCTAGCTTCCACATATTAGCTGGTAAATATCTTCTCCCAAACTGTAAGCTGTCTTTTTAGCTTAGTAACTATGTCCTTTGCCATGCAAACTATGTCCTTTTTAGTTTGATGCAGTCTCTCTCCAGACTGTTGGTCTGTCTCCAATTTGCTGAGCCTCTGGAACTCTACACAAAAAGTTCTTGTCTATGCAATAAACTAATGTTTTTCTACTCCTTCTTACAGTAGTTTCAAGTCTGATGTTGAGGTCTTAGATCCATTTTGAGTTAATATTAGACAAGGTAATGGGTCCAATTTGTCTTCTACAGTCATCCAGTTTTCCCCAAACCACTAGTTGAAGAGACTTTTTTTTCCAACAGATATTTTTGGTTCCTTGTCAAATATCAGATGACTGTATGTATATGGGTTCATTTCTATATTTTTAAATCTAATCCATTGGTCTTTAGGCCGTGTGCGTGTGTGTGCGTGTGCATGCATGCATGTATGTGTGCACATGTGCAGGTGCGCCCGTCCTGGGGTTTGAACTTTGGGCCTGGGAACTGTTCCTGAGCTTTTGTATTCAACCACTTTGAGCCACATATCCACTTCTAGCTTTTTTGATGGTTAATTGGATAAGAGTCTCAGGGACTTTATTTTCCCTGACTGGCTTCAAACAGTGATCCTCTCAGCCTCCTGAGTAGGATGACAGATGTGAGCCACTGGCACCTGTTCAGACCTGTTTTTATGCCAATACCAACTGTTTTTGTTGTTATAGCTCTGTAGTAAAATTGGAAGTCTGGAATTGTGATATTAGTACTGTTGCTTTTTTTTGGCCAGACTTGCTTTGGCTATTTCGTGGTTCATACCAATTTTTGGATTGTTTTCTCTACCTTAGAAAAGAATGATATTGAAATTTGGATGGGTATTGCATTGACTTTATAGTTTGCCTTTGATAGTAAGGCCATTTTCACTAAATTAGTCTGCCTATCCATGAACATGGGAGGTCTTTCTACTTCCTGATATCTTCAGTTTCTTTTTTTTAGAGCTTTATAATTTTTGCCATAAAAGTTTTTCACTTGGTTAGATTCATCCTAGATTTTTTTTTAAAGGCTATTATAAACAATAGGTAGGATTTTAATATTCTTTGATATATTGATTTTTTTTCCAGAAAAATTACAAATTACACTCTAACAGAGCTGGATTTACTTGCTTCCTGATTATCACTGATCTGGTAATCTATCAAGATCTACAAGGTTTTGTAGAAGATAGGTAGGAGAGAGAAGATTGATCTGAGAGTGGCACCAGGCTATGGAAAAAACAGAAAAGTAAGGATATATATCTAGCAAGATTCCCATATACCTAAGTTTATTAAATTTAAATGAAAGTTCTTGCTGCCTGTCAGTGTCTCACACCTGTAATCTTAGCAACTCAAGAGGATAAAAGCTGAGGATTGTAATTCAAAGCCAGCCTGGACAGGGAGGTCCAGGAAACTTTTTCTTTTTTTTTGCTGGTCGTGGGGCTTGAACTCTGGGCCTGGGCGCTGTCCCTCAGCTTTTCAGCTCAAGGGCGAGCGCTCTACCACTTGAGCTACAGCGCCACTTCCGGTTTTCTGGTGGTTTATTGGAGTCTCACAGTCTCTCCTGCCCGGGCTGGCTTTGAACCGAGATCCTCAGATCTCAGCCTCCTGAGTAGCTAGGATTACAGGCGTGAGCCACCAGCGCCCGGCCAGGAAACTTTTATCTGCAATTAACTACCAGGGCTAGCCTTGAGGATAAAAGTTCAAAGATAGCACTCAGGCCCTGAGTTTAAGCTCTAGGACAGGCACATATATATGACAAACAGGCATGAAAATTCTTTTAGACTGCCTGTCTTTAGTTTTTTTTTTTCCTTCTTAGTGTTAAAGTACCTTTTCAATTTTTTTTTTTTTTTTAGTAAAAAGCTATTAATGTTCTCTTTCTTTTTTCCTTCTTTTTTCTTCCTTCCTTCCTTCCTTTCTTTCTTTTGTTGCCAGTCCTGGGACTTGAATTCAGGGCCTGGGTACTGTCCCTGAGCTTCTTTTGCTCAAGGCTAGAGCTCTACCACTTGAGCCACAGAGCCATTTCCAGCCTTTTTTGTTTATGTGGTACTGAGGATTCAAATCCAGGGCTTCATGCATGCTAGGCAAGCACTCTATCACTAAGCCACATTCACAGTTCTTAATGTCCTGTCTTGATGAAATGATTAGCAACCCAAATATTGTTCCACTTAAAAAAATTTATTTTAGCAATTCCTGAAATCCAGGAAACCAATGCAATAAACTATATTACCTCCCTTAAATGAATACCTTGGAACAAGAAGTTTATAGAATTGTCTGAATCTGTTGTTAAATTTATGGTAAAGATTGTTAGAGTATGTTTCTCCAAAAGATAGGCTTTTACAAAGATTATACAGTTAAACTGTAGAGAAGTATCTTTTGTGAATGTAGGTACAAAAACCCAAGAGATCATAAGTAAAATTAGAAATGAAGCTATGGCTTAAATAGTAAAGCTAGTCTTGATCAAAAAAGCTCAGGTAGGGCTGGGAAGGTGGCTCAGTGGTAGAGTGCTTGCCTTGCATGCCTGAGGCCCTGGGTTCGATTCCTCAGCACCACATAAGCAAAAAGAAAAAAAGCCGGAAGTGGCGCTGTGGCTCAAGTGGTAGAGCGCTAGCCTTGAGCTGAAGAGCTGAGGGACAGCGCCCAGGCCCAGAGTTCAGGCCCCATGACCGGGCCAAAAAAAAAAAAAAAAAAAGCTCAGGTACAGCTCCCTGGTCTTGAGTTCAAGCCCTAGGATTGGCATGTGCGCACACGCAGAAACACACACACACACACACCCCAAGCCACACACACACACACACACACACACACACACACACACACACACACACACACACACACACACACACACACACACACACACACACACACACACACACACACACACACACACACACACACACACACACACACACACACACACACACACACACACACACACACCCCAACTAGCAAACTTAATCAGTTAACATGAAACAAAGTATTACAGCTGGGCACCGGTGGCTCACACCTGTAATCCTAGCTAAACTCAGGAAGCTGAGATTTGAGGATTGTGATTCAAAGCCAGTCCAGGCAGGAAAGTCCATAAAACTCCTATCTCCAATAAACCACCAGAAAACTGGAAGTGGTGCTGTGGCTCAAGTGGTAGAGCACTCACCTTGAGCTGAAGAATTGTGGGACAGCGCCCAGGCCCAGAGTTCAAGCCCCACTACCAACAACAACAAAAAAAAGTATTACCTACAATGATCAAGTGGGTATGCCAGGAATGTTGAGTTCATTTAACATCTGGAAGTCACTGTAATATACCATCTTAATAGGCTAAAGAGCATAGGCTTGCATAGTTATCTCAACCAACAAAGAATGTTTGTCACAATTCAACTCCTTTCAAGATTAATTAAAAATAACCATGTGTAGTGGCTCATACCTGGAATCCTAGTGGAAGACAAATTCAAGAACAGAAGGAGGAGCCAGGCGCTGGTGGCTCACGCCTGTAATCCTAGCTACTCAGGAGGCTGAGATCTGAGGATCGCGGTTCAAAGCCAGCCCGGGCAGGAGAGACCGTGAGACTCCTATCTCCAATAAACCACCGGAAAACCGGAAGTGGCGCTGTAGCTCAAGTGGTAGAGCGCTTGCCTTGAGCTGAAGAGCTGAGGGACAGCGCCCAGGCCCAGAAACAAACAAACAAAATCCTTACAGCTAATATATAATGAAAAGAACTTTCCTTCCTTTCAAGAATAAGAAAAGATTGCCTGCTTTTGTTCTTCTATTCAGTATTGTACTCAAAAGGTCTAGCCAAGACAGACAAATAAAAGTCCCCAGAGTGGAAAGGAGACATAAAACTATCACTGTTCTCAGATACCAGGACTTTGAGTATAGAAAATGCTAAGGGATTATTTTACAACTAAGAAGTTCAGCAAGTCACAAAATCAGTATACAAAGTCAGTTACATATTTATATATTAACCATACACAATCCAAAAATGAAAGAAAATAATCCTATTTGTAGTAAAATAAAAAAATAGAATATTTAGTAATAAACTTAACAAAAAAAGCATAAAAGATACATTCATAAAAATGCAATACATTGTTGCTTTGTACCTAAATCAATAGAAAAACCAGGTCTATTTCCCTGATTAATTAGTATTGTTAAGATGGCAAGACCATCACCATTCCAAAATAGATGTGCAACTTTAACACAGTCCATTTCAAAGTTTCAACAGACTTCTTTGCAGAAATTGACAGCACAAGGAAACTATATCATATAAAAGAACAATCATGAAAAAGGACAAAGTGTAAAATTCACTTTCTGATGTTAAAATTTAAAGCTGCAAGTAATGAAGAAAGTGTGCCACTGGCATAGGGCAGACATAGAGATCTGTGGAATCCAATAGAGAGCCCAGAGAGATACATCATACAATCCCCAGATTTCTGGACAGAATGACCAGTCTGTGCAGTAGAGAATGGTTCAGGGACAACTGGACATATACTGGCAGAGTAATGAAGCTACATCATACCTTATGCAAAAATTCACTCAAAATGGATCAAAGACCTGAGTGCATTTTGGATTTGACAGTAGATTCTTACATTATATCAAAAGCCCAAGCAACAAAAGGAAAAACAGATAACATATCTCATCAAAACTAGCATGCAGCTAGCATGCAGCTAGGTGCTGGTGGCTCACACCTGTGATCCTAGCTACTCAGGAGGCTGAGCTCTGAGGATCACAGTTCAAAGCCAAACCAGGCAGGAACGTCTGTGAGACTCTTATCTCCATTTAACCACGAGAAAACCGGAAGTGGCGCTGTGACTCAAGTGGTAGAGCACTAGCCTTGAGCTGAAGAGTGCAGAGACAGCGCCCAGGCTCAGAGTTCAAGACCCATGACTGACAAAAAAAAAAAAAAAACAAGAAACTAGCATGCTTCAAAAGACATAAGTTAAAAAAAAATAGCCCACTGAATGGGAAAAGGTATTTACAAATCATCTGTTAAGAAACTTGGGCTGGGAAGGTGGCTCAGTGGTAGAGCACTTCCCTTGCATGCATGAGCCCCTGGATTCGATTCTGGAAGTGGCGCTGTGGCTCAAGTGGTAGAGCGCTAGCCTTGAGCTGAAGAGCTGAGGGACAGTGCCCAGGCCCAGAGTTCAGGCCCCAGGACTGGACCAAAAAAAAAAAGAAAGAAAGAAAGAAACTTGTGGCTGGAGTATGTATAGACTCTTTCATTTCAGTACTAAAAATGATTAGAAAACCTAATTAAAATAGGCAAAAGACTTGAGTAGACATTTTTCCAAAAAAGATCTAAAAGTATTAAATAAGAACATGACAAGATGTCCAACATCTTTAGCAGTCTGAGAAATGCAAATCAAAACCACAATGAAACACCGTACGTAGGATGATTAAAATTAAAAAAACAAAATAGCAAGTTTTAGTGAGGATGTGGAGACTAAAGGGCATTGCTTCTGCTACTGGAATTTTGGGGAATGCCTGGCAATTCCTGTAACAGTTGAGCATGGTCCCCATGTAATCTAGCAGTTCCTCACTTAGACATATACTCAAGAGAACTGAAACGTCCATGCAACTCTCACAGTAGCCAAGACCTGAAAACAGCTCATGCTTTAAAAGAACAAAATTTGTCTTAACCATAAAGTAGAATATTATTCAGCAACACAAAGAATTGGCATTTTCTACAACATGGCTGATCATTAACAATATATGAAGTGAATAAAAATTGTATATTGTGTGATTCCATTTATACAAAATTTCCAGAGTAAGCAGACAATAGAGACAGAAATGGATAAGGAGTTATATAATGCAGTAATACGGAGAATGATGACTGAAATAGTTTCATTTTGGGTGAAGAAAGTATTCCAAAGTTGATTATGGTGTTGATTGCACAACTGTGGAAGTATACTGAAAACAACTGAATGTTACACTTGAAATTAGTGACTTGTGGAGAGAGTGAATTATATTTCAATTACTTAAAGTATTGAAATGAATTCTAGGGTTTTTTTCTTTCTTTTTTTCTTTTTTCTTTTTAAGATTATTCAAAGGCCGGGCACAGTGGCTCATGCCCACAGTCCAACTATCCAGGAAGCAGAAATCAGAAAGATTGTGATTCAAGGCCAACCAGAGCAAAAAGTTAGAACAGTCCCAGCTACTAAGGAGGCTATAGGTAGGAGGGTTGTGGTTGATGCAAGCCCTGGGCAGAAACTCAAAAAAGGGCCAAGAGCATGGTTCACGTAGTAGAGACCTTGACTAGCAAGCACGAGGTCCTGAGTTCAAACTCCCATACCACCAAGGATGGATAGATGGATGGATGGATGGATGGATGCATATATACATACATACATACATATATAATAGCTAGGCTTTCAGGATATTAAAGAATATCCCAGGGTGCTTTTTTTTAATTTTTTTATTTTGTCAGTCATGGGGCTTGAACTCCAGGCCTGGGCACTGCCCCTCAGCACTTCAGCTCAAGGCTAATGCTGTACCACTTGAGCCACAGCACCACTTCCCGTTTTCGGAGTGGTTTATTGGCAATAAGAGTCTCATAGACTTTCCTGCTCGGGCTGGCTTTGAGCTGTGATCCTCAGATCTCAGCCTCCTGAGTAGCTAGGATTACAAGCATGAGTCACCAGCGCCGGGCTAAGTTATTTTCTTTAGCACTAAGTCTGTTTTCTTTCCTTTCCAGAGCTAAGCCTGTCTGCTGGGTGCCTGCAGCTGGAACACAAAAGGAGAGATTTCACCTCTGCTGGGAATAGGAAGCTCTACTTTGATACTCATGCTTTAGTGTGCCTTCTGGAAGAAAATGGTAATCCTCTCTCCCCTGGGGGCCCTGGAGTATTTCCTTTACTTCCTACTTGTTCTACTCATTTACTTCCTCGTGTTTCTCTTTGACTTTCAGATCTACAGGCAGAGTTTTGATCAGTGTCTTTCTAGTGTGTGTGCGTGTGCATGTGCGTGTGCGCACGTGTGCACTGGGGCTTGAACTCAGGGCCTGGGCCCTTCCCTAAACTTTTTGCTCATAGCTAATGCTCTACCTCTTTTTTTTTTTTTTTGGGTCCAGTCATGGGGCCTGAACTCTGGGCCTGGGAGCTATCCTTCAGCTCAAGGCTAGCGCTCTACCACTTGAGCCACAGCGCCACTTCCAGCTTTTTTCTTTTTGCTTATGTGGTTCTGAGGAATCGAACCCAGGGCCTCAGGCATGCAAGGCAAGCGCTCTACCACTGAGCTACCTTCCCAGCTCTAATGCTCTATCTACCTCTTGAGCTCTACTTCCACCTGTTCCACAGTTAACTGGAGATAGAGTCTCACAGCTTATGCTGGCTTAGTACCTTAATTCTCAGGTCTCAACCTCCTAAATTAGCTAGGACTATGGCCTGAGCTACCAGCATCTCGCTTGATCAGTGTCTTTTTTGAAGTCTTCATTTTTGCTTCATCAATACAATGAAGACTTTTCACATATTTTTCTCTTTGTCAAAGTAAACTGAATTTTTATAATAGTGCTTTAGAAGTAGAGTGTCAGATTGGGTGGGGGGGGGGGAGGAGGCTGGGAAGGGATGGGAAGGGAAAACAAAGGAGGAGGCTACAATACTTGATAAGAAATGTACTCATTATCTTGTCCATGTAATTGTAACCCCTCTGTACAGTATTTTCACAATAAAAAATAAATAAAAATTAAAAAAAAAAGAAGTAGAGTGTCAGATAAAAATTTGGACACAAGTCAGCAAAACTCAAGAATGATTCCTATGATAACAGCATCTGAAACACAAAAATGACAGTTCCATCACTGTGCGTCCTGTGTGCTTCTCAAGCTTTTATGAGATGATGTTGCTCAGTAGCCATTATATCACAGAGGTCGTTACACCTCTCTGTGCTCACAGGATCGTCTACTGCTACTGCAAGTGCATCTGGGATGGAGGGGGCTTGTCATACTGAGAGTCAGACACATTTATTCTTTGAATTCTCATTCTCAGCACATTCTTAAGATCAGAATTTCAAATGAGCCTAGGTTATGCCTTTGAAACATAAATATATCTGTTTTCATTCAACTGACTAGTTGTTTACCCAGTTGTACATGTTTGAATTTGAACAGCTATCTTTACTCTCGGCAGACTTGCTTTTCACCATTAAAACAGGGCACTCCGATGAGTCACTGCCAGGCTTCAGTTCCAGCCACTTCTTCCCTTCTTCTGGGTGCTTAGCTGCAGAAGCCCTTTCTCCACTCTTGGCTCCTATTTGTTCTTCTATTTTGTGGCCCTACTGTGAGAATCCCAAATCCTTTTAATTAATTAAATGAATCAATGTACATAGCATACTATCAAGTGCTATATAGTAATTTAGATAGCTTTTCTTGCCAGACTTGGAACGTTAGGCCTTTATCACCCCCTCTTTTCTTTTTTCTTGTGTCAGTCCTAGGGTTTGAACTCAGGGCCTAGGCGCTGTCCTCAGCCTCTTTTTGCTCAAGGCTAGCACTCTCCCACTTGAGCCATAGTGCCATTTTTGTTGGTTTTTGTTGTTGTTTTAAGTAGTTTATTGGAGATAAAAATCTCACAGGAACTTTTCTGCCCAGGCTGGCTTGGATCCTCAATCCTCAGATCTCAGCTTCCTGAGTAGCAAGGATTACAGACATGAGCCACCAGTGCCCAGCTCATCAAACTTCTTTCAGTGCAAATGTAAGGAAACATTAAAATGATAAGGGACATGTGAAACTCCTGATAGGCAGAGATTTTCCTACTTTTCCTTAATTTCAAACCTTTACCCAGGGTATTTGTATCTCAAGACATGAGCACACGACCCTCAGCATTGTTCACAGAGCTCAGGGGCCTGCTTCACACACTCTGGATGAAGGGTGGGTATCTGATGACTGGATAGCATGAAGCCTGGGAAGATTATTCAAGGAATATTCCATCCTTTGTTTATCCAGGGCTTGGTCTCCTGATTGACCAAACTTCCTGTTAGGTCTTCCCTTTAGATCTCACCAATTCGAAATTTTTATTTTTCATTTTATTTTTTTTTTGTCGGTCGTGGGGCTTGAACTCTGGGCCTGGGCACTGTCCTTCAGCTCTTCAGCTCAAGGCGAGCGCTCTACCACTTGAGCTACAGCGCCACTTCCAGTTTTCTGGTGGTTTATTGGAGATAGGAGTCTCACAGTCTTTCCTGCCCAGGCTGGCTTTGAACCGTGATCCTCAGATCTCAGCCTCCTGAGTAGCTAGGATTACAGGCGTGAGCCACCAGCGCCCAGCTTCACCAATTCTAATATGTTTTTTTCTCTCATTCCTGCAAAAGATTCCTTTGTGGCCTGATGCAGATTTTCAGGCTGGATTTTCATTTTTCTTTACCTCTTCTCCCATGATGGTCCGAAACTCTGTGGCTTTGGAGTTTGTTCTATCTTGACTATTAGTTCTTTATCCCTTTCTCTTTTTTTCTTTTTCTCGTAATTTATGAACTTAAAAAGTTTTAAAATTTGCTATTCTTAAAAATAGTTAGCTATGTGCTAGTGGCTCATGCCTGTAACCCTAGCTATTCAGGAGGCTGAGATCTGAGCATCACAGTTCAGAGCCTGAGTCAGGACCAGCACCAAAAAAAAGTTTGAAGGCATGTTAATTTTTTAAAAATTAAGGCTACAAAGAAAACAAATCTCAGAACCAACACTCTATAGCCAAACCATGATGATATTTTTCTTTGGTCAGTTGTGGGGCTTGAACTTGGGGCTTAGGCACTGTCCCTCAGCATTTCAGCTCAAGGCAAGCAGTGTTAGTCACCGGCGCCTGGTACATGATGATATTTTGGTGGTCCCATTTCTAGGTGTTTTCTCTAGTAGCTCAGAGCAAGCTTTCTGAGAAGTTAAAGACTAGAATAAGACGGTGGGAAAAGGGCCTATTCTTTTCATCTGTGAGTTTGCTTTTTTTGTAATCCTAGTACCATGTTTAATCTCAGTTGTACTGATTACAACTTTGTTCAGATACACTAAGAATGAAAGTCCTTATTTAATAGAAAAAATGACTGGTGTTGATGTTTAAGCAGTGACAGTGCTGGGTGAACTGCTGAGTATTTAGTTCATCTGTTGTTGAGTCTGAGCCTCTTGTCACTCACTGTGTCATCTATTAAGAAGCAAAGGCTAATTTCTTCTCTTCTCAATTTTGGGTCCCCTAGAATGTAACTGGAGAGAAGAGACAAAAATGTAAAACTGACTTTTCATTTGACACTAAACTGAAGATAGATTTTCGTTCTACTCTTCAGAGTCAATGATCCTATTTATGTGAAAAATAAAATAATTGAGCCTATTTAGTACATTTTTATGTGCTACCTAGCATACATTTTAAAATTAAAGAAACAAGCCAGGTATCAGTAGCTTATGCCTATAATCTTGGCTACTCAGGAAGCTGAGATCTGATCATCACAGTTCGAAGCCAGCCCATGCAGGAAAGTCCATGAGACTCTTCAGTTAATCACCAAAAAGCTAGAAGAGGAGCTGTGGCTCAAGTGGTAGAGTGCTAGTCTCGAGCAGAAAATCTCAAGATAGCACCTCGGCACTGAGTTCAAGCCTCAAGAATGGAAAATAAAACATTTTAATTAAGTTTTCTGGTATAGAAAATTGAGACAATACAGACAAAAAAAGAAAAGGGCTAAGATCTAGTTCAATGTTACAGCACTTGCCTGGCATACACAAGTCCTGAGTTCAATCCCTACACTGCCAAAAGATTTAAAAATCAAAAAAGAAAATGAAAATGACTGTCTTTAAGTTGCTAAACTAATGATTGTTATCTGTAATCTTAAATCTTCTTCTCCTTTAACATTGAATTGCAGGCCATTCCTCTGATAACAGCCATTCTCTGGTTAGCTGTCACAAATAGTTTCTGACAGCTGGGAAGGAGGTTTAGAGATGGTCAGTCAGCTAGGCCACCCCTTTTTATGTGAGAAACACTCAGATGTCACTGAAAGACAGACAAACCCCAGTCTGTAACACAGTCTCCTTATCTTCCTGCCACACCTTGTCTTCCTTTCGCTTTTGAATCCAGACCTCCAGACCTTCATGGGAATGTACACTTTTTCCTGACAACTGCAGTTCTTGTAAATCTAATTGGTTTATTTGTGTGCTTGCTCAGGGTTTACTACTCAACAAGCAGAAATCATTGTGTCTGCATTGGTCAAGATCATGGATGCCAACATGGATATCATCTACAAAGATATGGTCACCAAAATGCAGCAGGTCAGCTTTGAAATCTGAAAGCAGTGTATTAGTTGTAATAACTGTCAGTGTAATTAGCTGAATAATATTCTGTTGAATATAGGGAGCCTGGCATGGTGGTTCACACCTGTAATTATAGAGATGGAGTATCATAGTTGGAGACAAGCTCAGGCCAAAAAAAAAAAGTAGCTAGCAAGAACTCTCATCTCAAAGAACAACGTAGGTGTCACTCACTTCTGTAATCCCAGGTAAGCAGGAAACAGGAAGTTCATGGTCCAAGAGTGACTCCAGGAAAAAATGAAAAACCTTACCTGAAGAGCAAAAAGAGCTTGAGGCATGGCTCAAGGGGTAGAATGCTTGCTTATCAAGTATAAGGCCCTAGGTTCAAACTCTAGATATCACCAAAAAAGAAAAAAAAACATATAAGTAAATTAATGTAGTTGAGAGGAAAAATAATTATAGTATATAGTAAATTAATATAGTTGAAAGGAAAAATAGTTATAATAATATTAGAATATTCAGGGGCTAGGAAGGTGGCTCAGTGGTAGAGCGCTTGCCTTGCATGCATGAGGCCCTGGGTTCGATTCCTCAGCACCACATAAGCAAAAAGAAAAAAGCCGGCAGTGGTGCTGTGGCTCAAGTGGTAGAGCGCTAGCCTTGAGCTGAAGAGATGAGGGACAGCGCCCAGGCTCAGAGTTCAAGCCCCACGACCGGACCCCCCCCCAAAAAAAAATAATGATATTAGAATATTCAGAGCTTTTTTGTCAACTATTGTAGGTAAGACTCACTGTGCTTAACTGTAGGAAAGCAAAGAAAAGGATGACATTGTCCAAAAGAGAAATGTATGCATTATCTGAATTGTGAAATGGTATCTTCTCTGTATAATATCTTAATAATAACAAAAATATATTTTTAAAAAACTCATTGTGCTTGATAGTTTACTATGCTTGAAAAGCAATTATTCAGTTAAGAGTACTTTAATTAAGACAGATGTAGCAAGAAGTGTGGTGTTACAGTGTCGTGTTACTGAATCCACAGACTAACTTCTCAACTGTAGTTCTCTTGGTATTGCTATTGCTGTGTGTGTCCTGCTGTGGGCATTTTACTTGTCTTCTCATATTGGAATGGAGGGCGACCTTTCTGAGGGCCCCCCTTGTCTACCTTCTTCTAGCTTTTTAGTAAGATGATGGCAGATGGAACGACAGCAGATGGACTTGAGCTGAACTAGAATATGTTTTTGTTCTTTTCCTAGGAAATTACTCTTCAGCAAATAATGTCCAAGATTGCCAATGTGAAAAAGGATATGATTATTTTGGAAAAGAGTGAGTTTTCAGCCCTCAGAGCAGAAAATGAGGTAAAACTACAGAGCACTCAAAAGATTGCTTTAAAGACATTGAGCTCCATGTACGTAGAAGCACACAAGTAAATGTCCCCATGGAGAATTTTTGTGTACACTGCTGATCAGGTCAGGACACATGAGTGCTAGCCCCCAGAGGTCTACTTGGGTGTTTTCTAGTCCCTCCTCCCAAAGGAAGCCATCATTGACTAGTTTGGCCTCTTCTGGAGTTTTACTAATGGAAGTGAATGGTGTGCCTTGTAGCAAGAAATCTTCCTTTTTCATCGTCTGGTGTAACACTCCTGTGCTACAGCCTTCCCCTGGGATGTGTGTTGCAGTTGTTCCCAGTTTCAGCTTGTTATAGAAAGGTGGTGCTACAAAATATCCCGTTCTGTCTTTTTAAGTACTCTCCTTGCATCTCATTCTTGTCTTCAGCCTTATTTAGAGTCCCAAAGGGAACTGTTTATTGGATGTTGAACTCTCAAAGTCACCTTTGAAATCAGCCAGTTAAGGACAGTGTTAGTTGAAAGAAAAACTCAAGGGTGAAAGAAAGCAGGTTCACTGAAGGGGCAGTGTGTTAATCACTTTAGGTAATCTTCAAGATGGAATTAAAACTAATCTTATGGTCTTCCTGTGCATTGTACAGCTATCATTAGCGTTGTGTTCTGAATATAGTCAGGTTTGTGATAAGGGAAGAAGGTGAAAATCTTGTGCATAAGTTAATATTATAATATTTGCTTATTGTCAAGTTTTCTATTTTTTCCTCTTTCTAAATATATGTTTAATTTCTTTTTAATGTATTTTCAGAAAATAAAACTTGAGCTACATCAGCTAAAACAACAAGTAATGGTAAGATTCTCCTTCTTGTTTGCAAGTTTGTTTGTAATTACAGAAACTAATAAAATAGTGTCAAAAATACATGTTCTTAAAAACCTAATTCTATGTGGAATGATTGTGTAATATGCCTCAAAAGCACACATTGGAACACAGCCAATAAGTAAATGACCAATGTCTATCCAAATGCATTAAGAAAATAGTGTTCTGGGAGGAGTGGTATCCTTTTTCCCCCCTTCTCCTTCCTCCCTAGGGTCTTACTGTGTAGACCAAGCTGGCCTCAAACTCATGATCCTTTTGCCTCAGTCTCCCAAATGTTAGGATTACGGGTGTGCACCAGTAGGCCTGGCTAAACTATTTTTAAATTAATATTGTTTTAAAGTAGCCAAATAGAGACTTACTGTAGAGGATTGTATATAGTTTTTCCATATTTACCAGGCCAGCAGTTTTGTTTTCTTTTGTTTTTTGTTGCCAATACTGGGGCTTAATCTCAGGGCCTGAGTATTGTCCCTGAGCTTCTTTTGCTCAAGGATAGCTCTCTACCACTTGAGCCGGAGCTTCACTTCCAGCTTTTTTGGTAGTTAATTGGAGATAAGCGTCTCACAGGCTTTCCCACTGAGGCTGTCTTCAAACCTTGATCCTCAGATTTTAGCCTCCCTGTAACTAGGTTTACAGGTGTGAGACACCCGCACCTGGCTTGACTTTTTTTTTTTAAGTAGAAAGGACATTGATGTTGTAAAATACATTGATGAGCTTGAAGTAAATAATTTTATTTAAACCAGAAGTTAATATTTGAGCCCATCTTTGCTTTCCAGGTGGTCTTAGGAACTGCTTTATTCATAAATTCCTCAAGGGAGATTATATGGGAGAATCTTGAGGTTGATAGCAATAATTCTCTGTCTAGTCCAGACTGAGCACCAAAGGGGAGGCCCAGAGACAGAGTTGGCTTCAGTTGTACTTTATCCCCAGCCCCCTGACATCAGGCCCCAACCCTATTTCCTTCCCTGGACTGGCTCCCTTAGAAAGAGGCAGCAAGGAGTCCTATGCTTCTTGGATTTCTTTTCTTTTTTTTTCTTTTTCTTTTTCTTTTTTTTTTTTTTGCCAGTCCTGAAGCTTGAACTCAGGGTCTGGGCACCGTCCCTGAGCTTCTTTTTGCTCAAGGCTAGCACTCTACCACTTGAGCCACAACACCACTTCCAGCTTTTTCTGTTTATGTGGCACTGAGGAATCAAACCCAGGGCTTCACGCTTGTTAGGCAAGCACTCTACCACCAAGCCAGCCACATTCCTAGCCCCTTGGATTTCTTACTCAGGATTTCTATTTGTCTTTGTCATTTGCCCTCTGACCAGGATGAAGTGATCAAAGTGCGCACAGATACCAAGTTAGATTTCAACCTAGAAAAAAGCAGAGTGAAAGAATTGGTAAGTGCCTTTATTAGCAGTAGATTATGAATTGATTTCTTCTCAGGATGGAATGGTTGGTTATAAATATTATTAGTTACCATTTATTGATATTAGACACAATTTAAAAGTCTTAATTCTGTTTTGGATTAGGGTTTGAATTTGACCCTTCAAATGTAACATTAAAATTAAATTTTTGTTTAATTCAAGAAGGCTCCTTTCTTGTTCTTGGCATAATAAGAAATAGGCCATTTGGAGCAGTTTTCATCAGTACCAGCTGGATACACCAGTGGGAAAGAGTGCTTGTACCTGTTCATTGTTGTGTCATTTCTCACAATTTGCCTTAGTCAAAGTGTGCCAAATGATAATGAAGATAAAGCTGAAGCTCAGCCAAGTATGTAATTGTATTGGGACCTGCTGTGGACTTGAAAAGTTACATTTAGCGTCATTATGCAAAATAATTTTTACTGTCCATGTTACCCCTCTTTGTAGTCTGATGGTACTTTTCAATAGTGAAGATTAACCAGGTAGCATTTTAAACACTTAGTGACAATCAGCACTGTCTAGTATATAGAAGAGAAATCCTTCGCTTTCTCCACAGGAAAACTTGTGTTTATATGATTTGTGAAGATAATTATGTGCCTGTAACTAACAAAACTGGGAAGAAATACATCTAGGAGACTGGGAAGTAGAGGAAGTACATTAGAGTAAAGCCAGTGATGTTCTGTGGTTTGCCAGCCCTGGGAACGTGTTCATGTAATCCCACATGTAGATTGTTCTGTAGGACACATTGTTCAGCTTTGGGGGGGGGGGGGGCGGAAACAGGTAATGAGGACGACTTCTCATTTTCCTGGACAATAAATAATATAAATTTATTTTAAATTAAATTAGTTCCAGCAAGCACAAGGATCTAATGTGGTCTCACCATCATTCCGGGGGGTGGGCGGAGAGAATAGTAATATCACATAGAAATTGCTTTGGGAGCTAGATCCACAGAGGTGTTACTTTAAAAACCATAGAAAGTGTCAAGATGTAGTCCTTGTGGAAAGTTGGTATTCCTGTGTAGAGTACTTAAAGGTGTGTGAACATGCAGTTCCACACTGCCCTCTAGTGGTAATCTCACACATGATGCTCTGCTGGTCTGAGCCCTGCCTTATATAATAGAACATTGTTCTTTGCCTGTGAGCAGTCCTTAGTGTGAGGCTTGAAGGTTGGGGAGGTTTGTTTTCACTTCTAAACACTGCTCTTTTTGCACTCTATTTTCCTTTTAACTAAAATAGAACATGTTATAGCTAGAAAAAAATTTATTAGTCAGGTGCTGGTGGCTCACCCTGTAATCCTAGCTACTCAGGAGGCTGAGATCTGAGGATCGCGATTCAAAGCCAGCCCGGGCAGGAGAGACCGTGAGACTTCTATCTCCAATAAACCACCAGAAAACTGGAAGTGGCGCTGTAGCTCAAGTGGTAGAGCACTCGCCTTGAGCTGAAGAGCTGAAGAACAGCACCCAGGCCCAGAGTTCAAGCCCCACGACCGACCAAAAAAAGAAAAGAAAAGAAAAAATTTAGTACCTCAGAACATCAACTTTTCCCCTATAACATTGATAAATTTGGGTCTTAAATTTTTTTTCAGTTAGAGGCTGTGAATTTATCCAAAGTACACTGTATGCATGTATAGAAATATCACAAGGAAATCCCCTCCTACTACAAATATATGGTAATTCAGAACTTTTTGTGTATTAAGTACTAGTTGTCATTTGCTCAGTTAAATCTGGATGCCCACTACTACAGAGAAAGAGAAGTCTGATTTTGATTTTAGTGTCAACAAAATTATACTAAATCTTTTCACTAGTATTAATAGCCAAAGGCCAAAAAAACCCACTTTATTTTTCTTCAGGTTTTAGTAAGGATCTATTCTAGGAAAAAATAGAAAAAGAGGGAAACATTTTCTGCTCCCCATGCAGGAAATGAGAGTTAAAGAGTCTAAACAAAGAATTCATATGACTTACTAGTTCCTGTAGTAACACTGGCTTATGATTATCCCCAAGTAGGTTTGGGGGTATTTTAGTTATTATTGGAGCCAGTATGTGAAGGTTTACTGTGTTTCTTACATTTTTATTATGTTTTATAAATATACAGTCTTTGTCACAGAATAGTAATTGTAAGATCTCATTTTCCCGCAGCAGCATATTTGTTTCCCTTCTTTCCTCTGAGCCTCAATAGTGACCTGTTTTGCAAGTAGTTATGACAGGGTCAGGTTGGTTCTCCACCATTTTCAATCCTCACGGAACCAAAAACAAAATGTATATACCTCAGCATCCATCTACGGAGTCCCAGGAAATGCTATTCCCGTGGGAGGACCACACCACAAGATGACAAAGTCAGCAGAGAAGTGGCAGATGACAAAAGGGATTGTACACACCAAAGCCATGAATATGAGTAACAGTTAAAGAAGAGGTGGGTGGGCTGCTCTTACCAGGCAATGCTCTATTGATGCATGTCGTAGAAGGCTCGGAGATCAGGATATGTAAGGCTCCAGAGGAGGACTGGGATGGTAGATCAGAATCTCACTCAAGTTGCATGTTTGTTTCAGTACTCACTGAACGAGAGGAAGCTACTGGAACTGAGAACAGAAATAGTGGAATTGGTAAGAAACACCACTTGACTTTTCTTTGTCATTTCATTCGCCCTTGCTTCATCCCATGTGTGGTGAACTATTGTTTGTATGGATATCTTACAGGCTCAGAGTCATGGGATGGTTTTCATTGTGCCAGAGTATACATAACATAAACATTGCCCTCTTAATTATTTTTATATGTAAGCATCAGTGGCACTTATTTTGCAAAATTGAAACTAACACTTAAACACCAATTTCTCATCCCCTCCTTCAGCCCCTAGCCACCTCCATTCTATTCTTTTCCTCTATGAATTTGACTGTTATAGGTAACTTTATTAAGTAGAATTATGTAGTTGTCCTTTTGTGGCAGACTTACTTCACTCAGCATGATGTCTTCAAGGTTTATCCATGTTGTTCCAATTGACAAACTTCATCTTTTTCAAGAGTGAAATAGTATTGCATTATGTGTATATCCCACATTCTGTTTCTTCATCTGTCAGTGGGCATGATTGCATCCATCTTTGGCTATCGTGAATAATGCCACAATGAACATGGGTGTCTGCTGTCTGTTCTTTTCAGTATGTATCCAGAAGTTAAATGTCATAGAATGTTTTGCTCTTGGGCTGGGAAGGTGGCTCAGTGGTAGAGCGCTTGCCTTGCATGCCTGAGGCCCTGGGTTCCATTCCTCAGCACCACATATGCAAAAAGAAAAAAGCTGGCAGTGGCGCTGTGGCTCAAGTGGTAGAGCGCTAGCCTTGAGCTGAAGAGCTGAGGGACAGCACCCAGGCCCAGAGTTCAGGCCCTACGACCGGACCCCCCCCCTCCAAAAAAAAAAAAAGAATATTTTGGTCTTAAAATGTTATCTTCATACTAGTTTAAATCTCAGTAACTATCAATGAACAAGAAATGGAGATTAATTACTGGGATGCATTGGTTCCTATTCCATACTAGTGTTACCTCGTGCTGAGGTTGAAGCTCCATGGTCGAACGTGTGTTTAGCATGCGCAAGGCAGGCACTCAGGTTTTGGTGCCAGAAAACACACACAAAGCAACAATCATTACTGTGTTCTCTGGCACCTGACTCTACGCGGCCTCCATGAGGATGAGGTCTTAGAATGCTTTTCTGCACTGCTTTCCGCTCACATACCACGTCCTGATTGTTTGCCTGCCTTGGTAACCACAGGAAACGACTTGCTTGTTTTAGGACTTTCAGAGAAGCATCCTGGAAATTTTTATGCATTAGTATAACTTCTTTATAACAGTAGCCAAACTGCCCTTTGGGGGCTAATTATGTAGCTTGTTTAACTGGATTATATTTGGAGAAGGATGCAAATTGGCCCTTGGTAGCTCAGCCTTATATTAATAAAAAATACTTGATGTTTGAACTATGAAAAGGAAAGCTTATAAAGACATGACTAGACATAGTATCGTGATGAACACAAAGGACTTGCACTGTGCTGACTGCATCGCCTTTGGTGGGGATGGCAACGGGAGGGGGCAGCCCAGATTCATAATGCTGCAGCACTTTTAAAGCAATCTGTAGCTTTTACATACATTCTCACACTTGATTCTTTAAATAGCCCCTAGGAAGACAGGGCCAATGGTACTTTTTTCTTCCTTTTTCCCAAACAGAAAGATATGGAGACATGAGACTAAGGTCTGGGCAGAAGCAGCCAGGCGTGAGGATAATAAAACCAAGACTAAGCTCCAGCCCCTAGTCTGAGCCCAGACTTCTCTGTGACTGCACCTGCCAGAAAGGAACTTGATTGACAGCAGAAGGAGCTAATGCTCTGCACTTCTTTGTTTTAAAAGCATGCCCAGCAAGACCGCGCCTTGACCCAGACCGATAGGAAGATAGAAACTGAGGTTGCTGGCCTAAAAACCATGCTTGAGGCGCACAAGCTTGATACTATCAAATATTTAGCAGGTAAGATATAAGAAAATACTTCAGCTTTATAAAACTAAGCCCATGTCTGGTGGTGTAATTTGTTGATATTTCTTTCATGTTTGAAAAACCTCTTAAATTGGAAAGCATCTTACACTTCCCAGAGCATCGTACTTTAATTTGCATGTACCCTTTCTTGGTAATACATTTTTTTTCAGGGGGAGGGAGCTGGGCCTGGGGCTTAAAATACAGTGAGTGCCTGGACTCTGTCCCTGAGCACCTCTGTGCTCAAGGCTAGTCTTCCACTTGAGCCACAGTGCCACTTTTGGCTTTTTTCTGTGTAGTTTATTGGAGATAAGAGTCTCACAGACTTTCCTGCTTGGACTGGCTTTGAGCAACGATCGTTGGATCTCAGCCTCCTGAGTAGCTAGGATTACAGGTATGAGCACCAGCACCCGGCTCATACATTTTTTAAATTGTGTATTTCATAATTGGTGGAATCATAAATTTGATAAGATGCTGTCATTGGATGATGGTTACATGTAATTTTAGAGGAATTCAATGCAGGGGATATGTTATAGACAAGCTTGAAGGCGTATGCCTTGTGTTCTTTCTTCTTCCATCGGTGACACTCCTTTTAAGGATTGTTCTGAGATTTTTTTTTTTTTGAGCCAAAATAAGAAATGAAAATTTATCAAAAAAAATAACCCTTATTTCAGATCAGTTTTAGGGATATAATTGTTTACACGGTTTTTTTTGTATGGCCTTCAACTCTGAATACTCCTGGATTATAAGTGTGTACCACTATATCTGGCTTAAAGTATATGTCCTGGTATAGTACACATACATATACTTTGTAACCACAGAATATTTGTGATTCTGTACTTTTACTGAAAAGTTATTCTTGGATATTCAGTTGAATGATGCAATGATTTTTGAACGATCTCATGGTGTGCAGTTTGGGCAGGTGTTTCATGAAAAAGACTCTGAGTTTCTAGTTTTTATTTTTTATATTCTTAGTGGATAGGTGATGAGTCCCTTTATATTCTTAATAGATTCTTTAAATCATCTGTGGATTACTCGTAATACCCATATACAGTGTAAAATGCAGGAGGGAAGTCCATTTCATTCAAGTAACAATTCATACAACTAATAGTACTCTCAATTATTTTTTTCTTACAGGGTCTGTATTTACATGCCTAACAGTAGCTCTGGGATTTTATCGCCTGTGGATATAATAAAGTGTCTATTTAAAGAGATTTCTATTGTTTGCCTTAAGAATACCAGGTTGTTATCTGCTTTTTTCCTTGTTTCTAATTTCAAATCCTGATTCTGACATACTGCATATTATTTATCTGTATGCATATTGTGGGCAATATAACCAAGGTCAAGATTCCACAACAATCCCTCACATCTTCTCTGCTCAGCTGACCTTATGGACCGCCCATTGACAATGCCACCCAGCTGAACCAGGGAACTTGTTCTAACCTGTGATGCACACCAGAGTAAATACTTGTATAGTTCTCTACAATTTACAATGTTTTGTTACTTAGATGATTTGGAATTTCCATGTCAAGGGCACAGTGGCTTTATGTGCTGAAGGATCATTGAAATTCAGCCCGTGGCATCAGCTTCTGCTTCCTGAGCAACCTTCACAGCCATTCCCCGTGCCCAAGTGGCTTCCATTGTAGTTGGTTGATATGTTAATAATGCTGTATTAATGCACTTAAAGAAGACTTTTTTTGTTCATTTCCATTGTCATAGTATTGTTATGATTATTTTGAGCATGCTTTCCCACTTGAAAATCTTGTTGCCTAATGAAGTGTTGTGATTTTAACAGGGACTCTACCTCTTCGGTTCTTGTCTGTCTTTTGAGTACAGAAGGTCTTGCTGTGTAGCCCAGGCTACCCTCAAACTCATCCCAGTCCGCTCCTCACCAAGTGCCGGGATTATAAGCATGCACTTACCACACTCACTTTTCTGACCTCCTAGAATACTAGATTTCCCTTCACATTCTCCTTTTTCCTTTCCCTCAATTCCAGAATTCCACTGGTGTCATTACCTACCAAGAAAACTTTCTCAGCTTGGAACTCCACTTAGCTCTACAAGAGAAGCACTCAGCCTTCCTTCTGATCTATGGAGCGTGTATACTTTTTTTTTTTTTTGGGTCCGGTCGTGGGGCCTGAACTCTGGGCCTGGGCGCTGTCCCTCAACTCTTCAGCTCAAGGCTAGGGCTCTACACTTGAGCCACCGCGCCACTTCCGGCTTTTTTCTTTTTTGCTTATGTGGTGCTGAGGAATCAAACCCAGGGCCTCAGGCATGCAAGGCAAGCACTCTACCACTGAGCCACCTTCCCAGCCCGCGTGTATACTTTTTATAATGACACTATGCTGTTAATAAATACACATGACTTTGGCCTGCTCAGATTGTAACTTTCCAAATGAGAATGCTCATGCCCAGTCTAATCTAGATTTCTAGATTTATTACTCCTCACAATTTATTTATCCTCACACAGCTACCTTCCTTCCCTGTGTATCTAAACAAGCAAGTCCTGGCTGTAACAGGTTGTTCTGGAGAAACACATGTTCATCCAATTGAAGTCAGCATGCTGGAATCAGGGACATTGTCAGGACCTTTGGCTGCCTGTCCCCAAGTTCTCACTCAGTACCGCCTGTGCCCACCTTGGAGGGCCATAGGAGGGTTCTCATCAGACTGCTAGACTAAATAAGAATCCTTTTGTCCTTTGGATGTGACTTGGAAGTCCTTGCCTTTTTAGGAGACATTATTACAAACTGAAAATTGAGCTCAGTGTCAAAGGAAAATCTAGTACTTTCTGTGTGCATGACAACAATTTGAGATGAATTTTCATCCTTTTTCAAGTAGACCAGAAATTGTGTCAAACCACGTAATGGAGTATTTTGTCAGTACCCCACCCCCAGTGAAAGAGTCTCCAGTCAAGACCACACACATTTTGCATTTCTTGGGTGTTGACAACCTTCAGGAAAGGCCCCCAGGGTGACAGCTTGGTGCTTAGAAAGGGCTTAGAGCCCTGGCACTTATACAGGTCACACCTAGCCTTTTAGGTGAAGTGCCTTACTTCCTGACCAGACATTGTTAAATAACACAGGTGAGGGACTTGGTTGCAAGCTGCTAAAAGCATTCCCAGCAGCGTTCTTGGCGACAGAGGGCACCAGCATCTAGTCATTTAATTTTTTTTTTAATTTTACAGTACAAAAAAGCCTTTTTTCCCCCTTAGAAACAATGAACTTGTGCTTGAGTAGGGGAAGCATAACTAGAGATTAGGGGTTCCAGGCTGTAATCTCTTCATTTCGTCAAATGTGTTCTGTGTGAAAAGCATTGAGCTAAAAGTACAAATGTACGCTTCCCATAACTGACAGAGACACATATGAACCATATGAGCATGTGATAACTAGACACTGGTGTCTGTGGGAACTCCCTGTGCTAGTTAGAATTCAGATCACCTTAGGAAATGAGGCATTGAAACTATAAAGTAGGAAGATGCCTGGCAGAACTTCCTGGTAGCAACCTAATTCTGGAGGATTGGGGCAGATGACCATTGTTAGATTTAACCACTAACCCCCCCCCCCCCCCCCCCAGCCTAGATGGGTGAAACACCAGTTCCTAAAACAACATGAAACTGACAGTGCCTGGGATTTCCTTTCCATTCACCATCTCCTTTCTAGAGGTTCCTTTTCTGCACTCTCCCCTCCTGCCCTTACCAGTCTTCAGGAGCCTACACTCCAATTTCATTTCTTCCTGCTCCACTGAGATGAAACACTTGCATATACAGTTCTTTCGTGGAAGCAGCTTTGATTTCTGTATTGGTTTTATTCTCTCAGCTGGTTTTCTGGCTGAATAGGAGCAAAACTAAAAAATCGTGTTTCACAGCGCGCGCGCGCGCACACACACACACACACACACACTGCAACTATGTAACTATCTTAGTTGGGAAGTCATCAGTTCAAAAAGGCTTGACCCAAACCAGAAGTTTTGCTGGAATCTGTCCCTGAACACTTAGAAAACAAGAGTATGAGTCACAGCAGACATCTCTCATCTCCTCCTCCGTCGCCTTCTCTCTGTAGCTGCACTCTGATTTTCTAGTCCCTTCTTCCCACCCGCTTCCTGTGATCCATGTGTCATCACTGGCCTCACTCACTAGCTGTGGGCCACAATGCCGCAGCCTTCCAAGCATACTTTATAGACTGCTTAGAACCCTTGCAAGTAAGCTAACCTCAGCACCCAAGGTGATCGGATTTATGGAGGCTTTTAAGCACTAAAGCAGAAAACATGTTAACTAGGAGTAATTCTTTAGATCTGTAAAATTTTGGAGAATAGCTTTTTTATTGGAATTTTACATGCAAAGTGCCTTTCTACAGATTTGTAGTTACATTCCTTTGATTATAACCCAAATCATTTCTTAACCCTTTTATTAAGCAAGTGTCCCATTATATTTTATTACTCTGAGTAAATATTATCTAAGATAAAAATATTTAGTGTTGTGTGATAGTCAAGTATGAAAAGCTAAGAACAACTCTTCTGCCAAGAACAACTCGTATTTCAACTGTAAATGCCACCCAGCTGTAAAAATCACACTAGTTAAAATTGTAAATAAATCTAATTTCTAAACATTTGGATTTACGTAGAAAATTGGAAGTGTATATTTGATTTATAAAATAAACATATTATTCAAAGGATTTCTTCAGCGTGCTGTGTGAAGTATTTTGAACTCATTTGATGTGGGGTTGTGGGGAAAACATGGTGAAGGTAATACACAGGTTTTTGGAAACAGTTATATGGACTGTGAGGCAAGTGATGGGAATCCAATCATGCCAGCCTGAGCAGAAAATTTCCGTTTTTGAGGAGAGTACGTCTGCATAACATGCTCACTGAGAGGAGTGGAAGAAACTTCCCGAAGCTGGGAGGGCGGAGGGGGAAGTAAAACCACCCACCAAGCAACAATGACTTGGTTACCCTGACCAGCACTGACAGAGTCCCTCCCAAAACAAGACTAAACTGGGCTTCACCAAAACATACTGGTGATCTGTACTTCTGAATAATTAATGTATTATGATTCTTTAAACCTGAAGCTCATGCCTATATCTTAAAGATGGCTTGAAATGCTTACTTTGCCTCTTCACACAGCATGTCCCAGACTGTATAATAACTTCCTTTCTCTATCCTTAAAGAAAATTTCCAGCTGGGCACCGGTGACTCATGCCTGTAATCCTAGCTTCTCAGAAGGCTGAGATCTGAGAATCGAGGTTCAAAGCCAGCCTGGGCAGGAAAGTCTGTGAGACTCTTATCTCAATAAACCAATAGAAAACCAAAGTGGTGCTGTGGCTCAAGCAGTAGAGCACTCGCCTTCAGCTGAAGAGCTGAGGGACAGCGCCCAGGCCCAGAGTTCAAGCCCCACAGCTGACAAAAAGAAAATTTCTTCTTTTGGCTTACAGAACCAAAGTTTAGGAAAGGCGCAACCCGAAAGCCATCAGAACTTGCTGTGCCTCAGGTGGTGTCTGTTGGGCATTGGCCTCACAGACCTTTTGCAAGCTGGGAGCTCATCTGTCTATAGAACTGCTCAGCACATTCCCATCCAGTGACTTTGAAAAAGCTCTTTAGCCAGGTGCCAGTGGCTCACCACTAATCCTAACTGCTCAGGAGGCTGAGATCTGAGAACTGAGGTTCAAAGCCAACCCAGGCAAGTAAGTCCTTGAGACTCTAATCTCCAGTTAACCACCAGAAAACTAGAAGTGGCACTGTGGTTCAAAGTGTTAGAGTGCTAGCCTCATGTGAAAAGAGCTCAAAAGACAGTACCCAGACTCTTGAATTCAAGCCTCCGGACCAAAAAATAATAAATAAATACATAAGCTCCCTTTGAAGACAGTGCAGCTATGGCCATAGTGAGCAAAAAAGACCTTAGGGTGAGGTTGTATCTCCTTGTTCCTTCCTGAAGGCCTGTTGATAAAATTCTCACCTCTAGAAAACAGTTGGTCTCCAGTGTGAGAAATGTCTGTCCTAGGGGCATGCAAAGAGGGAGGTGAGAAAATGAAATAGAAAGGAAGTTAATGTACATTTCTCTCCAATTTTACCAAAGTTAGAGAAACTAGACTTGAGGGGAAGCAGTGGTGTTTCTTGAAGGTGGTGCCTTTTAGATGAGGTAGGCCAAAGCCTATCTCAGTTTCCGGGCTCAGAAAACAATAGGTAGTTGGGACTGGGAATGTGGCTTAATAGTAGAATACTTGCCTAGCGTGAATGAAGCCCTGGGTTCAATTCCTTAGAACCACATAAACAGAAGAAGCTGGAAGTGATACTGTGACTCGTGGTAGAGTACTAGCCTTGAGCACAGAGAGGCTCAGGGACAGTATCCAGGTCTGAGTTTCAAGCTCCAGGACTGGCAAAAAATAAAATAGGGGGAGTGGAGCTGTGGCTCAAGTGGTAGAGCGCTTGCCTTGAGCTGAAGAGCTGAGGGACAGCGCTCAGGCCCAGAGTTCAGGCCCCACGACTGACAAAAAAAATAAAATAAAATAGGTAGTGGACCACATTTTTCCCACATTGCTTTCTCACAGGCCCATCTATGTCTATGAATGAACTAAAACGGTCTGCCTTGGGCCTTTCATTTTTCCAAAAATAAAATTATTTGAAAGGAAGGCATTTTCTCGAAACAGATTGCGTTCTGTGGTTCTAAACTGGCATTCTGCAGCAGATCTCCACCACTCATTACACACTGCCAGTCACTTCTCCACCTTTACTCTGCCAAGAGACAAAGGTCACGGGCAGTGAGGCGCTGTCAAGCATGAGAGCCTAAGCATCAGCATTCTTCTCAGAGCAGAGATCCATGAGATGCTAGACTTTCAAGTGTCACAGATAAGCAGATCACTGTTTTTCAGGCCAACACTTGAAGGCATATGCATTTGGAATATGTGTGTGTTAATAAGGCCCTAACATTTCCACCCAAGTTGAAACCCATCTCGTCTAAGGCTACTCAACACCACTCCTTATCAGTGGTAGTGCTGAAGCTTCAGGTCTGCTGAGTATTACAGTCTGGAAGCTGTACTCCGGGGTTCAGCTTAGCACATCCTTGTTCCTCTTCATGTCTGTCACTGAGTGTCTTTTAAACAACTTCCCACAGCCTCCTTAAGCTCCACTTCCTCATTGTCCCAGGGGAAAAGTGACAGCTGCCAGATGGCAGGTGTCATGTCCTTCACAGTACCCCGGTCAGGCTCTTAACACACACGTGTGTGTGTGTGTGTGTAGGTGTGTGTGTGTGTGTGTTCCCCCGGCTGTTCCTCTGGGTCTGTGCAGTGTATGAGTTGCAGGGCTCTTGTCAGCATTGGGAGTGATGCTGGACTAGGCTTGCAGGCTCCTCTTTGCGAGCACTGGCTTCATCCTGAGGAATTGACCTCAGGACCTAACTACCCCACCCCCCTTAACATCGCATTCAGGAGGTCTCAGCATGTCACAACATTCAGCCCATCATAGCACCTTAGTTGCTCACACTTCTGAAAAACGATGATGATGATGATGATGATGATGATGATGATGATGATGATGGGGATAGTGACAGCGCATGGATTGATCACTGGGTCACAGGCAATGTTCATCTCCCTCACACGCCTGCAAAATAACCACTTGAAATTGAAGTCACTTGCCCCAATAGCCCAGAGAGGTGGTGACAGCAGACGCAGAGCCAAGCATCCCAACGCCAGGGAAGAGACACCCCGCCTGCTGACCACAGGGAGCACCAGGAGAAAGTGACCTGCAGCTCCGGATTGGTCCAGCGGCAGCAGGCGCCGCCGGGGGAGGGAACGGGGCGGTGAAAGGCGGAAAGAGGCGGGACCAAGCAGGGAGGGCGGGGCGAAGCGGGCAGGGGCGGGGAGAAGCGGTAAGGGGCGGCGCTGAGCAGGAAGAGGCGGGGCCTGGCCGGCTGGGTCGCTGTCCGTCAGCAGGTGGAGGCTCTGATTGACAAGGCTGGGCGTCGCGATCACCCAGGCCTCTTCTCAGGAGCGAGTCCGCGAGCGGCCAGAAGGGGGCGCGACCAGCGCTGCTGCCTTATCCGGAAGGCCAAGGTTAGCCCCTGTGGGAGAAGCAGGTCAGAGAGGAGCCCTGGAGAGGGGGCTCCCCCCCCCCCCCCCCCCCCCCGCCAACCTCGGCAGGCCGGCCAAGGCGCGTGGGATCCCCGCAGCTGGGAGCCGTCTGCTTAGGGCCCCGTGGCCCGTCCTCCTCCCCCCCCCCCCCATCCAGGCCTGGGACCCCGGCTGCTGCCCCAGGGGCCTCCAAAGGAGGGCTGCGGGGAGCCCCAGGCCTCGAATGAAGGGGAGAGCGGTGCAGCCACAGGTGATCCGCCGGCCCCTGGGCCTGGGTCAGAACCCGCCCCGCCCCCCCCCCCCCCCACGTTCACACCGGGTCACAGGAAACCCCTAGAAACACGCCTCCTTCCCCCAACACAGCCCTGCCAGTGCCAAGAGCTTTGGTCAAAATACACTTCCTCCAGGAAAGCTTCCAGATCTTTCTTCCCTGTGTTCCTCCAATAACGGTCGGTGTCCTTGTGGGAAGTGTGATCTCCAGAGCCAGACTGCCTGGGCTTAAACCCTGCGAGACCACCTACCTACGACAGGACAACTCCTCCGACCACCCCGAGGGCACGATTGCTCCTGCCGGAAATCTTGGCTACACGAGAGAGGCAACATTTTGGGAGGATAGTGGTTCAAGACCAGCTATGGAGGAAAAAAAAAAGTTGCCAAGCCCCTATCACAAACAGCATATGTAACACACACATGTAATCCCAGCTATAGAAGCCAGCCTGGGTCAAAGTTCAAGATTGTACCTGAAAAAAAAAAAAAAGAAAGAAAGCAAAAAGGGCTACAGGTGTGGCCCAAGTTGGTGGCAATGCCAAAGACCCAGACTTTAAAAAAAAGAAACAAAATAAAATAGTTCAATCTTCATTGATATCCCCAAGACCTATGGTCAGGACCTGCTGGGATTACAAAAAAAAAAAAAAAAAATGGCATGCCCAAATCCCTCATGTATTGGCTTAGTATTTGCCTAGACCTTAACCACATGTTCCTGAGTGTTCTAACTCATCTCTGGATTAGTTACATTACTATAATGCTATGTGAATCGTCGTTATACTGTGTTGCTTAAAATAATGACAGGAAAATCTGTACATGTTCAGTACACACTCTTACATAATGCCAGTACTGGGACTTGAACACAGAGCCTAAGTGCTGTCCCTTAAGCTATTTCTCTCAAGGTTGGCTGGTGCTCTACCATTTGAGCCACAGTTCCACTTCTGGATTTTTGCAGGTTAATTGGAGATAAGAGTTTCACAGACTTTCCTGCCTGGGCTGACTTTGAACAATGATCCTTAAATCTCAGCTTCTTGAGTAGCTAGGATTACAGGAGTGAGCCACTGGTGCCCAGCTCTTTTTTTTTTTTTTTTAAAGTATATTATCCTTTCTCAGTTGGCTAAATCTACAAATGTGGAACCCGTGGATTTTAAGATTATTTTAGAGTGTGAAGTTCCCAAACCTGGGAATAATTTAGCACATGTTTAGTGTGTTTTGCAAGACCCCTGTGTTGGTCTTGTACTTGACCTGTTGAGGTTGGCTTTGTTTGGTTTGGTTTGTAGTTGTTTTTGAGACAGGGTCTGACTATACAGCTTCAAACTCAAGATCTTTGTCAACCTCCCCGGTGCTATGATTACAGATATGCACTATTATGCCCAGCCTTAACCTGTTGATTGATAGCCATATCCAAACAGCTGCCCAGCCTTAACCTGTTGATTGATAGCCATATCCAAACAGCATGAGGAGGGCTGTCCTCCAACTGGGACACTTTCCAAAACAATCCCCCATGCCAGGCAGAGCCTTCAGTAAATGCTCAGTCTTTCCCATACTAATTCGGTTCTAATTAGCAGTTTTACCAACGATAATCTGCCTTTATTTTTAAATTCTGAGCCATGATCTGAGAGAAGCAATGCCGCTGGTTGGTTGGCCTTGTTTCTCTGAGATCTTGTGTCATGTTTCTTTAGCCGCAGCCGCACTGGGACCTGGGATTTCCCTGCCCTGGGCTTCAGATTGCAGGTTAAAATTAGCCACTTAACTCTGAGGGGGCACTGGAGGAGGCAGGAAAGTGGCGAAAGTGAGTGAAAGCTGACCTAACAATTGAGAGGAGGCGTGAGCCTCTCCCCCCCATCCCACTCTTAAATAGTTCCTCCTCTGGTGGCGGGCAGAGGGTGGGGGCCCAAGACCTGGGGATCCCCAGAGTTGTTACCAAGTTGATGTTGTCCTGTGGTAGGTGTCTGTTGGGTTAAGGTTGGCCGTTGCTACCTTCTAGCTGCGTTGATAACTGGAATCTTCCAGACTGTTCCTTTTGTGGTTATAAACCATCTTTGGCGTGGTATGGTGTGGGCGGATGCAGTTTATAGACGTACTTGGACCAATCAGCCTCCGCCTCGAAGGAACACTGGCTTTACACTCCTCTGGTGTGAGGCTTGCAAAACAACATATTATGTCAATCTGTTTGGGAGAAAGGAGAGGAAAAAGTATATCATTTAATTTTAGGATATGGAAGAATACTAGAGCACAGGGCCAACCCAAAACAGAAGTTAGTGGAATTATTTGTCTTCTGTTCATCAGTTCCTCTCTCTCTCTTCATTCTGTGGTTCCTCTTCTTCCTCAGACGTCCACTAAAAACACAAATCCTAGCCAGGGGCTGGTGACTCACACCTATTATCCTAGCTACTCAAGAGACTGAGATTTGAAGATCTAGGTTCAAAGCCAGCCAGGTCTAGAAAGTCCTGAAGACTGCTATCTCCTATTAATCCCCAAGAAAGCCCAGAAGTGAGTGGAACTGTAGTTCAAGTGGTGGAATGCTAGCCCGGAGCAATATGAGCTCAGAGACAACACTCTAACCCTGAGTTCAAGCCCCAGGAACAGCACCAAAAAAAAAAAAAAAAAAAAAAAAATCCTTCTGCTGTCAGAAATGGAACAAACCTCACTGCTTTTGGTTACAGACTGAAGGGGTTTTTTGACAGCAGAGATCTGGGTTCAAATCATAGCATTCAAACAAGGTATGATGGTTCACACTTGAAATCTCAGCCACTAAGCAGGCAGAGATAGGACTAAAGTCTGAGGTCAGCCTTGACAAAAATGTTATCAAAATCCTATCTTAGCTAGGCACTGGTAGCTCACGCCTATAATCCTAGCTACCTAGGAGGCTGAGATCTGAGGATCAGGGTTCAAAGCTAGCACATAGGAAAGCCTGTGAGATTTTTATCTCTAACCACCAGAAAACTGGAAATGGAGCTCTGGCTCAAATGATAGAGCACTAGCCTTGAACAAAAAGGAGCTCAGAGACAGTGCTCTAGCCCAGAATTCTAGCCCCAGGACTGGCAAAAAACAAAAACCAACAAACCAAACACCCACCTATTTTACAAAACAAGACAGGCCTAGTGTTAATGGCGCTCACCTCTAAGCCTATTTGGAAGACAGAAATTGGAACCTGGTTTGAGGCCAGTCTAGGAAAACAAAAAATAAAACACATGAGATTCCATCTCAACCAAGGGCTGGGAACATGCCAGTATACCTGAAAGGGACAGGAACTTAAGTAGGAGGAATGGAAGAACTGCCCATGTTTTCAGCCAATAGGATTTGGGTTTTCAAAAGTCAGGTAATGAGCACATACCTTCTTAGACAATGTCACCCCTTTCTTCGTTTCCCTCCAGCCTCTCCCTCCTGTCCTGGCTCACAAGTTGCATAGTTCATTTTCCATATCCTGTCTACTGAGTACCATGCCTGGATTTGTTCATCCTTCCTCCAGCCATTTCCGCACACCCCCATCCTCCTTCAAACAATAAAGCTTTTTTTAAAAATTATTTTTGGCAGCTGGGAATGTGGCTTAGTAGTTAGAGTGCTTGCCTTGCATGCATGAAGCCCTAGGTTCGATTCCTCAGTGCCACATCAGCAGAAAAAGCCAGAAGTGGCGCTGTGGCTCAAGTGGTAGAGTGGTAGCCTTGAGCACTAAAGAAGCTTAGGAACAGTGCCCAGGCCCTGAGTTCAAGCCCCAGGACCGACAAAAACAAAAAAAAATTTTAGACCATAATCCCAAAATAAGGCAACTCTTCCATAAACATCCATACAAGCAATGATTTCATCCAGAAACATCCATACAAGCAATGATTTCATCCAGAAACATCCATACAAGCAATGATTTCATCAACCAGGAATAAGATCTACGCTTTCACATCTGTCTACTTAGTGCAGCAGAAATATTCCTTTCCTACTGACTTCCTTAGATTCCTATGTTAGAATTTAGCTTACTCAAACTCCTATAGCTGGGCCAGTATATTGCCAATGTTGTTTTGTTTGTTTGTTTTGTTTTTTGAGTTTGAAGTCAGGACTTTGTGTTCTTATTTAAGTTTTTTGCTCAAAGTTGGTGCTCTGTCACTTGAGCCACACCTTACCTCTACTTCCACCTGACTTCAAACTACGATCCTTAGAGCTCAGCCTCCTGAGTAGCTAAGATTACAGGCGTAAGCCAGAAGCAGCCCACTACCAGTGCTTTTTATTCTATATCAGTAATTCAGTGAAAATACTTATCATTACTCCTTCCCTCGTGCTTGGGCTATAGGAAATCTTAAAACAACAACCTCTCGTTACCCTGTTGTCACTTCTGCTCAGCCACTTTTATTCTCTTTCTTTCCTTCTCTTTCTTTCTTTCTTTCTTTCTTTCTTTCTTTCTTTCTTTCTTTCTTTCTTTCTTTCTTTCTTTCTTTCTTTCTTTCTTTCTTTCTTTCGTCAGTCATGGGGCTTGAACTCTGGGCCTGAGCGCTGTCCCTAAGCTCTTCAGCTCAAAGTGAGCGCTCTGCCACTTGAGCCACAGCACCACTTCTGGTCTTTTGGTGGTTAATTGGAGACAAGAGTCTCACAGCCTTTCCTGCCCGGACTGGCTTTGAACTGTGATCCTCAGATCTCAGCCTCCTGCGTAGCTAGGATTACAGGCGTGAGCCACCAGCACCCCGCTAGCCACCTCTGTTCTTAATGACAAATACACTTTGCAAACATGAATGGTATTGGACATCACTCAGTTTAAGAATGGTCTCCAAGTTGAAGAATTGTGCTTATTTCTGATGAACACACACATACAGCTTTGTCTTTGTTGGCAGGATGTTTTCCATCCTTGCTTTAGTGTGTGACTGTGAATTGGGTTTTCATTCAACCTCGCGACAGAAAAACGTGAAGGGCTTTGCCCTTTGTGTGGTACAGGGTTGGGGAGGAGCAGGTGTGAGCTACAGGAAACTGTGAATTCACAGGCGAAGGAATGGAGGGGGGAGGTAAGAAGGGGGGCTGGTATATTTCTGTGTGCTAACGTAGCCTTGCAGCCCTGCCAGCTCTGATGTGTTTAGACTTGAGCTCCAAGGGGAAAGTTGCACAAAGGCAGGTTCCTGGGATCTGTTCTGCAGTCTGAGTAGGCTGGGATGTTCTCACTGAGCTATTTCTGTAGAAAAAGCTGTCTGGAACCATCTGAGAAGCCACTAACCACTGTGGTTAGCTGGAATATGCCTCTTATTTGCTCTCAGTTGCATCATTTCTCCTCCATTTTATGCTTCAAAGAACCACTGTGTGCACATGTGCACGTGTGCGTGTGTGTGTGTGTGTGTGCGTGTGTGCGTGTGTGTGTGTGCGTGTGTGCGTGTGTGTGTGTGTGTGTGTTCCGGAGTTATGTTGCCATGGAGTTATTTGGAAAAGACATCTTATAAACCACTTGAGCTGAACATATCACCTGCAGTACAAAAATCAAAGCTCGTCTATCCATACACAGTGTGTAATACTTTTCTATGTGTATGCCAGACCACAGGGCCTAGGTGCTGTCACTGAGCATTTTTTTTTGGGGGGGGGGTCTGGTTGTGGGGCCTGAACTCTGGGCCTGGGCGCTGTCCCTCAGCTCTTCAGCTCAAGGCTAGCGCTCTACCACTTGAGCCACAGCGCCACTTCCGGCTTTTTCCTTTTTGCTTATGTGGTGCTGAGGAATCGAACCCAGGGCCTCAGGCATGCAAGGTAAATGCTCTACCACTGAACCATCTTCCCAGACCTCACTGAGCATTTTTTGTTCAAGGCTAGCACTCTACCATTTGAGCCAAAATTCCACAGCTGGCTTTTGGGTGATTCGTTAGAGATAAGAGTCTCATGGACTTTCTTCCCCAGGCTGGCTTCGAATCACGATCCTCAGATCTCAGCCTCCTGAGTAGCTAGAATGACAGGTATGAGTGACCAACTATGGTACTTTCTAAATAATGGAAAGTGAGGTTGAAATGTCAAGGCTTCTCTTCGGAACTATTCCTTGGCTCAAATATCCCTCTTGATCCCTGCACTCAACTGCCTAGGGGGAAAACTGGGAATCTCTGAAGTCTTATGAGTACACAGAAGAACTGAGTTCACAGAAGGAGCCTGCCTGGCTTTTCAGCTGCACACTAGGACATGACTTTTTCACACACACACACACACACACACACACACACACACACACACACACACACACACACACGCACTGGAAATGCCAAAAGTAGGTTAAGAAGAGATGCCCTCTCTGTCAGACTCAATCCTGATCCTAACAGTGTAGATAAAAGGGTGATCAATACATGGTTTTAACTGTCATTTCCCCCCCTGGCAGTAGTGCAGAGAAAATGCTGATTGTGCCCGGCACTGGTGGCTCGCGCCTGTAATCCTAGCTACTCAGGAGGCTGAGATCTGAGGATCTCGGTTCAAAGCCAGCCCGGGCAGGAGAGACCGTGAGACTCCTATCTCCAATAAACCACCAGAAAACCGGAAGTGGCGCTGTAGCTCAAGTGGTAGAGCGCTCGCCTTGAGCTGAAGAGCTGAGGGACAGCGCCCAGGCCCAGAGTTCAAGCCCCACGACCGACAAAAAAAAAAAAAGAAAATGCTGATTGTGAATGCAGCAGTCTTCTGATTACCTATAGCTAGACACATACATCACGCTCCCCACCCCCATACACCTGCAGTCACCTGCCGAGCCAACGTGAGACAGCTCACAGGTCGGACAAGAAAACTTCCTCTCTCAACCCGCAAAAGAATGCTAAACACTTTCACAATGTGTTTGCACATGTTTTGCTTCTCCAAGGGATGATGGCTCAGACTCCAGAGTTACGGTGACCTTATTTTGTGATATTATAATTTCTTTGCTGAGCTGAAGACTCAGAAATTACAAAGGAACACCTCCAACAATATTTTCCTTTCAAGACAGGCACTCATGGCTCACATCTGTAATCTTAATTCCAGCTACTCAAGAGACTGAGATCTGAGGGTCACAGTTCAAAGCCAGCATGGGTAGGAAAGTCCATGAGACTCTTCTCTCCAATTAATCAGCAGAAAACCTGAAGTGAAGTTGTTGCTCAAGTCATAGAGTGCCATCCTTGAGCAAAAAAACTAAGGGATAGCATCCAGGTCCTGAGTTCAAGCCCCAAGCCCCAGTATACACACACACACACACACACACACACACACACACACACACACACACACACTCCCTTTTCATCTTTATTAATGCTGAGAATCCATTGAAATGAAGACTATCAACACAGCCTCTCTCGTTAACACCCCATGTTCTGTGAGGGCTCACAGGATTATACTAGACAGAGTTGTGTTCTTTGGAAACCATTAAGCAATACCAGGAGGAAAGAGGAATAAAAAAGAAAAACATTACCCATCACAAAAATAACTTGAGAATTGTGCAATCTGACAACATTGGTTATTTGTATTGAAGTTGCTTTCAGCACTCAATTAAATATACCACACCCTAACCTCTATTGCAATCACTCCCTGCCTTTTGAATAGCAAACTAATGAGAACTAGAAAGCTTTCTGTGGATTTGGCAAGGTTTAGTATAAGTGTTTCCATTAAACCTTCGTTGTTGTGACCTGTTCATTGAAGGCTGCCTTTGGGGCCTGAAGATATAGCTCAGTGGTAGAGCACTTGCCAGCTATATGTAAGACCCTGGGTTCTATCCCCAGCACTGAACAGAAAAGGAGAGTTAAAACAAAGACTATTGTTTGAAGGAAAAGTTCTGCTTTCTTATACATGAAATAATGCCTGGGCCTAGTATACTTGACTGACAATATAATTTTGCTGCATTCATGACGGTGCTATCCAAATATGTTTGGAATTATCACAGAATTTCATGTTGTATTGAACAGTTTCAAAGCAAATGCTTTCCTTTGCATATGGAGCTGAGTGGTCTCAAAATGTCCTCCAGAGAATGTTGTTTCTTCACTTCACACAATGGAAGACACTGGCTGTGTTGACTGTGTGCCAGATATGTTTCCGACAGGCCACATCTGGTTGCACAGCTGCTCTACCAGGTTGACATCATGGATTCAGCTTTGCCAGGGAGGAGGCTATTATACAGAGAAGCCAAGACTCCCCTGCTGCTAAGTGGCAGAGATGGCATTTATACCCAGGCCATTTGGCCCCAGTGGAGAGGTTGAGGGGGTTTAGTGAGGCATTGATAAGAATGGGGAGTTCAGTTGGGAAGTATTCCAAGAACTAACATCTCCAGGTCTACTGGAGCCTGAGAGATAAGATTACTGATGGCCTAACAGCAGGTGGGGAGGAACTTTGGCTTGAGGGGCTAGATTGCAATCTAGAAAACTGAGGAAGAGACCTCAAAAGAGAGCTTTAGCCACTGAGGATGTGATAGAAGCCATGAAGACAATGACTGAACCAAAGGAGTCAGGGCTGGAGATGTAGGTAGGTGAATTAGTGCCAGGCCCTGGACTCGATCCTCACGCTGAGCAAAAATAGAATCCGTGGAACCAAAGGGGTCAAGGAAAGTCTTCAGGTATTAATGGACTAGTGAGAAGAATTAAATGTAATGAGGATACTGGGTCTCACAGGCTCTAGCTTGGACATGTGGTGGATGATAGGGAATTGGCTTTAACTGGTACCATCTTGTCTTCATGGTAGAGACCAGGAAGTTCCACCTTCAGGGGAGGAGTGTGCCTGAATTCCTAGAGGCAGGGGTGGGGACTTAGATGGCTGGTTACTGGACCTTGAACTCATGAGACACTCAAGTTTCCTGTGACCCAGCCCCCGACCCTGACCCTATTTAGGCCAGGACTAGCTCAGATGCCTTTACACCATATTTATGTCTCCTGGCTCTCCTCCAGTCACTCAGATCTCAGCCTCCTAAGTAGCTAGGATTACAGGTGTGAGCCACCAGCCGCCTGGCTACTTAGAACTCTTGCTGCTGCTGTTCCTCTTCACTTCAGCGTCCCACATCACCTCTCTATTGGAGCTGATCTGGTGTGTTGGTATTGTTTTTTGCTCTTTCTTTCCTCTTCTGCCCTCATAGCTAAGTTTTTCTAACAGTGTTAAGTGTATTCGAGTGGTTGCAGGGCTTTGTGACAAGAATCCACCTGCAGTTGTTGGCTTTCCAATAGAGACTCCCGATTCAACCTCTCCAAATGTGGGTTCTCTGTTTCTTTTGACTGAGTTCCCATACAACAAAATCAAAACAAAATAGATAAGGCTTTTTGAGTAGAGAAAACACAGAAATAGGAATATTGGAAGGCTACTATAGAGAAACCTCAGCTCTGTGATGGAGACAGTGGGGCTGGTGTGATGGTGGTGGTCGCTGTATTATGTAAGATCATCAGGAAAGACCACAGACAATGGTTTGTCTTGTTTTTGAACAGAGACTGGAAGGAAAAGAGAGACTGAGCTTTTGAATATGTGAAAACAGAGTTCTCAGGCAGAAGGGAACAGGAATGACAAGTGTTCTAAGCAGCTGGGCTCTGGTGGCTCACGCTTGTAATCCTAGCTACTCAGGAGGCTGAGATCTGAGGGTCACAGTTCGAAGCCCATCCTGGGCAGAAAAGTTCCCGGGAGATTCTTATCTCCAATTAACTACCCCCAAACTGGAAGCTGTGGCTCAAAGCGGTAGAGTAGTAGCCTTGAGCAAAAGAGCTCAGAGATTGCATCCCGGCCCCATGACCTACAAAAGAAAAAAAAAAGTCCTGAACAAAGGTTTGCTGGGAGTGTTCGAGGAATAGCAGAAATCAGGCTTTCAGGCTGGGCTCCCTGAAGCAAGCCTCTGAGATTCAGTCTACACATACAGTGCTGACTAGGGAGTGCTCTTGGGAGGGAAGCAAGCCTGGGCAGAGGAAGCTGTAACATAGTCCCAGGGAATGCTTCTGACAACCACATGGGGATCTCTGAAGACAGGAGAGAAGGTGCTGCCATGCCATTCAGTTACTGAATTCTACTGGCATGGAAAGGGGATGGGCTAGGCTACTGAGGGAAGCTGTTCTCCCAGCCACGACACATGGGTACTGTCTGCCTGCAGCTGTCTTGTATCTCTGGGTGACCTGGGAAGTATATGCTGGTACAACTGGGGCAGAGTAAGCAAGGACTGAAGATGATCTCAGAGAAGGGTGTGGAAATCAGAGCACGTGGGCTCTTGTAGGTTAAGACCAAGGAGGGCTTTCAGGCCACAGGAGATGGGAGTCATTGAAGGGTTTTTGTTTTGTTCTGTCCCTGTACTGGGGTTTGAACTCAGACCTTGAGCTCTTAGCTTTTCTATTTAAGGCTGGTGCTCTACTCCCTGAGCTCACCTCCACTACTGGGTTGCTTGCTGCTAGTTAGTTGGAGATAAGAATCTCATGAACATTTTTAGATTTTAGTAGCTAGGATTACAGGCTTGAGCTCCTCAGGACCAGCACCATGGAGAGACTTGTTAGTACAGACAGCAGTCATAAAAAGTTATTGAAGGGCTGGGAATGTGGCTTAGTGGTAAAGTACTTGCTTAGCATGCATGATACCCTGGGTTCAATTCCTTAGTACCACAGAAGCAGAAAAAGCCAGAAGTGTTGCTATGGATCAAGTGGTAGAGTGCTATCCTTGGGCAAAAGAAGCTCAGGGACAGTGCCCAGGCCCTGAGTTCAAGCTCCAGGACTGGCAAAAAAAAAAAGAAGTTATTGAATGTATTTGGATATATTTTGGAGGTAATATGATATATAGGTGAATTTGAGATGGGAATGCAAGAAAACAAAAACGAGGCCAACTCCAATTATGCCTCGGGATAGCTAAAAGGATGCAATCACCATTATTGATCCCTGTAAGCTGTGTGTATTAGCTTCTCTATTGCTGCTGAAACAAATCACCAGAAACATAGTGCTAAGCTTAAATATGATTTTTTATGGTTCTAGGGGTATGATATCTAAAGTCAATGTATTGACAGAAATGTGTCCTTCTTAGGGGTTTCCAGGGGAAACCTGCTCCCTTGTTTTGTCCATTTGCCTTTACTCCTTGGCATGTGGCCAAAGAATGAGAATACAATTCCTTTTTCTCTCTCTGACTCACATCCTCCTGGCTCCATCTTAAAAAAGGATACTTGAGCTAAGAGCCAGTGGTTATTGCTTGTAATCCTAGATATACAGGAGGCTAAGATCTGAGGATCAAGGTTTGAAGCCAGCCCAGGCATTAATTCAAGGGTTCATTTGTGATGAGATTCTTGGAGCTTATTGCAAAAGAACCACCAAAAAGCCAGAAATGGAGCTATGACTTAAGGGTAAAGTAGTAGAGTACTAGCCTTGAGAGTAAAAACTCACAGCACTCAGTCCCTGAGTTCAAGCCCTAGGAATGGCATGTGCGTGTGTGTGTGCGCGCATGTGCATATGCACACACACACACACACACACACACATTACACTTGAATGCAGCAGTGGCTCTGTGCCAGTAGCTCATACTGATAATCCTAGCTACTCAGGAAGCTGAGATGTAAGGATTGTAGTTCAATCACAAGAAATTCCATGAGACTCATATCTCAAATCAACCACCAGAAAAACCGGAAGTGGTGTTATGGCTCAAAGCGGTAGAGTGCTAGCCTTGAGCAAAAAAGCTCAGGGACAATGCTTTGGCCCTGAGTTCAAGCCCCATGACTGACTAGTAGTACTCACTAGACATGATGCTGAAAATGAACTATACAACTTGTGGGTGGGGATGAGAGGGGAAAACTGGGAAGGGGTGATGTTGTCCAGAACCAAAATGTATTCTTTACCTGATTTATGTAACTATAACCCCTCTGTGCATCACTTTTATGATAAAATTTGTTTAATTAAGTTTAAAAAATATACTTGAGGTTACATTGAGGCTGATCTTCTCATTCCAAAGATTTTTAACTCAATCACATCTTTTATCACATGAAGCCACATATCACATATTCACAAGTTCTAAGGATATAGCTATTTGCCATCTTTGGGAGATAATAATTCGCACAGTGAAAAGGGCCAGTTGTGTGTGGTAGAAGAAGCATTCAAATACGGGCATATTAGTTTGAGATGTCCAAGTAGGTACCTCAAGTCCACTTTGGAATAGATGAATCTGGAGTTCAGAAGAAAGGGGGCTACTTGGATATGAATTTGGCCGTTTTTGTGATATATATAAAGCCATACTACCATTTCAAGAGATGACAAGTATCCTTATCAGTACGACGAGAAATCTATGGTTTGAGCTCCAGAATATTCTGATGGCTGGGGACTGGAGAGATAAGGAGAATCAACCAAGATTGACAAAGACAACATGAAAGAATAGGTTCAGAGGCCGAATGAGGAGAAGGCTGGCAGCAGAAAGTACAAGTATTGGGCTACTGGGAGGTGGAGTAAGATGAGGACTGAGCAGAGCCCATTGAATTTGGCTGGTGACCTTGACCAAAGGCATGTTGGGAGATGAAAGCCTGATTGAAACAGTCAAGAAGTAAAAGAGGAAAGGAATTGGAAATAATCATAATGGACAGTTTCTTCAAAGGTTCTTCTTTTTTTTTAATCAGAAAAAAATGAGCAGAGATGGGGTAGTAGCTGGAGTGAATTTAAGATCAAGAGAGAGCCAGTAAGACAAAGTCTTCCACAGGGAGCTCTGGTTCTAGAATCTAGGCTGGGCTGGACTGAATCTACAGGTTGATACCATGGTTCAGATAAATGTTCCCAAAGGCCCGTGTGTTAAAGGCTTGGTCCCCAGTCCATAGCACTGCTAAAAAGCAGTAGAAACTTTGAAAAGTAGGGCCTTCCAGTCATTGGAAGCATCTTTTTGAAGGGGACACTGGGATCTCAGCCTCTTCTGCTTTCTCTCCTTCATATCCTAAAGTGAATGATTTTTGCTACCTCATGCAAGCCCCAAAGCAACCAGGCCAACACTAAAATGTCTCAAAACCTGAACCAGATGACAGGGTGCCAGTAGCTCATGTTTATAATCCCAGCTTAGGAGTCTGATCTGAGGCTGCATTTCAAAGCCTCCCAGGCAAGAAAGTCTATGAAACTTCTGTCTCCAATTAACCATCAAAAAAAAAAAAAAATCTAGAAGAGTTGTGGCCAGCCTTGAGTGAAAAAAAGCTAAAAGACAGTGCCATTCAGACACGATGAGCAGAGAAAGTAGAGGAACAATGCCTGTGCACTTACTCTTCATCCAATCATCAGCTTCCTTTAGATGCTAAAATGTTAGATATGAAAGGGATTCTTTTGAAACTTAATCCTGTATTGAACAAATTACTTAAAGGAAGCAAATGGACATTTCTTTTTTTGCAGTCCTGGGGGCTTGAACTCAGGGCCTGGGCACTGTTCTTGAGTTTCTTTTTGCTCAAAACTAGTACTCTACCACTTGAGCCACAGTGCTACTTGCAACCTTTTCTGTGTATGTGGTACTGAGGAACTGAACCCAGGGTTTCATGCATGCTAAGCAAGCACTCTACCACTAAGCCACATTCCCAGCCCAAGTGGAGATTTTTTTTTTTAATGTGAAAAGTCTTCTCCAAATATAACTGTGCTATGAGAATTTCCATGTATCAGTTTTTCCAAAAGCAGGGAACACCTATAATTACACTTTTGGTTCTCTACTCCATTCAAACACAAAGTTAAACAGCATTATATAATATGTCTGTCAAAGTACCACAAACCTTTTTTTAAAACTGAGACTGTTCACAATCAGTCTGTGAGATGACAATGTGATATGTAGTTTTCCAAAGCTAAAACACTGTGCAGCAAAGTTATTTTCCAGATGTTCCTGAATCAAGGCCCAGCCAAGCCTGGGAGATAGCAGTGAAGCCAGGGAAGAATTCTGGGCCAGAAGGCCAGTCACCCTCACTACCCAAGGAGTCACATCAGAGGACATAAGGAAGAGTTTCAAAGCTTGGGGAACAGCTTTAAGGAATTGAAGAGTTGAATTGCTGGCATGCTGAGCCCAGTAAACATGGGAAGGAAGACAAAGGGCATGTTCCCCCACAATGCCTGCAGAGATGAGGCCACAGCTACAATTTACACTAAGCAAAAAGTATCCATCTTGTGCTAGAGAGTCAATTGGAAGAAAGACATCTTCAGCAGAGCAAGCTACCTCAGAGGCTTTTCACATACTGTTCCCCCTCTCTTCCTCCCCATTTGGACTACGCAGCTCTTCTGTCTAGCTCTAGCAATGTCTTCATTTTTCAGGAGTGACCTGAAAACGCATTTGGTCAGGACAGCCTTTCTGAACCCTCTCATTCTATCTGAATCCATTTGTGGAGCCAATGAATTACCAAGTTTCAACTATTCCTTTGGGTATAAACTTAGAATACAAACTTAAAAATAAAGGATATAAGCACATCTTTTTGTTTGTTTGTTTGTTTTTGGGTCTGGTCATGGGGCCTGAACTCTGGGCCTGGGCGCTGTCCCTCAGATCTTCAGCTCAAGGCTAGCTCTCTACCACTTGAGCCACAGCGCCACTTCTGGCTTTTTTCTTTTTGCTTATGTGGTGCTGAGGAATCGAACCCAGGGCCTCATGCATGCAAGGCAAGCGCTCTACTACTGAGCCAACTTCCCAGCCCTATAAGCACATCTTTAAACAAGAAAGTAATGAGATTGTGATGGTGAGCCTTATTGCTGACACAGCCCCATAACTGAGAAAACAACTTAAGGGAGGAAAGCTTTATTTCAGATCACCAGTTCAGAGGTTTCAGTACATCTCACTTAGCTGTATAGCTTCTAGGCCCTGCAGGGTGAGACAGAGAACATCATAGTAGAGAGCATTGTGAAGAAAAATGACTTCACGCATGGTGTACAGGAGGCAAAGAGCAAGCAGAAGATGTACAATTTGAGGGCACACTCAACCACACCCAGGGACCTATTTCCTCTCACTAGGCCCACCTCCGGATTGCCACCAGCTCTCAATAATTATGATTCCATCCATGGATTAATCCACTCATGAGACTAGACTCCTCAAGGTGCAAATACTTCTCTAAAGTTCATCAGCTGGCAACCAAGCTTGTAACACATGAGTCTAGGACATTTCTTCTTATTATTTTTAAGTAGCCATACAAATGGGTTTCAAGTCAACATATCAATTTATGAGAACAATGCATCTTTTGTTGTTGTTGGTGGTGGTGGTGGTGGTCATACAGCTTGAACTCAGGGCCTAAGCGTTTGTGCTCAAGGCTAGCACTTTGAGCCACAACTCCACTTCTGGTTTTCTGATGCTTAATTGGAGATGAGAGTCTCATGGGCTTTCCTACCCTGGCTGGCTTTGAACCACAAGCCTCAGATCTCAGCTTCCCGAGTAGCTAGGATTACAGGTGTGAGCCACCAGTGCCCAGCCCAGAGCAGTGTATCTTGATCAATGTCTCCCCTTCCATCATTTCCACTGAGAGTTTTTCCCCATCTATCTTACCTAGGATATTTTACATTAAAACTGTAACATTTGGGCTGGGAAGGTGGCTCAGTGGTAGAGTGCTTGCCTTGCATTCATGAGGCCCTGGGTTCGATTCCTCAGCACCACATAAGCAAAAAGAAAAAAGCCGGAAGTGGCACTGTGGCTCAAGTGGTAGAGAGCTAGCCTTGAGCTGAAGAGCTGAGGGACAGCGCCCAGGCCCAGAGTTGAACCCTACAACTGGACCAAAAAAAAAAACAAAACACCTGTAACATTTTACCTCTTATTGCCAAAGGCTCACAACTATTCCAGGATACAAAAGGCATTCAGACCATCTCCAAGGGTTTCCAAAGTCTTAACAGTTCAAGCACCATTCAAAAGATCAAGTCTGAAGACTTTTCTGAGCCTCGGGGCAAACTACTAACTGTGGCCCCTACAAAATTAAGAAAAGCAAGTTATATGCTTCCAAAATACAACGGCTCAGAAAGACAAATTACAAAAAATTGGGCCAAGGCAAGACCAAATTTTAGAGAGGAACACAGTAAATGCAATGACTCCCCATCTGTCATTCTGGGGCATGTGGTTTGATGTGAAGGCCTTGGACAGCCCTGAACCTACAGCTTTGCTGGCTGCAACCTACACGGCCTGTCTTCTGGCCTGCTCTGCTTACTACCTGTAGCTTTCCTTGAACAATCTTCCACAATCATGACATTTCTAAATTCCTGAGGTCTCCATTGCAGCTTAAGCTCCATCCTCACAACTTCACACATTTCCCTCTCTGTGCTAGAAGAAGGGATCTGGCCCTGCCATGCTAAAAGCAGCTCATAATATCCATGTCATGGCCTAAAAACGGAAACGTTTCAAAATTTTCTCCATCACATTAACTTGTCTGTTTCCTCCATTAGGTTAACTAGTCAATCATCATTAAATTCAGCTTCACATGAAGTCTCAGGGCCTAGACAAAATACAGACAAGTTATTTGCCAGAATGTAATATGAATTGCCCCCAGCTCAATCTCCAATAGAGTCCTCATTTTCATCTGAAACCTCATGAACACAATTTTTACCACCTGAATGCCTTTAAGCCTTGGTCTTCTGAGCTCTTACCAGAATCACCCATTAAACTCTACCTATGGCAAAGCAAGCTTCTCCTAGCCTGCCTTTCCAAATTGCCAAATCCCTCCCACAATGCTAGTTCCAAAGGCACCTAAACAACATGGTTTGATAGTCATAACATTGGCCTCACTTCTGTGGAACCAATTCTCTGTGTTAATCACTTCTGTAACTGGGACTAAATACTTGAGATAGGCAGTTTAAAGAAAGAAAGTCTGCCTAGTTTCTTGGTTTCCAAGATTTCGGCCCATGACAAGCTGGCTCTATTGCTTTTAGGCCTGAGGCAAGGCAGAAATATTATAGCAAAAGGGCCTGGCAGAAGAAAGCCGCTTACCTTGTGGCAGCCTAGAAGCTGAGAGAGCAAAGAGGAAGGGTACTTCATATCCTATTAGCCACAGGCTTTCCTAAGCATGGCAGTTCGAAGTCAGTCCAGGTAGAAAAGTTTGTGAGAGCCGGGCGCTGGTGGCTCACGCCTGTAATCCTAGCTACTCAGGAGGCTGAGATCCGAGGATCGCGGTTCAAAGCCAGCCCAGGCAGGAGAGACCGTGAGACTCCTATCTCCAATAAACCACCAGAAAACCGGAAGTGGCGCTGTAGCTCAAGTGGTAGAGTGCTCACCTTGAGCTGAAGAGATGAGGGACAGCGCCCAGGCCCAGAGTTCAAGCCCCACAACCGACAAAAAAAAAAAAAAGAAAGAGAAGTTTGTGAGATTCTTATCCCCAATTAACCAGCAAAAAGTCAGGCTGGAGATATGCCTCAAGAACTAGAGCACCAGCCATGAACTAATCTAGTGAGAGAGCAAGGCACTGAGTTAAAGCCCCAGAATCAGAAAAAAAGAAAAGAAAAATTGTAGAACCTCTCTAAGCTTCAGCTTCCCTGTATGTGAAATGGGGATGAGACTATACTTCAGATCAAATGAGAATGTACAAAAAAAGCATATAAACACACTGGCACATGGTAAAAGTTCAATGTAAGTCAGGCACCAGTGGCTTATACCTGTAGTCCTAACTTCTCGGAAGGCAGAAATCTGAGGATCTAGGTTTGAAGCCAGCGTGGGCAGGAAAGTCTGTAAGACCTTTATCTCCAATTAACCATCAAAAATCTGAAAGTAGAGCTGTGGATCAAGTAGTAGAGCACTAGTTTTGAGCAGAAAAGCTTGGGGATAGTGTGATGGTCCTAAATTCAAGCCCTAGGATTAGCAAGAAGAAGAAGAGGAGGAGGAGGAAGAGGAAAAGGAGGGCTGTGAGCATGTACTTAGCATGCCCAAGGCCCTGAGTTAGACTCACAGCACCAAAAAGGAAGAGGAAAAGGAGGAAAAGACAAAGAGGAGGAGGAAGAGAGCTAATATAGATTTCTAGGGATTTACAGTTTAGACTGTCACTAATGGAGAAGTAATACTGAGATCCCTTGTGGCAAAATCCCAGGGCCCTCCTAGAATTCCTGATTCAGAATCTGATTTTAACACAATACCTGGATGATTCTCAGGCAGTGTACAATCTGAGAAAGCACTGTCCTCCTCAGTAACCATGAGACATAAGAATCATCCATTCCATCTGTATGGGAAGCCTGTGCCAGACAGGAGGGCAGAGGGATGCCGAGCGCCCATTTTTCTGCTTGCTTTTGCTGTCTCTTCCTTCCCCTTACCTAATCTAAAGCCCAGCTTGCGAACATAATCAAGTCCCTCCCTCTACGTCCACAGTTATTGTGTAACATGACCACACTGAAACACACCTCCCTTCACCACCATTAGTGAATAGCATGAATCTATTCATCTACTCGTACATTTATATATTCATATATTATTACATTTATATATTTGTAATAAAGATGATCTAAAATACATCTGCTGCCAGTTGGCTCCAATTTCACAACAGGGGAACAAAACCCAGGTGTGGTGCGCTGTCATTCTAACAACGCCCTTCTTGTTTCATAAAAACCATCATCTCTGACTTGGTTAATCTAGCTATATACCAAATGGGAAATCTTTTTTTTTTTTTAATTTTCCTTGCTTTTTGTTTTGTTTTGTTTTCAGTGATAGGAGATGGAACCCAGGTCCTCCTGCAAGTTAGGCAAGTGCTTTACCACTGAGCCACATCCTCAGTTCCCCAATTGGTTAATCTTCTGTGAAGACATTACCTTGTTATAAACTCTTTATTCTATCTGTGCATGTGTGTGTGTGTGTGTGTGTGTGTGTGTGTGTGTGTGTGTGAGAGAGAGAGAGAGAGAGAGAGAGAGAGAGATAAAGCAGTCAACCTCAACCTCCTCCATCCCTATACCCAAGGGAAAATTGGAAAAGCAAACCATCGACATGGACACCATTCTACAACAGAAAAAGAAACCTTTTGTTGTTATTAAAATTTTTGTTTGAAATAAGCCATGTGAAAGTATGCCTGAAAAAATGAACACAAATCTTCTTTGGAAAATACAGTTTATATCCAGGCACACAAATCACTAGGGATAGATTCCAAGGAAGATGAGCTCATAATGTAAGTATCTCAGAATACACAAGCTGTCCTGCATAAGAGCCAACAGATCCTGAAGGATAACTTGTTAATGAAAAACTATTGAGCTACATATATAAATTCAATGTAATCCTATATATCTCAGCATTTTTTAAAAGAAATTGACAAGATCATTCTGTTCTCTACATAATTCCCCCTCTCTCCTTCCCCCCTATCAGTCATGGGACTTGAATTCTGGGCCTAGGTGCTGTCCCTAAACTCTTCAGCTCCAGGCAAGCACTCTACCATTTGAGCCACAGGGCTACTTCTGGTTTTCTAGTGGTTAATTGGAGATAAGAGTCTCACAGACTTTCCTGTGCAGGCTGGCTTTGAACTGTGATCCTCAGATCTCAGCCTCCTGAGTAGCTAGGATTACAGGAGTGAACCACCAGCACCCAGCCTCAATTATTCGAAAACCTATGCATGTGTATGATGTGTGTGTGTGTGTGTGTGTGTGTGTGTGTGTGTGTGTGTGTGTGTGTGTGTGTGTGTGTGTGTGTGCACTGATACTGGGGGTGGACCTTGGGACCCGGGTGCTGTCCCTTAGCTTTTTCACTCAAAACTAGTACTCTGTCATTTGAGCCACAGCTCCATTTTGTGGTGGTTAATTGGCAATACGAGTCTTTCAAACTTTCCTGCCGAGATTGGCTTTGAACTATGAGATGCAGTTCTCAAATCTGAAATCCTGAGTAGCTAGGATGACAGGTGTGAGCCACCAGTACCCAGCTAAAAATCTACACATCTTAAAAGCTAGAACTATAAAACTGCTAGAAGAAACAATAGGGAAAATATCTTCCCAATTTTAGGCTGTCAAAGATTACTTAGATGGGGCACAAAAGTATGAACAATAAAATAAGAAAAAATTACTGGGAGAAAATGAGGAAAGGGTGACCTTGTTCAAAAAGAACTGCACTCAAAAAAAAAAGAACTGCACTCAATCACTCAATAGCTGACTTATGTAACTATAGCCCCTTTATACATCACCTTAACAATAACATTTAAAAAAACAAAATAAGTTAATAATTTAACTCTAGCAAAACTCTTTAATTTTTTGTATATACACTAAGAAGGACTAATGAAGGACTCATATCTCTAATATATAAACAACTCTTATGAATCAATATTAAGAAGATAAAAACTGGGCTGGGAATGTCCAATAGTGGTAGATTGCTTGTCTAGCATGCATGAAGCCCTGGGTTTGAATCCTCAGTACCCATTAACAGAAAAAGCCAGAAGTGATGCTGTGGCTCAAGTGGTAGAGTGCTAGCCTTGAGCACAGAGAGGCTCAGGAATAGATAGATCCAAGGCCCCAGGATCAGAAAAAACAAAAACAAAAACAAAAAAAAACAAAGATAAAACCCAACTTTGTTTAAATGGGCAAAAGATTAGACTAACATTTTACTAGAGAAGACATAAAATTGGCCAACAAAGCCAGGCACCAGTGCCTCACACTGTAATCCTAGCTACTCAGGAGGCTAAGATCTGAAGATCACAGTTCAAAGCCAGCCTGGGCAGAAACGTCCCCATGAGACTCTTATCTCCAATAAACTACTTAAAAAAGCCAGGAGTGGAACTGTGGCTCAAGTGGTAGAGTGCTAGCCTTGAGCACAGAAAGGCTCAGGGATAAGCTCAGGCCCTGAGTTCAAGCCCCAGGACTGGAAAAATAAAAAGACCAACAAGCTTACAAAAAAATGTTTGACATTTCCATCCACCAGAGAAATGCAAATTAAAACTATGAGATGATACCATGTCACAACCACTAGAAAGGCTAAAAAGTTTTAATTTGCCAATATCAAGCAGTGGTAATGAAGCAGAGCTATTGGAACTCTCCTATATGGCTGACAGAAGTACAAAATGGTACAACAATGATAAAGTTACGCTAACCATGAGTAACTACTCCTAGTTATCTACCCAAGAGAAATGAAACTATGTCTATATATGCATGTACAAAAATGCCTATAGCATCTCTATTGATAATGGTAAACCCAAAGTTGAAAACACATAAAATATCTACCAGCAAGGAATCAGATGACTATGGTATCCCTATATAATGAAATACTATTAAGGAATAAACTAGTGATAAAAATATTGCCTTAGGTGAAGAAGCCAAATGCCAAAGAGATCTTTTATATAAAATACTTGAGGGGCTGGGAAGGTGGCTCAGTGGTAGAGTGCTTGCCTTGCATGCCTGAGGCCCTGGGTTTGATTCCTCAGCACTACATAAGAAAAAAGCCGAAGTGGCACTGTGGCTCAAGTGGTAGAGCACTAGCCTTGAGCTGAAGAGCTGAGGGACAGCGCCCAGGCCCAGAGTTCAGGCCCCACAACCGGACCAAATAAAATAAAATAAAATAAAATACTTGAAATAGAGAAAATAATCTTGAATGGAAGAATGCAGGTGAATAGTTGCTTGGGATCAGGGATGGGTGGGGAAGGAAGAGGAGAGACTGTTTTGTGATTATAGAAATGTTCTAAGTCTTGACTTTTATGATTATACAAAGTCTGTGTCTGTCAAAATCAAATGAGCTATATTCTTCTTTTAAAAATAAGTTTTTTATTGTGAAAATACTGTACAGAGGGGTTACAATTACATGAGCAAGGTAATGAGTACATTTCTTATCAAGCATTGTTGCCTCTTCCTTTGTTTTTCCCCTACCATCCCTTCCTTTCCATCTTCACAACTGCACTCCCCATCCCCCTAAATTGTAAAGTTCATTTTTTCGACATAGCATCTCATTTTTGCAATGGGTTAACCTGTATCCCTATTTAAACAATTTGTTTTTTCCCTTCCCTCTTCAAATTATACCAACATCAAACACAGTGAAAGCAGGGGTTATACCATGGGGGAGGAACATACAAAGCATTAAAAAAATCACTGGTACCTCATAAATACATTAGAAACAATAGCAAGAAAGAAAAAAACCACTTGTGTCCTTATCTTGGGGTTCATTTTGCTTAACATCATCTTATCTGACCTTTTCTACTTGTCTCAGACATTTACTAGTCATTGCAAATAAGGGAAACCATGGAACCTATGTTTCTTTGGGCCTGGCTTACTTCACTTAATATAATTTTTTCCAAGTCTTTCCATTTCCTCACAAATGGGGCAATGTCATTCTTTCTGATGGAGGCATAGAATTCCATTGTGTACATATACCACATTTTCTTGATCCATTCAGCTACTGAAGGGCATCTGGGTTGGTTCCATATCTTAGCTATGGTAAATAATGCTGCAATAAACATAGTTGTGCTGGTAGTTTTAATATGGTCTTGTTTGTGATCATTTGGGTAAATGCCCCAAAGTGGGATTGCTGGGTCATAGGGAAGCTCTAAGTGGAGACTTTTGAGGAACCTCCATACTACTTTCCAAAGTGGTTGAACAAGTTTACACTCCCACCAACAATGCAGTAAGGTTCCCTTTTGGCCACATCCCCTCCAGCATCTGTTGTTATTAGAGCTCTTGATTATAGCCATTCTAACTGGGGTGAGGTGGTCTCAATGTTGTTTTGATTTGCATTTCTTTTATGGTTAGAGAGGTTAAGCATTTCTTCATGTATCTATTGTCCATTCTTATTTCCTCTTCATAGAAGTTTCTTTTTAAGTCTTTAGCCCACTTATTTATTGGGCAGTTGTTTCTTTGAAGATTTGTTTTTGGGGATTTAATTTTTTAAGTTCCAGGTATATTTTAGATGTGAGAACCTTGTCCGTTGTATGGCTAGTAAAGATCTTTTCCCAGTCTATGGGCTTTCTATTGATCTTGCTAGCCATGTCGTTTGCCATGCAGACGCTCTGCAGTTTCATGCAATCCCATTTGTCCAACCTTTCTTTGATTTGTTGTGTTTCTGGGTCTCTATTAAGAAAATTTCAGCCTGTGCCAAGGAGACCTAGGGTTTCTCCTATTCCATCCTGTAATGTTTTCAGGGTGTCTGCTTTGACTTCAAGGTCTTTGATCCATTTGGAGTTGATTCTCTTGCAGGGTGATATATAAAGATCTAGCATGAGTTTTCTACAAGTGATTAACAAGTTTTGCCAGCACCATTTACTGAAGAGGCTGTCTTTCTTCCATTCTATTTTTTTAGCTCCCTTATCAAAGATTAGGTAGCTATAGGTCTGTGGGTTCATTTCTGGGTTTTCAATTCTATTCCATTGGTCCTGAGGTCTCTTCTTGTGCCAATACCAAGCTGTTTTGATTACTATGGCTTTGTAGTAGAGTTTTAAATTTGGTATTGATATTCCTCCAGCACTGTTCTTTCTGTTAAAGATTGTTTTGCTATTTGGAGGTCTTTTATTGTTCCATATGAATTTTTGGGATGCCTCTTCTATTTCCTTGAAGAATGAGGTTGGAGTATTGATAGGTATCGCATTGAATTTGTAGATAGCATTGGGAAGTATTGCCATTTTCACAATGTTGATCCTTGCAATCCAGGAGCATGGGCATTTTTTTCCACTTTCTAAGTTCTGCTTTGATTTCCTTTTTCAGGTTTTTAAAGTTTTCATCAGAGGGGTCAAACTTAACCAAAGAAGTGAAGAGCTATATTCTTAAATGGGGTATTTTACTCTGTATGAATTATACCTTCATTATGTTGACTTTACAGGAAAGCAGGAAGGTATTGAAAGGATTGAAAAAGAATGAAATAGATAGGTTTTTTTTTAAATATCTGCAATGTCTACAGATGAAATACATAGTTTAAAACATTTATGGAACATCAGTTAGACATCAGGTGTTAGGTGCTCCAGAGTGTTAAGGAAGATAAAAATGACAGTGGAGGTGGCTCACCCCTGTAATGCTAGCTACTCAGGAGGCTGAGATCTGAGGATCGCAGTTCAAAGCCACCCCGGGCAGGAAAGTCAGTGAGACTCTTATCTCCAATAAACCACTAGAAAATCAGAAGTGGTAGAGTGCTCAAGGGTAGTGTGCTTCCCTTGAGCTGAAGAGCTGAGAGACAGCGCCCAGGCCCAGTGTTCAAGACCTACGACTGACAAAAAAAAAAAAAAAAAAGACAGCGGAAGAAGGAAATGTGGATTAAAAGCTAGAGTTATGGTTTTCATACCTTTCCCAACAAGGTAGTGTCACAGGATGCCCAGCCATAAGAAAGAGTTTTCATTGAAAGAAGCCATTAGTAATTTCAGCTAAAAAGTAGGCTGTGTGTGTAAAAGCAGGAAAGGTTTGATCATAGAGTACTTCCCCAGGGAAATACTATATAGATCTATAATTCAAGGACTAAAAATATGTGCTGAGCTGCTGGCTCATGCCTATAATCCTAGCTACTCAGGAGGCTGAGATCTGAGGATCTCCATTCAAAGCCAGCCTAGGCAGGAAAACTTGTGACTCTTATCTCCAATTAACAACCAGAAAACCAGAAGTGTCACTATAGCTCAAAGTGGTAAAGTGTTAGCCTTGAGCAAAAAGGAGCTCAGGGACAGTGCCCAGTCTCCGAGTTTAAGCCCCATGACCACCACCATCACTGTCACCACCACCAACAGCAACAACAAAAAAGTATAGGAGTTGGAGGCGTGGCTCAGTTGGGAGTGCTAGCCCATGAGTGAAAACCTCAGGTATGGAAGTTTGAGTCCCAGTCTCTGACATAAAAAAAAAAAAATCTGTCAATGATTTCTGAGATTATCAAATATTTTCAACTTCATACCTAAGAAAAAATATGATTCTATGGGGCTGGAAATGTGGCTCAGTTGTAGAGTGCTTGCCTCGCATGTATGAGGTCCTCGGTTCAATTCCTCAGCACCACATAGACAGAAAAAGCCGATAATGGTGCTGTGGCTCAAATGGTAGAATGCTCACTTTGAGCTGAAGAGCTCAGGGCAGCGCCCAGGCCCAGAGTTCAAGCCCCATGACCTACAAAAAAAAAAAAAAGATATGATTCTCTCTCTCCCCTCCCCCCGTCTCTCTGTCTCTGTCTCTGTCTCTCTCTCTCCCTCCCCTCCCCCTGTCTCTCTCTGTCTGTCTGTCTGTCTGTTTCTCTCTCTCGCTCAGATGAGTTCTTGTGATACTGTCCAAGCAGATCCAAAACTCCTGAATCTCCTGCCTCAGCCTTCTAAGTAGCTGGAACTACAGGCATGTGCCACCATACCCAGTAGATGTGATTTTTTTTTTCAGATCATGCATGGTAACAGAAATGAGTTTGATGATATATTGGTGAAGAACTAGAGAAATAAATACTGAGCATTAAGAGCTGTCACAGTGGAGCTGAAGCTAGAGTGTCATAGATAGGAGGAAGTTTTTCACTATAATATATACTTCCCCCACCCCCCTCCTGGGGCTTGACCTCAGGGCCTGGGCCCTGTCCCTGAGCCTCTTTGTGCTCAAGGCTAATGCTCTACCACTTGAACTACATCACCATTTCCACTATATATACTTTTTATTATTAGAATATTTTTTCTTATGCATATAATATTTTAAATCTTCCAAAATTACTAACATAAATGGGGATAGATAGACAGATTGGTAGATAAATAGATAATCTTAGAAATAACAGAAGATGGGCTGGGAAGGTGGCTCAGTGGTAGAGCGCTTGCCTTGCATGCCTGAAGCCCTGGGTTCGATTCCTCAGCACCACATACGCAAAAAGAAAAAAGCTGGAAGTGGCGCTGTGGCTCAAGTGGTAGAGCACTAGCCCTGAGCTGAAGAGCTGAGGGACAGCGCCCAGGCCCAGAGTTCAGGCCCACAACTGGACCCAAAAAAAAAAAAAAGAAATAACAGAAGGACAATTGGGATAGAAGGAACCTTAAGGGGCTAGGAATATGGCTTAGTGGTAGAGTGCTTGCTAGCATGCATGAGGCCCTGGGTTTGATTCCTCAGTACCACATAAACAGAAAAGACCCAAAATGGCGCTGTGCCTCAAGTGGTAGAGCACTAGCCTTGAGCAAAAGAAGCTCAGAGACACAAGCTCAATGCCCAGGCTCTAAGTTCAAGCCATAGGAATGGCAAAAATAAAGGGGGAGGGGAGAGGACCTTAAACGTTGTCTAATCTAGCCAGGTACTTGTGATTGATACCTATAATCCTAGTTTCTCAGGAGGCTGAGATCTGAAGGGTTATAGTTTGAGGAGCCTGTACAGAAAAGTTTGCTAGACTACATCTCCACAATAACCAGCAGGGAATGGAGGTATGGCACAAGTGGTAAGAGGGCCAGCCTTGAGTGGAGCTAAGCAAGAAAAGAAGACAATTAGTTCAAGCCCTAATGCCAGCACACACACACACACACATACACACATCAGCAAAAAGCAGAGCTGGAGACATAGTATAGGTGGTAGAGTACCAGTCTACGAAGAAACCCAAATAAGTACTTAGCCCTGAGTACAAAGGTTACCATAAAAAAGTTGTCTAATCCAACCCCATTACTTACTGATATGGAAACTGAGTTAAAGTGGTTCTATGACATTACTATTGCTATTAGAGCTAGAATTTGAGCCCTGCTGGCCTCAGACTCAGGAGTTGCCTCCTCCTGCTTCAGCTGCTTCTTTTGTTTTTGTTTTTTGTTTTGTTTTGCTCTGTTTTTTTGTTTGTTTGTTTGTTTTTCAGTCCTGGTCCTAGAGCTTGGATGCAGGGTATGAGCATTGTCTCTGAATTGTTTGCTCAATGTTAGGGCTCTACCACTTGAGCCACAACTCCTCCTCTTTTTTGGGGGGGTAGCTTAATGGAAATAAGAGATTCATGGACTTTGCTGCTAGGTCTGGCTCTGAATCATGATCCTTAGATCCTCAGATCTTCAGATCCACAGATTCAGCGTCATGAGTAGTACAATTGTGAGTGTGAACTACCAGTGCCAAGCAGTCAGTCAATTCTGATGGAGGAAAATACATCATACTCTTCCACCATACTTTATTCTGTTTCTTTGTTTGTTTTCATGTGTGAGGAGGGCTCACTGTGGAGCCCCCAGGCTAGCCTTGAGCTTTGGATCTTCCTACTTCCACTCCCAGCTCAAATTTGTTTTTCCTGACAAGCATTACCATGCTTAGGTGAGAGGACAATGACATTTTGGAAAAGAGAAAGCCTAAAAAGACAGACAGACAGACAGACAGACAGATATGTAAAGAAAAAAAATCTGACTAAATACACCACTCAAGGATCTGAAGCTTCATCTGCATCAAGAGATATTTAAGACAGGCAGAGCCAGTGGCTCATGCTTATAATCCTAGCTACCTAGGAAGCTGAGATCTGAGGACTGAGATTTGAAGCCAGCCCCAGGAGTGACATAATGCTGCGGGGCGGGGGGGGGGGGGGGGGGGGGGGGGGAAGGGGGCAGGGGGGGGGAAGGGAAGGGGGGGAGAAAGATTCAACTTAAAGAAAAGAGGTTGGTTGGTGGATGATGATTTAATATAAGCATGTTTTGAACAAGAGACTGAGAAATAGTCACACACAGACACACATGCACAAAATATAAGGAAAAATTTAAACACAACAAAAAGGAACATTGTTTATAACTTAAAGTGAAAGATAAAGATGAAGCAAAACATATGCTAGATCTCAGGGTTGTCTGATGGTTGTGCTAGGAAGAAACAACCTAAAGATGTTGTAGTGGATCACAATCTGTTGACACCAAAATTGTAGTGTTTGAGAAAGCCATCTCTGTTTCAGATAACAGCTTCAACAGGTATCCTAAGTTAGAAAGTAAAACGCCAGGCTGGGAAGGTGGCTCAGTGGTAGAGCACTTGCCTTGCATGCCTGAGGCCCTGGGTTCGATTCCTCAGCACCACACAAGCAAAAAGAAAAAAGCTGGAAGTGGTGCTGTGGCTCAAGTGGTAGAGCGCTAGTCTTGAGCTGAAGAGCTGAGGGACAGAGCCCAGGCCCAGAGTTCAGGCCCCACGACTGGACCCCTCCCCCCCAAAAAAAGAAAGAAAAGAAAAGAAAGTAAAAAGCCAGGTCTCAGCTTCCTACTGACCTGTATTTACAATTCTTGTTTCCATGCGAGACCTTTGCTGGTAACATTTTGAAATACTGGACCAGCTCTTCTTCTGTGCTGGGTACAATTTTCCTTGAGCTGTGTGTGTCCACTCGTGTCATCAGCTCAGAGACCACCCAGCAGAGGGGGCCCCCAGACACAAAGGTTGGAAACAGTGCCTCTACAGTTTGATTCCCTACCACATAGAGAGTCTGCCTACATCTCCTTAATGTGCCCATTTTCCAGATGTTGAGACAGAGCCCTAGAGATGGTCAAGGGAACTTCCTTAGAATTTAACCACATCATAACTATATAACACTATTCAAAGCTTGATAAAAATGGAACCTAATTAATTCAGCTCAGTTGCAAGGGTGGATGTGGAAGGGTGGCAGAATTTACACTGCTTAAAAGGCATATAAATTATAGAATTATTGCTACAGAAATTCATTCTACCACATTCAATTACACTCCACCAATTAGCTAAGTACTTCCAGACTGACATGGAGAAGGACTGTCATGTTTTTAATAAATGTTGATGTCTCATTTATAACCAGGAACAATTCATGTACTAAAAGTCTTAAAATTAAAAAAAAAAAAAAGGAGCTGACTTTATTCAGGCTGTTAACTATTGCCCCTTATAAGTCTGGGGGCTAGTTTACTAAACAATTTCTTCTAACATTAATCAAAGACTGCAGCATATTCCAAACAAGGATAGTACAATTCAGAATTGGGTTCCATGTAACAGGATTTTATTATACTATAAAAGACTGTGTTAGAAAGACTCCAGGAAGGAGCTTTAAGGGAAGACATCTCTAACTTCTAGCAGAATTCAAGTCAAGGGTAACAAGGGCTGTAAACCTGCACTATGCATATAGTTGCAACTTGCTTTGTTCATTTATCAATATATCCAAGGTATCTTTCTATGTCAGAGGATAACGTCAATGCCCTCTCCTCTAATTGCTCCATAGTATTCAACAATTAGATATGTCTTGATTTGCTTAATTCAGATTGATTTTTTTAAATTGTGATCAATTACTCAGGAGGCTGAGATACAAGGATCTGGTTTGAAGCCAACTTGGGCAGACAAATCCAAGAGAATCATATCCCTACTTAGCCAGCAAAAAGGAGAAAATGAGGGTACGGCTCAAGCGATAAGAGTGCCAGCCCTGAGCAAAAAGGCTAAGCTAGAGAGACAGAGAGAGAGAGAGAGAGAGAGAGAGAGAGGCCTTGAGTTCAAGCCCCAAGACCAGAGGCTTTGAGTTCAAGCCCCAAGACCAGGGGGAAAAAGTGATACAAAGCAAATGACATAAGTATTTACCCTTTTAAATGGTTTTATATATTCTGATGAGTGGTGTGTGTGCTATTGTGTATCCATCACCACCATCCAACTTGAGAGCTTTCATCCATATTACCATTGACAACCTCCACTCTACTTTCTGCCGCCAGGAATATGCTTCACACACGTGCAATACTGCAGCCGCATCCTTTTGTGCCTTCCTTGGATTTTGAAGCTATGTTTCTCAGGCAGTTCTTCCTGTAGAACCTGAACTGGGAACCCTGCCATCTCTGAGAAGTGATTGTCCCTCTTGAGAGCCAAGTAGGAGTTAGGTCTGAGCCACTGGTTTTGTATGACATGCAATCTCTTGAGGTTGCTGATGCTGTAATTCACAAAAACAATACCGTAGTCACGTTCATTCCACAGCACCTCCTGGAGGCCAGGACTATAGGGATGTGCAATGCTTGTGAGGTTGAAAACATCATCCCCATTCTCCAGGTGGGGACTGAAGATCAGAGTGGCTCAACGATGCAAATACTGTTACTTAGGGATAAAAAGTGGGTCATAATTTGGTCAGCTTTGGAGGAAAAAGCAACGGCTCCTAGCATTTGTTAACATTCAGATTAGTCCAGGAGGAACCTGTGCAAATCAGACAATGGAAGATTTAGGGATATATCCAAAACAACTAGAGTATTGGCTACACAAAAGAATCCATCACATCGCTTCCCCTGAGCAAAAGCTTCTCAGGTTTTACTTTGTTTCACACGTAATGAACATTTAGTCAAGTGCTGGAGATTCAGACCTGTAATCCTGCCTACTCAGGAGGCTGAGATCTGAAGATCATGGTTCAAAGCCTGCCTGAGTAGAAAAGTCTGTGAGATTTTTATTTCCAAATAACCAGACAAAAGCCAGAAGTGGAGGCATGGTTCAAGTGGTAGAGTGCCAGCCTTAAGTGAAAAAGGGATAGTGTCTAGGCCCTGAGTTCAAACCTTAGTACATGCTTCAAAAAAAGGAAAGAAAAAGAAAGAAGGAAGGAAAGAAGGAAAGGAAGGAAGGAAGGAAAGAAAGAAAGAAAAAAGAAAGAAAGAAAGAAAGAAAGGAAGGAAGGAAGGAAGGAAGGAAGGAAGGATGGATTCTGGGGTTGGAGGTATGACTCCATTAGTAGACTACTAGTTGGTAGACCACTAGCCAATGAACAAATCCATTTTGAGTCATGTTGTAGACCTATTTTTTAAAAAAAGAAGAAGAAGAAGAAGAAAGAAAGAAAAGAAAAGAAAAGGACTCCTATTGCCAGCTATTGTTTGGCCTCCTTTGTAATGGAGTTTCATCTTCATCCAGAGAATACGTGCAATGAGAATGGAGTTTAGGCAGCCCATGGACTCAGATGACCTCCATAAGCAGTTCTTTCTAGGGCTAGCTGTGTTCTGAACACCAACCAAAGCCTTTCACTGTGGTACTTCAGAGAAACCAGAGCCCTCAGAGACAAGCTCCTCCTGACCCCTGACATGCAGAACAAAAGTCAAACGTCACTTTGATTTCTTAAGATAGTCTCTGAGCAACAAAACAGGCATTCTCTGTGTGTGTGTGTGTGTGTGTGTGTGTGCATGTGTGCGTGTGTGCACATGTGTATCCAATTATTTATAGAACCAGATTCCAACCAAAAAAACCAGATTCCACTACAAAAAAAACACCTTTTAAATTTGATGAGAAACTCCTCTAAAAAATAACCATAACTATCATCTCCCCCAAATGCCCTTCCTCTCTCCCACGAGGTGTCTTTTGTCTCTTGTTTTTGCCAAGAAGAAAGGGCGCTGTGTATGTTTCCCATCACCCTTTTCACGTGCTCAAGTTCGGGATCGTCTTCAGAGCTCACATGTTGTTTTGGCAGCCCGCATGCATTCCTCCCGCTTCAACCCCTTAAAGGAGCCGCTGTGACAGTCGCCTGCAGCAGCCAATGGGAGTACTGTGTGTGGTGATTGTGTGCTCTGTGTTGTGTCTGCTTGGGGATCTTTGATCAGGATGGTTAGGGAGAGCTTGATAATATTTCTCAAATATGGTAAACAGCCCAAAGCCACTATCTTCTTAGCTATGAACACTAATGAGAGAGAGAAAATAAAAATGATAAAATCCACAAGAACTCCAGTAATACAACTAGTGCAAAGGTCAAGATTTTCCACTTTTGATGCTTTTCAGTGCATGGGGTCGAACACTTTAAGCTTTCTTCCACTAGGATTAATATCCAACCTGGGCATGTTCCTAGAGATTTTGCTAGTAGACAAACTTCTGATTTGTTATTATAAATACATCTGAGCAGGGCACCAGAGGCTCACATTTATAATCCTAGCTACTCAGGAGGCTGAGATCTGAGGAGCATAATTCAAAACCAGCCTGGGCAGGAAAGTCTGTGAAACTCTTATTTCTAATTAACCACCAGAAAACTGGAAGTAGTGCTATGACTCAAAGTGGTAGAACACTAGCCTTGAGCAAAAGAGCTCAGGGACAGTGCCCAGCCCCAAAGTTCAAGCCCACACTGACAAAAATAATTCTAACATTCAGGGCTTGGGTGTTGCTCAGTGGTAGAACATTTGCCTAGTATTGTTGTTGTTGTTGTTGTTGTTGTGTTTTTACCAGTCCTAGGGCTTGAACTCAGGGCCTGGGCACTGTCCCTGAGCTTCTTTTGCTCAAGGTTAGTGCTCTAGCATTTGAGTTCTAGCTCTACTTCTGGCTTTTTCTATGGTTAATTGGAGATAGAGTGTCACAGACTTTCCTGTCCAAGCTGGCTTTGAAATGTAATCCTCAGATCTCAGCTTCCTGAATAGCTAGGATTACAGGCATGAGCCTGTGCCCTTGTCTGCCTAGTACTTTTGCAGACTTGGGTTTGAGATCCAGCACCACAAAAGAATTTCATGGATTAACAAACAAATCATAAAATAGAGCCTGGCATTCAAATCACATGTAGCTCCATACCCTGAATAGCTTTGATATATCCCTGAGAAACAAACCCCCCTTTAAAAATTGATCCTAGGCTGGAAATGTGGCTTAGTGGTACAGTGCCTGCTTAGCATGCATGAAGCCCTGGGTTCGATCCCTCAGTACCACATAAACAGAAAAATCCAGAAGTAGTGCTATGGGTCAAGTGGTAGAGTGCTAGCCTTGAGCTAGTGCCTAGGCCCTGGGTTCAATCAAGCTCCAGGACTGGTTTAAAAAAGAGAGAGATTGAGCTCAACAACAGAACAAGGCTCATGGCCACTCACCTGAAAGGGTTCCCAGCATGCTGCACTAGCCCAACATTATTATCCCTGGACACGTGGCTGGCCTCTGTCACTCAGCTAAGGTACAAAAGCTACCATAAAATGTCTCTTCAAGGAACTAACTATCCACTGGAGAGAGACAAAGCTAGAGATCGATGTAGTCACACAGATCCCAGAACTAGAATGTGGCTGACAAAGACTTGAGGAGAAGCTGGGATTATAAAATGGGAGGAAATGATGGGCTGGGAGGAGTGAGAGAACTCTGTGGAGGAAGAGACATTATGAACTGGCCCTTGAATGAAGCACAGTGCTGAGCAAGTGTGAAAGAGAGAAAAATGAGCTTTTCAGACTGGATACAGGAGTCCTTGAGCAAGGTATGAACTGGTAATGTTGGCTTTTCCTCTCCATTGCTTCTTTTTTTCCTGTTGCTTGATATATTAGAGTTCATCCTCCAACTCTGGCTAATATTGAAAATGAATAGACTAGCCATTCACACTTTACACCATCTGTGGAAGAAATATTTTGTACCTTTATAACCTATATCTGACTTATATATTTACTTACTTATTTAATTCTGTTATTTTGAAGTACTAGAGATCAAACCCAAGGCCTCATCTATGATAGGCAAGTACTATATATACTCTTAGTTATGTCATCTTTTTTTGGGGGGGGGGGGGGTCCGGTCATGGGGCCTGATCTCTGGGCCTGGGCACTGTCCCTCAGCTCTTCAGCTCAAGGCTAGCACTCTACCACTTGAGCCATAGCACCACTTCCGGCTTTTTTTTTTCTGCTTATGTGGTGCTGAGGAATCAAACCTAGGGCCTCATGCATGCAAGGCAAGCGCTCTACCACTGAGCTACCTTCCCAGCCCGTCATCTTTTTTTGTCAGTCATTCTTGGGGCTTGAATTCAGGGCCTAGGCATTTTCCCTGAGCTTTTTCATGGAGCACTCTCCAATCTGAGCCACAGTGCCACTTCCAGTTTTCTGGTGGTTAATTGGAGATAAGAGTCTCACGGACTTTCCTGCGTAGGCTGCTTTGAACCATGCTTCTCAGATCTCAGCCTTCTGAGTAGGTAGGATTACAGGTATGACACACCTGTACTGTACCTGGCTATCTTTTTTTAAAAAATAAAAGTTTTATTGATATATAACACATATGACAATTTATTTAATGTGTACAGTTGAACATAGTATAATTTTAAAAAGTTGTAGAGCCGGGCGCTGGTGGCTCACGCCTGTAATCCTAGCTACTCAGGAGGCTGAGATCTGAGGATCACGGTTCAAAGCCAGCCCGGGCAGGAGAGACCGTGAGACTCCTATCTCCAATAAACAACCAGAAAACCGGAAGTGGTGCTGTAGCTCAAATGGTAGAGCGCTCACCTTGAGCTGTAGAGCTGAGGGACAGCGCCCAGGCCCAGAGTTCAAGCCCCACGGCCGACCAAAATAAAATAAAATAAAATAAAAAGTTGTAGAAGCATCTGGAAGCCTGTGGTTCATTCCTAGCTACTCAGGAGGTTGAGATCTGAGGAGCGTGGTTTAAAGCCAGCCCAGGCAGGAAACTCTATGAGACTCTTATCTCCAGTTAATGAACAAAAATCTGGAAATGGAGCTATGGCTCAAGTGATAGAACTCCAGCTTTGAGAGAAGAAAAGCTAAGGAATAACACCCAGGTCCTGAGTTCAAGTCCCGATATGAATGAATGAACAAACAAATGAGGAAAGGAAGAAAGGAAGGGAGAAAGGGGAAAACTTTTGTAGAAGTATGACCACAATGCATTCCAGAACATTTGACCATCCAAAAAGACCCCCCCCCTCTTTTTTTTCTGGTCCTGGGACTTGAACTCAGGGCTTGGGCACTGTCCCTGAGCCTCTTTGTGCTCAAGACTAACACTCTACCATTGGAGCCACAGTGCCACTTCCAGCTTTTTTTGAGTAGTTTATTAAGAGATAAGAGTCAGGACTTTTCTGCCTGGGCTGGCTTTTAATCCTGACCCTCAGGTCTCAGCCTCCTGAGTAGCTAAGATTACAGGCATGAGCCACCATCACCAGGCTCCAAAAAGCAATCTTGTATCCACTAGTAGTCATACCCCATTCTCTCCTCCCTCCAGCATCTGGTAAATGAATGTACTTGTCTCTGTAGTTTTTGCCTATACTGGACATTTTATATACATGGAACCATAAAATATGTTATCTTTTGTGACTAGCATTCTTCCTCTTGCATAATATTTTCAAGTTTCACTCACATGGAAACATTTATCAAACCTCTCTTCCTTTATATTGCTGCATGATGAGCCCCCTCCCCTTGTAGATAGGCAACATTTCATTATTGCATTCATTTATTGATGGGCATTTGGATTGTTACTACTTTTCCCCTATTGTGGACAGTTCAGCAAAGTACAAACATTTGTGGGCAAGAGGATACATACTTTCATTTCTCTTGGCTAGATAAATAGAGACCTAGGAGTCCTTGTGCTGGGTCATAGGGTAACTTTGTTTAAGTTTTTAAGGAACTGTAGTACTGTTTCTACACCAGCAGTGTCCAAGTGTAGCAAGGTTTCCATTTCTTCACATCCTCTCCCATACTTGTTCAAGTACCATGTGTCATCTTGTATCATAATTAAACTGTGAAAAATATGTTCTTAGAAGAAAAAAGCCATTGGGTGAGTTAGAAAGACTTGGACTGGAACATTATGAAACCAGCTCATTTACATAGTCAGGAAGCATTAAGAGAAGACTAGATTCAGGGCGCTATAATAGGAAACAGGTTTTTCTAAGGTGTTTTCATATCCAGTCAACGATTCAGCTTTCCCTGGCAAGCTGAGGAACATCTTGAGATCTCTCAGCCCGATTCTACAGGCAGCACAAGGGCCTAGGGAATCTGGTGCTTTGTTTTACCCCTGGTGGGCAGGGGCAAGTGATGACAGCTTTGGGATTACTGGTGACTGGGGCAAATTTTAAGACAAATCCAGGAGGCCAATAATTGCTGAAATTTCCAGTTCTGACTTAAGACTCTGCCTTTAGGCCACTTACTGATGACCTCTCCACAGATCCTGTTCTATGGAAGTGTCTTGTTTGGCTTGTGTAGTGTTTCACACATTCTGATTTAAGACATCTCTATATTCTTCTCCAGTCTATTGCTTCTGTGTACCTGACATGGTTCACTCTTACATTACTGGGCTCCTGAATTTGCAATTCTTCCTACTTGGGATGATGCCACAGTCATATGGTTAAAGCTCAAGCAATTATTAAGTAGACTATTATTGACATCATCAGAAGCAAGCAATCTAACATAAAATCAGCAAGGAGAAGCAGTCACTAAGCCCATAACTACCGCAAACTACTTGAAGAACACTAAATAAATGTAACCTATACCTACTAGGACCTTACTAAGATGAACCATTGCTGGCACAGATAGCAGAGAGTCAGGTAACATGTAAGATCATGAAAATAAACACAATCTTACCCCTTCTTCCTCTTCTATTCTGAAAACTGATTACTGTATGAGAGGACTTCCCAGATTAAATTTATGAAAAATCAATGAACTTGCTGAATACATCTCCCAAATATAAGTTGCAAGACTTGTGAAATTCTAACACTTTAGCAATGCTGATGTGTCTATTTCTCCACCCTTCCCCCCAATCAAAAAGTTCACTTAATGCAGTATACTCCTCAAAATGATCAGCTGAGCAGAGTATGGTAGTGAATGACTGTAACCCCAGCACTTGGGAAGCTGAAACAGACTAGCCTGGCCTACATAGCAAGATAAAGGGCTTGCTGGTCAAGACCAGCTTGGGCTTCCTGATGACACAGTCTCAAAACACAACAAAAAAATAAACAAAAGAAATGACAAACTGTAGACTTGGAAAAGCCAGAGATTAGAAGTAGGGCTCACGCATCCCTAGTTTGTATCACTCACTGGTACACCCATCCAAGAGCTGCTGAGTGCGCCCCTTGCCAATGGCTCTTCACCCAGAGATACCAGGATGTTGCACCACTCCAGGAAAGGAGGTGCTTTGCAACTAATGAGTAATGAGCTAACACAGGTTATAAAGCTTTGAGCTCAGGCTGAAACCAGTCTTTGTGAGCCCAGATCTGTTTTTGGTTTCTTCCCTATCTCCCTGCAGGGCACACTTGAGAGCAGAATCTCCAATGCTCACCGGTACCAGAAACCCCATTTCAGGATGGTGGTCCCTAGGAAGCTGATCATGATACCTAACTTAGCTCACAATGTTCTCTTGGTGGGGAAAATAGTGAAGAAAGACACAGCAGATATATAGTATAAGGCATCTAATGGCTGCAATGTAATTGCCCTGAACTGCAGCAGCATATAGTGAGTGTGATTTGACCACATTAAGACTTCTACCAGGGCTGAGAATGTGGCTTAGTGGTAGAGTAGTGGCCTAGCATGCATGAAGCCCTGGGTTCAATTCCTCAGAACCACATAAACAGAAAAAGCCAGAAGTGACACTGGCTTGAGTGGTAGAGTACTAGCCTCGAGCAAAAGAAGCTCAGGGACATTGCCTAGGTCCTGAGTTCAAGCCCCAGGACTGGCCAAAAAAAGACTTCTGCCATGGAACAGTATTTCAATTCCTACCTCATCATAAAATTACTCTCCCCTGAATCAGAACGTTTAGATAGCTCCTTTGACCAAAATGCGGTCAAAGCTGGGGGAGGGGGGGGGGGGAATGCTAGAACATTAAGACTAAGGCAGACAGGCCTGTAATCCTAACTACTCAGGAGGCTGAAATCTGAGGATCGTGGTTTAAAGCCAGCTGGGGCAGAAACTTCCGTGAGACTCTTATCTCCAATAAACCACTCAGAAAACCGAAAGTGGCATTGTGGCTCAAGTGGTAGAGTGCTAGAGCTTTGAGCAAAAAAGTTAAGGGACAGCACCCAAGCCCAGAGTTCAAGCCCTACGACTGACCAAAAAAAAAAAAAAATTAAGACTAGTAATGACAAGCCTCAATTTGCCTTACGAGGAGATAGGAGATTAGGGAACTGCTATTATATAATTTTGGCCTCTATTATACATGCTACATGTTATATTTAGTCTCTCTTTCTCTGTCTCTGTCTCTTTCTCTGTGTCTTGGTTGTGTGTGTGTGTGTGTGTGTGTGTGTGTGTGTGTGTGTGTACCAATACTGGGGCTTGAACTCAAGGCCTGGGCAATGTCCCTTAGCTTTTTTGCTCAAGGCTGGTACTCTGCCACTTGAGCCATAGCTCCACTTATGGCTTTTTTTTTTCCTGGTAATTAACCAATTAGGAGATAAAAGACTTGCCTTGACTTGGAACTGCGATCCTCAGAGCTTGGCTTCTAGAGTATCTAGGATTGGCATGAGCTACCAGCACCTAACCTCTCTTACAGAGGTACTTGTCATTAGATTTAGAGCCCACAGGATGATCCAAGGTCAATCTTGTTTCAAGATCCTTAATATATCACATTTGCAAAGACTTTTCTCAAATAAAGTCACATTCATGTGTTCTGGGAATTTGGTGGGCACTTCTGGTGGAACACTTTTAGGTTCACTAGTATGAGGGGGAGGGGAAAGGGAAGGAGAGAGTACTCTACCATTTGACACAAGCTTCCAGTCCTGCTTTTTGCTGCTTAATTGGGGAAAGAATCTCTTGGACTTTTCTGCTGGGGCTAAATTCTGTTAGAAATGGCTTGGATGTTAGAATGTCAGATAGAAATAAGGAAGCCATCTTAAGATGTTTGCTTCTGCAGAAGCTGTGCCATCAACCAAAAATCTGGCTAGCCAAGTACACAAAGCAGGCAGGCTTGTTCCTCTGTTTATCCCTAAAAAACAGGCCCTGCCCTTCTGCCCTAATTGGCCAAGGTCAGATTCACAATCTTCTGGGTTAGTTTAAAGAGGCTAAGATCTATTTATATTTACAATAAATAAAACTGAGATAAAAAATTGAAAAATTAAAAGACTGAGATAAGACTAACTGTATACAAGCAATCTCAGAAAAATCTAGGATGTGTCTTAATTCTCTCTTAGAACAAGCAGTTAAGACAAAACCTTATATTTCAAAAATCTTCTGGGGCTAGGAAGATGGCTTAGTGATAGAGTGCTTGCCTAGCATGCATGAAGCCCTGGGTTCAATTCCTCAGTACCACATACACAGAAAAAGCTGGAAGTAGTGCTATGGCTCAAGTGGTACAGTGCTAGCCTTGAGCAAAAGAAGCCAGAAACAGTACCCACCGGCCCTGAGTTCAAGCCCCAGGCAAAACAAAACACACACACACACATACACACACACACACACACACACACACACACCCTTCCTGATGCCAAAGCATTTCCTCTTCTCCTTTCTGTACTTGCTGATATTGTCTTAGCAGAATAATCCAATAATGGCTAAGCCACTAGGCCAAATCAGGAACTTGTAAACAAACCACTTTGAGAGAAAAGACAGCTTTTCACTTCACACTTTGAACTGAGATTCCCCCAGATCTCAGCCTCCTGAGTAGCTAGGATTAAAAGCATGAACTATTGTTGTTTAACTTTCACGGTATTTTTTTTTGTCTCTATGAGAACACTTAGCATAGTCTTCCCCAAAAATTCTTGATGGCAAAGTTGCTAAGTTCTTTCAACAAATAATTTTTCTAGGAGCTGGGACCATAGCTTAGTGGTAGAGCACCTACTTAAGACAGGAGTGGTTCAATCCTCACCCTAGCACCAGGAACAAACACAAAAACCCTATATGCTGTTTAGCACTATGCATTGCATCCATGGAATAGGATCAACTTCTCAACTTTTTGGTCTAGAGAAAATGGCTGCAGGTTGTCAGTGGCCCATGCCACTTCTAGCTTCCCAGGAAGCTGAGATCTAAGGATTGCAGTTTGAACCTAGCACAGGGGATAAAAAATGTTTGACAAACTCAATCTATAACCACCAAAACACCAGGCTGAAGGTGTAATGTAAGTGGTAAAGCATTAGCTTTGAACAAAAAAGCCAAAAGCCAAGCAAGTGCAGGAGGCCCTAGTTCAAGCCCTTGTATCAGCACAAAGAGAAAGAGAAGAGAGAGAGAGACAGACACACAGAGAGACAGAGAGGTGAAGAGAATGGCTTATATGGACATAGACATGTTATAGCTCCAGGATACCTGCACCTGGGTAACAACAGTAAGCCAGCCTTAACCACAGTATGACAATATATAAATTTTGGAAACATAAACCTAGATACTGTGGTTCAAACCTGTAATCCTAGCTAATTGGGAGGTAGAGATGGTAGATGAAGGTTTGAGGTTAGCCTAGGCATAGAGATTCACGAGATTCCATCTAGAGCAATGGCTCAGTGCTGTGGCACAAGGCTGTTATCCCAGATATGGTGGAAGCATAGCAGCATGTGCATTATCCCCAGCAATGTGGGGAAACATAAATGAGGAGATCACAGACCAGGTATCAAGTGAGACCCTACCTAGAAAATGACCAACATATAAAAAGGGAACTGCAGGCATGATTTAAGTCGCAGAATACTTGCGTGGCAAGCACAAGGCCCTGAGTTCTACTAACATTTAATGAATTAAAAAAACAAAAAATTTCATGGGTGCATTACATGGCTCAGTTGAAGCGGAGATGCTCTCGGGCCCATGTTATCACCAGCTGTGTATAAATCCTTGTGTGATCTGCTGAGTGTTTCTTTACCTTTAATTTTGTAGTGTTGGGCAATGAGAAACAAAAATGAAGCATCCACAGAATAGTGTTGAACTCTCTGCATTCTGAGCAAGCATGTTTGTTCCTCAGCAAGGACTGTACTTCTCATTGACCCAAAGCTCAACCATTTTCTCTTCTCCCCCATCCCCCTGCCCATACTTTTTTTTTGGTGGGGGGGTCTGGTATTGGGGCCTGAACTCTGGGCCCGGGCGCTGTCCCTCAGCTCTTCAGCTCAAGGCTAGCGCTCTACCACTTGAGCCACAGTGCCACTTCCGGCTTTTTTCTTTTTGCTTATGTGGTGCTGAGGAATTGAACTCAGGGCCTCAAGCATGCAAGGCAAGCACTCTACCACTGAGCCACCTTCCCAGCCCCCGCCCTACCCCCCCATACTTTCTATTCTTGTCTTTTACTTTTGTTTTCCCCAGCTCCTCCCTCCTACCATGCCTTCAGCTGCCCCATTCAATACCGCATCCAGTGAACACAGGCATTTCTGAGTCCTATAGGTGGTATCGCTTGAGGCTCAGAGAACTTCTGTTGTCAGCCTGCCATTCCATGATTCCATCAGAAAGCATGTGAGTTTTATCAAATGAAAGAAGAACTGTAGTGGGTTAGCAAAAGGAAAAAAAAACTGTGAGGAAAATCTGGAGGAGAGTGAGATTCTATTAACTTGTCAAATAAATGTTAATGCGGGTGATTGCAGCCCAAACTACAGTTTTTGTTCAAAAACATCTAATGTTCTAGATGAAAGTGATGCACATATTTTTCCCCTAAATTTAATTTTGGGGTGTTCATACAGATTTTATTTCATGAACACTGAGTCACAATCATTTTTTTCCTGACATGTTTAGGAAGTACTGCATTTGAATTATAGCCTCCCTGCCTGCTGGACCCTGAACCCTGAATCCCAGGAACAATGTCTTCTGGTTTATGGCAAGAGCCAATACCACCTTTGTGATCTGTCCCAGAAAGGATACAAATTTGCAAGCAGAGTTCCTCTATTTCATTAGACCTTTGTCAACCTGTCCTGGCTTTTTTTTTTTTTTTGGTTGGTCGTGGGGCTTGAACTCTGGGCTTGGGTGCTGTCCCTGTGCTCTTCAGCTCAAGGCGAGTGCTTTACTGCTTGAGCCACTTCTGGTTTTCTAGTGGTTTATTGGAGATAAAGAGTCTCACGGGCTGGCTTTGAACCACAATTCTCAGATCTTAGCCTCCTCCTCAGTAGCTAGGATTACAGGCATGAGCCACTGGCGCCCGGCTTGGCATTTTTTTTTTAAGCATAAGTTTCCATACAGCAGCAACGGATTCTCAGTCCCTGCAATTCAAGATGTGGTCTATGGACCCACAGCAGTAGCAACATCTGCAATCCTGCTGAGAACCTCATATGCGTTTCCATGTGAAAGAGATACTGAATAAATGCTCACTGGACACTCATCCCAGTTTGGACCCCTTACTATTGTAGATTCTTAGCTATGTTCAGTCATTTCCTAGATCTATGTTAACTTGTTGAACACTAGCTGCAGAAATATCTGGATCCAGCTCAGTGGGGCACAAGGCTATCCAGAATATATGTACAGCACACATTGTGGGTAACAAACTGAACTTGTAGACTCCAGCAATGTCATTACTGGTGAATTTTATTACTACTAAGTACTTTTGTTTAGTGTTGAGAATGGCTTGTATGGGCTGTTGATGTCATGATCCTGAACAGGAATCACAAACTATATCCTGCGGTAGCCTAATCTTCCTATTTTTGTAAATAAAGTTTGATAGACATAGAGATGCACTCATTTGTTTACTTTGGCCACTTTTTTTTTTTTTTTTTATCATGGGACTTGAACTCTGGGCCTGGGCATTGTCCCTCAGCTCTTCAGATCAAGGAGATCACACTTGAGTCACAGTACCACTTCCAGTTTTTTGGTGGTTAATGGGAGAGAAGAGTCTCACAGATTTTTCCTTCCCAGGCTGGCTTTGAACTGTAATCCTCAGATCTCAGCCTCCTGAGAGGCTATACTTTGGCTATTTTTAAAAATCGATCATGGCAAAGTTAAGTCATTGCAACAGGTATCATATGGCCCACAGGGCCTAACATATTTACTTACTGATTCATTATAGGAAAAGTTTGCCAACCACTGGCTATGTTGGACATGACAAGTGCAGTCCATTGCAGTCACCCACAGGAACTTGTAACAACTTTGGAAGATGGCCTTCAAATGTCTGTTTACCCATCTTCTAGAGTAAATGGCTTTGTGTGACTCTTCACCTTAAATGAGAGCTGGGCCTGAGATTTACTTCTAACAAACAGATAATAGCAAAAGTGATGGAATGCCACTTCTGTGGTCAGATGACAAAGACAAATGATTTTTACCCTGCCCCTCTTGTCTCCTTAGCTTGCACACTTTGGTGGGACTGGGTGCTATGTTGGAGAGGCCCATGCAGCAAAGCACTGAGGGCCACTTCTAACCAACTGTTAGGAAGGAACAGAGGCCCTTAAGTCTAAAACTCCTCAAGGAATGGAATCCTAATAACCACATCTGTGAGCTTGGGAGTAAACCCTTCCCCAGAGGTGACTACAGCCCCAGCTGACTCCTGGAACACCCAAGGAAGGCCCACAGAGGCCCCAGGGAAGGTGTGCCAGATTTCCTGCTCCACAAAGACAATGATCAAGTATTTTAAGTCACTAAGATTTTGGGTTGTTATAAGCAACTGATAACTGATACCAATCTATACTTAAACCTTGGCACATATTACCATAACATTTTCCACAGCCTAGAAGGATATTGCCATGGTTATATATTAAAACAAGCTGATCGATACCTGAACCTCTTTCGTAGTAGAGAAAATTCTCTATTGTGGGCATCAGTGAGCCTTTCCCACAGATGAATATGTTATAAACTTTTTCATGTGAGGCCAGGTATGAAAAAGGATCAAACATAAGGTTCTTTAGAGGCATGAGATTGCTCATTGTAATTAGGATTGTTCTGGAAACTTCCTGCTCTATGGCTACCCTTGAAGATAGCAATAATTGGGCTGGGAAGATGGCTCAGTGGTAGAGTGCTTGCCTTGCATGCCTGAAGCCCTGGGTTCGATTCCTCTGCACCACATAAGCAAAAAGAAAAAAGCCGGAGGTGGCGCTGTGGCTCAAGCAGTAGAGCGCTAGCCTTGAGCTGAAGAGCTGAGGGACAGTGCCCAGGCCCAGAGTTCAGGCCCCACTATTGGACCCCCCCCCAAAAAAAGAAAAGAAGATAGCAATAATTTAGCATCTCTGAATCTCAACCATTGCATAAGACAACAATCTTAATTCCTTAGTAGTTCTTGACATAGACACATAATGTAGGGTTGGTTAACTTTGAAACTTGAGTGTGTGGTGTGAAAACTGGGGTGGAATTTTGAGGTATAATTTCTGGTAGGGTCTGGGCATGCCCCTCCTTTGGCCTTTGTCTGTTTTTATATCTTGCTGGTCAATTCTGAGAACCCTTCAATCTTTCCAGCAGGGTTTTTCTATTCTTAAGTCAGCCAGATTTTGCTCCTATTGTTTACGACAGAAAAATCCAGCAAAAGCTAATGAACAGCAACCCTATAACAATGCATGATAAAGATAGAAATCCCAGATTCAACAAGAGTGTAGGTAGGTTCGTGGCTAATGGATTTTTATCTCTATGTATAATTATATTTCACAATAAAAATTTATTTTTAATTATACATTTCAATGGCCCATCATAGAAACATTTTATGACCTTTCTTCACGTCTTTTTGGTAATGATTTGGGCAGTGCTATAATTATTGTATAGCCTTTTTCTCATTTAGTACATCAGAGTCATTTTCCCATGTCTTTAAAAACCACATTTTTAAAAGGCTATAAAATGTTTCAGTCTGTGCTCATTCAAGAAGCCTGGATAGCGTGGGTCTGAAACCGGGACTGAGACCTATAGACTAAATCAAAAGGAAGGGGTGCCTTTCTCTAATTGGTTAGCTTTCTTTTGGCAATTTTACTGCCAGAGGGCATGCCTTAAAAAAAAATCCATAAATAGGCTGTATATTTGCTGGAATCCCTAATCCCATTAAGTGGGTATAGGATAATTTCTTCAGCCAATCCTTTTGAGTTGGGCATTTAATTTCCTTCCTTTCCTTATGGGCTCAAGCCCGTAATCCTAGCTACTCAGCAGCCTTAGATCTGAGGATCACAGTTCAAAGCCAGTCCAGGTAGAAAAGTCCCTATTAACTCTTACCCCTCTAATTAACCACTCAAAAACAGGAAGTAGAGGGCTGGGAAGGTGGCTCAGTGGTAAAAGTGCTTGCTTTGCATGCATGAGGCCCTGGGTTCGATTTCCTCAGCACCACATAAGCAAAAAGCCAGAAGTGGCGCTGTGGCTCAAGTGGTAGAGTGCTAGCTTTGAGCTGAAGAGCTGAGGGACAGCACCCAGGCCCTGAGTTCAGGCCCCACAACCGGACCCCCCCCCCCCCAAAAAAAAAGTTGAAAAACAGGAAGTAGAGCTGTGGCTCAAAACAATAGAGCTGAGGGACAGTGACCAGGCCCTGAGCTCCACAACTGACAAAATAAATTTAAAAAATTCCTTCCACATTTCTTTTGAACAAGAACAAATACTTGTTGTTGAACATTTTTAGGCCTAAAACACTTCCACATTTGTTTTTTTTGGGGGGGGGGTTGATTTTTAAGTTTTGATTAATGAAGTCAAAGGGCATGAATAGCTTTGTGTCTCTTTATAAACATCACCAAGTATGTGACTTTTCCAAAATGACATTATCACTGTTCGCTACTTCCTTTGGTATGAGAAAGTGCTTATTTAAAGCTGTCCTCCCCTGCAAGAGATATTAACTTCTTGAGGTTGCTTCTTTGGAAGACAACCAGTCCCTCCCTATTCTCTAAAGATTCTTAGGATTTGCAAACCATTCTAGAGGTTTTTAGGCATACGGACAGGAAAACAAAAACAAAAAAGATGTATTACACATTTTTTTTTTTTTGTCAGTCCTGGGCCTGGGTGCTGTCCTTGAGCAATTTTTGCTCAAGGCTAGCACTCTACCACTTTGAATCACAGTGCCATTTCTGGTTTTGGGGTGGTTAACTGGAAATAAAGAGTCTCATGGACTTTGCTGCCTGTGCTGGGTTCGAACCACGGTCCTCAGATCTCAGCCTCTCAGGATTACAGGCTTGAGCCCCTGGCACCCAAGTTTACACTTTCATAAGTAAAATCGTGATGACTATTTCAAGAGTTTGCTGAGACTTAAAACCCATTTGTTGTACATCTCAACAGAGCTTGGCTTACGTGGAACTCAGTTATGGCAATACCAAGGAAAATTTTAGAACAATTTAAATACAAAATGACATCCTGTGACTTAACAACAAAACGCATCGAATATTAACATTGTTGGATATCTTAAAGAACAACTGGACTCCTTGAATGAGACATGAGTGACACTTTTAGCTTTGTCCAGGAATTGAGGGCCTTCCAATGAGTCGCTATTTACCTATACTTTTCAAAACAAGGTCAATAATTTTCTTCTCAGAAAAACATCCTTGGCTCCTTGACCAAACAGTTACTGCCCTACCTAAGGTAGCACACTAACATTGCAGAATCTTTATCGTGTACCTCCCGTGTGCAAATCCTGATGTCGCCAGCTAGGGAAAGGGTAGACAAAGGGAAATCATGTAAACAAAGTCGTGATGCTGTGTGGGGTCAGAGGGCAAAATTCAGCCACTTGTGCCAAATGGGTTGACCGAGCACTCTATTGGGAATTGCAAAGTGGGGAGTCTTATTTTCGGCTCTGCTGACCTCAGTAAATATTTTCCTTGTTATTTTTCTCCTCTTTTTCTTTTTGTAAAGGGCATCTTTCTCTGCTACCCAACAAAGAAGCCCGTTATGAGAATTAATGAGCCTGTAAAACGCTTTGACGTCTCCGCAAGGCCTTCCCGAACACCCTCAGCTCCCGGCCCGTGGGCACCGGTGTCCCCGGTGTGACTCGAACTCGCCGTTTAAGTTCACTCTGCGCCCTCGCGAAACTAAGGAACGAAATGGTGTCCGCTCCAAGCGGGGGACTTCGCCTTCAGACATGGTTTCCGCCGCCCCGATGGCCCACGCTGCGGTCATGAACGACGGCGATGGAGGAGGGGAATAAAAAAAAAAAAAAGCAGGACGTGGCCAACGGGAGCGGAGGAGCGGGCCGGGCGCGGGCGGCGGAGCCCGGGCGCACTCCCCCCCCACACCCCCGGGGCACGGCTCGCAGCGGCCCAGCGGGGATCGATTACTCTCGCCTGGGCGACCCGCGGCACCCGGGCCCCGAGCAGCCCCGGGCGGGGAGGGAGGCGGGGCCACAACAACAAAAAGAAGGGGAGTGGGCGGAGTCACGGCGGCGACGGCGCTGGCGGCGGCGGCGGCGGCGGGCGGGAGGAGGCGGCGCTGCCGAGGGAGCCGCCGCGCCCGGAGCCCCGCGCGCCCCAGCCGCCGAGCGGTCGCGGCCCCGGGAGAGGCGGGTCTAGGCGCGCTCGGGCCCCAGCTGCCCGCCTCCTCCCGCCCCTCGCGCCTCCGGCCCGCCCCCTCGCCTAGCGCCGCCCGCGCGCAGCGTCTCGCGCCGTCCGCCTGCCCGCCGGGAAACCGCCGCGAGAGCAGCGGCCGCCGCGGCCGCCAGCGCGCCCCGTCCGCCCCCCTCAGCCCGCGTCCCCGCGCCGCCCCCGCCCGCGGCGCCGCGTCCCCGGCCGCGCGGCCGCTGCTCGGGCCAACGTTCTCTCCGGGGGGCCGCTGGGCCCCGCCGCCCACTTCCACCTCCCCGCGCCCCCAACCGCCGCGTTCTCCCCGCCGCGCGGCCCGCCGCCTGCTTCCGGGGCGGGCGGACTGGGCGCCTGGTGCAGGCGGCCGCAGCGACAGCGCCCTCGGGAAAGCCGACGAGGAAGGAGCCCAAGAAGAGGTGGAGGTGGCCCGAGTCTGAGTCGTGGCCGGGATGTCCGGGCAGCCGCCGCCGCCGCCGTCGCAGCCGCAGCAGCAGCCACAACAGCAGCAGCAGCAGCTGCCGCCGCCGCCGCCGCCGCCGCCGCCCGCGGCCGGGGCCCCGGCCCCCGGCTCCGGCGTCGTTCTGCCCGCGCCCCCGACCGTCAGTGCCGGCTCTTCTCCGGCCGGTTCTCCGGGCGGCGGCACGGGCGGCGGCGGCCTGGGGGTCGCGGCGGCGGCTCTGCTCCTCCACCCGCCGCCGCCGCCGCCGCCGCCGCCCCCGGCCACCGCGGCCCCGCCGCCGCCGCCCCCCGCCTCGGCGGCCGCCCCGACCCCTGCGCCCCCCGCGCCGCCCGGCTTGGCCGCGGGCCCCGGCCCGGCCGCGGGCACCCCGGCCCCGGCCCTGGCGGCGGGCAGCAGCGCCGCGGCCCCCTTCCCGCACGGGGACTCGGCCCTCAACGAGCAGGAGAAGGAGCTGCAGCGGCGGCTGAAGCGTCTCTACCCGGCGGTGGACGAGCAGGAGACGCCGCTGCCCCGCTCCTGGAGCCCGAAGGACAAGTTCAGCTACATCGGCCTCTCGCAGAACAACCTGCGGGTGCACTACAAAGGTACGGGGCCGCGGGGGGGGGGGTGGGCGGCACGGGCGCTGACCCCCGGGGCCCGCTGCCCCAGGGCGGGCGTGGGGTCCCCGGGGCGAGGGTCTTGGAAATGCGCCTGGAGTACAAAGTCCTCCCCAGCATGGGGGGCAGCCCGGGGTCCTAGGCCTGGGAGCCAGGCACCGCCGGGGTCTTCCCGGGGACGGGATGCCAGTCTCTGTCGGATTGCTCGGAGATAAATCTTGCGGCTTGGATGGAGGAATCTAAGGGCTGGAGTTGGGTTACATTGTTCTCCAGGTGGCGGGTCGGACGATCGTTCCTTCACTGGGGGGGGGGGGGGGGGGGGGGGACGAAGCTGGGCCCGGTTCGGAGGCAACGATTTCTCGGGCAGGGAGGGCAGGAGGGACTCATACACGGGGAGGGGTAATCAGTGGACACACACACACACACACACACACACACACACACACACACACACACACACACACACACACACACACACACACACACACACACACACACACACACACACACACACTCGGGGTAATCAGTGCAGGATTTTGTCCAAAATTAGGCCAGAGATCGTCTAAGCGGGGGACAAAAGGACATGGATGGAGCCTAAGGTTGCCATCAGTGTATCAACTAAAAGCAACTGGAAAAAGAGAGCCAGACCAGAACCCCATGAGTACGTGTTTTTTCTGGGGAGCAGAAAGCTGCCTCTCCAGATTGGAAATGCTCTACATTTCCGGGTTGGTATGATGTGAAGTCTTGTTGAAAACAATGGGTTTTTTTGGGGGGGGGGGGAATATTATTTGCGATTTTGAAGAGGATTGCCTTATATTTTGCACCTGCAGTTAAAAGCAACCTCCTTGGGTTTATGCTTACCCTCCCCCCACCGCTGTCCTAGGTTAAAACAAAGCTTCAAACAAATCAGGTGTATCTGTAAACCGCAGTAAGGTTTTTTGAAGTGGAACCCAGATTATGGCATGTGTCAAGTTTACTCGAGTGGGAGGGAGGGTGGAGAATCAATCCGGTCTATCAGTTTGTCTGGAAACAAATACAGGGGTTTAGGCCCCAAACCTTAAAGCTGGGGCTTTTACGTTCTAAGCATTCTCATTTTGATTGGCTACGAAGGGAGGGGCTGCTTTAGGTCCCGGTAGCCTGGCTGTGGAGGGTATAAACAACCTAAAAGTACTTGGGGTTGAAATTTGAGATGAACCTTGATAAATAAGTTACTATTTAATCAAAGGAGCTTTGGCTACAGAAACCTTATCAGGTTGATTTATCCAGCAAATGATTTATTTGGCTATCAAAGCCTTGTTGAAGATCCCTTCTTTTTATCTTTGCCTTAGGCCCAAAGAAGTACTTTCAATTTTGAATAGTTTCTTAATCTAAACGGAGAACATTTCAAAATATTGTATTTTTCCCCTTAAGTTAGGACATTTTTGTTAATTCCCTTGTGAAGTATTACTTAATTTTGTTTTTAAGTTTGTGTGAGCAGGTTCTGTGTCATGAGGTGTTTACTTCTGATCTGGCTACTAGAATGTTTTTGTTCCACTTGACAAAAGTTTGTCATTTATCATTTAACATTGTTGATCATTTAACATCTATCATTGATGGTAAATAATTAGCTTATGAAATCAAGCAGTGTCTATAGGAAATGACTGAACAAAGAATCTTAGTTTTCCTAAGCCCTGAAATCATTTGTGATTGTAGGTTTATTACAATACCAGGCCTCAGTTCTTCCTGAATAATGTGGCAATTCAGCTAGATGATTGCTTAGGAAATGTCCAGCTTTGGATTTCTATGATATCTCACCTTCTGGTGATAGTTTGTTGGCACTGTACTATGTCTTGATTAGTTATACCTAACTTCTTTTACATAAAATTGATGATTTGCTTATGTAGAATTACTTGGAGTTTGCAATATTCATGGAACATGTCTATCTTTCCTGTTGGCCTTTTTGTTACTTTCTGTTGTGTAATACTAAGATTCACTTTCTAGAAACATCACTCTTCTAAAACCATTAATTATTGTGGAAGAACAGATTTTGTTATTTGTCATCTTTTTTTCTCCTGTTTCTCCCTTTCCCCATGTTACAGTCTCTCTAACTTCTTCCTTCAGTCTTGTTATTTTAATGTCTCTGTGTTTTCTGTTGTCATTGTTACTTTTCTGTGTGTCTTCTGAGAGATCCTCACCAAATGTAGTGGGCAACTTTGACTCAGTGGGACTGGGCAAATGAAGATAGGTAAAGGATAATACAACTTTGAAGTAAAACAACAACAACAACAACATTGTGTGGCTTCTACCTAAGCATTTTGAAGCACTTGAAAAAAAAAAGCATAAATTAACTGTACAAAGAGGTTAATTGTATTTCTGTAGATCTGTAAGATGCACTTTATGAGACTCATCCCATCTATTCTCTTTTCGCCCTCCACTTTCCTCTCCCCCCTTAGCAGCGTTTAGAGTGTTTCATGATGTTATCTACATATATGCATGTTCATTATGAACTGTATACATGCATATTTTATATAATTATAAAATATAACTATAACTATAACTTTATATATATATATATTTTTTTTTTTTTGGTCGGTTGTGGACTTGAACTCAGGCCTGGGCGTGCTGTCCCTAAGCTCTTTCGCTCAAGGTTGTTACTCTACCACTTTGAAGCACAGCTCTGTTTTTGGTTTTCTGGTGGTTAATTGAAGATAAGAGTCTCACTGACTTACCTGCCCTGGCAGGGCTTTGAACTGGAAACCTCAGATCTCAGCCTCCTGAGTACCTGGGATTACAGACATGAGCCACCAGCACTGGCTTATAATTGTATTTTAAAATATATAATGATATAGTATATATTATATATAGGTATTATATATTTGGTCATGCTCCCTGCACAGTGCCTTCTTCTCCCTCCTCATGCTCCCCCCCACCCCAGTTCCCCTTTTACACTCATATGTCATTATCATTTTAGGTATAGATTCTGCATATAAACAAAAATAGGAGATATTTGCCTTTTGAGATTTTCTTTCTCAACATGATATTAAGTTCTATCCAGTTTCCTGCACATGATATCAGTCTACTCTTGTTTTGCCAAATGATACTCCATCATGTATATATACCACAGTTTATTCTTTTTATGGTTGTTGGACACTTAGGCTGATTCTAAAGCACTGGGATAAATAAGTGTATCTCTCTGGTATAGATTTACACTCCTTTGGATGTGTGCCCAAGAATGGTAGGGCATGATTATAAGGTACGTCTGTTTATAAATTTTTTTATGACCCTTCATACTGATTTCCATAGTGGTTCCACTAGTTTATTTTTCTACCAACACTGAATGAGGGTTCTTCCCTGCTGCCCCCCTCTCTCTCCAGTATTTGTTGTTGACTACTATTCTGTCTGGAATGAGATGGAATCTCAGTGTCATTTTGATTTGCATTTCATTTGTGGCTAAAATGTTGAACATTTTTTCTTGTATTTATTGGCCATTTATGAGGCACTTATTAAATATTAAGAACTTTGGATAATATTTTATATGGTACAGAATTTTAAAGATTCGTAGTTTTTCAAGAATGATGATTTTTCCATACCTTTTAAATAGAAAAGTTTTTGTTTTTACTGTGAATACGTTCCCTGTTTTGAGTTGTCACTCTTAATTGGATTGCTGTTTTTTGTTTTGTTTGTTTGGGTCCAGTTGTGGGGCCTGAACTCTGGGCCTGGGTACTGTCCCTCAGCTCTTCAGCTCAAGGCTAGCGCACTACCACTTGAGCCACTGTCACTTCCGGCTTTTTTCTTTTTGCTTATGTGGTGCCGAGGAATCGAACTCAGGGCCTCATGCATGCAAGGCAAGCACTCTACCACTGAGCCACCTTCCCAGCCCCCTAGAAGCAGTTTGTTTTTTTTTTCCTCTTCCTATTTTTCTTTTTGGTAGTGCTGGAGTTTGAACTCAGGACTGTAGGCTTGCTAGGCAATTGCTTTACCACTGAGCTATGGACACTGACTCCCCTTCTCCCCCCCTTGTCTCCATCCCTTCTTGCTTCAGTTAATTTTCAAATACAGTCACAGTGCCTTTTGTGTAGACTGGGCTTAACCCAGGATCCTCCTCCCTATGCCTCCTTTAGCTGGGATCACAGGTGTGAAACACTACATCTGGCTGTTAGTTCAGATGAGAGGTCCTGTGACTTTTTGCCTAGGCTTCCCCTGTCTTCCTGACCAAGTAGAAGGCTAGTATTAGAGGAGTGTATCACCACACCCAACTCAGTATTGTTCTTTAAGTGATTTGAAGGTATTAATGTTAAAAATGTTAACTATGCAGATAAAGTTGGTTGGATTGCAGAAGAATAGAATAGTATGTGTTAAAATCACTGGAGGTTTTTTTGATCAAATACTAACCTCAAGGAATAGCTATTCTTTTTTTTTTTTTTTTTTGGGTCCCATCATGGGGCCTGAACTCTGGGCCTGGTCACTGTCCCTCAGTTCTTCAGCTCAAGGCTAGCCCTCTACCACTTGAGCCACAGCACCACTTCTGGCTTTTTTCTTTTTACTTATGTGGTGCTGAGGAATCGAACCCAGGGCCTCATGCATGCAAGGCAAGCGCTCTACCACTGAGCCACCTTCCCAGCCCGGAATAGCTATTTTTATTTTAAATGTTCTTTCCAGTATTGGATAATTACAAAAGTGACATGTAAACTGTATGCTGGTGGCTCACGCCTGTAATCCTAGCTATGCAGGAGGCTGAGATCTGAGGATCCAGGTTTGAAGCCAGCCTGGTCAGGAAAACTTGCTATTAACCAGCAAAAAGCTGGAAGTGGAGGATGCTCAAGTGGTAGGGTGCTAGTCTTGAGTACAAAAAGCCCAGGCCCTGCATTCAAGCTCAGGACTGGCATGCACAAACACATACACACGCGAGGGCACGCGCATGCGAGGCCACGCGTGTGCACGCAAACAAGCAACAGGTTTAGACTCGGTTATAATAATGACTTCATTGTACTTTAAAACATTTTATTGAACGTGATAGTGGACTTCGTATGTTTCAGTTCTAGAGTGATGTTTATATCTTTAAGTTATCACTATTTGGCTACTTTGCAGAGTGTTTTGATATATGCACTAGTAGATCTGGACAAGGTTGTTATATCTATCTCATTTTAGATTTGAGAAAGTGGGACACCTGAAAGTCAGGTTTTCTGTCACAAGTAAGGCAGGAGTGGAAGCTAATCTCTTGACTCCCAAGTTTAGTAATCTTTTTATTCTGTATTATTGCTGCTTTTAATTTGTGAGCGACTTATTTATCTCAGGTATTGGTCACATTTATAACTTTATGAAGAGTTATTGCAATGAAAAGTACTTCCTGTGTGAGGATAAGATAACTGGAACACAGTGCTTCAGAATATCAAAGTTGGGGACACTTTTGATACTATTAGTATAAATCAGGAGGAATGCCAGGGAAGTGAAATTTTGAGAATAATAGGAAGAATGGAATTGTAAATTATACTTTTTTCTTTCTTTTTGGTGCCAATCTTGGGGCTTAAACTCAGGGCCTCCACACTGTCTGTGGAGAGAAGAAAATCAAGGGTGATGCTTGGTTTTCTAGCTCTGTAAAGTTCTTAACATGACCAAATATATTTTGATTAAGATATTAGTACTATACTCCAATATATTTAGAGATGAGTAACAATGGGAATTCTAACCCTGTGATATGACTTCATGGAAAGCAGAAAACACCAGTGAAACAGTCCTTACAGGAAGGAACAGAACAAGGCTTCTAAAGTCCAGGGCTCCAAGTGATCTTGGCCACCAGAATCCACTTCATTCATTCTCTTCTGCAGTTGGAGTGACTCAGTCACAGTTGCAAGTTGCTGGGTTTTTTCCCCCCTACTAATTGGCTTACCTTTCCTTTCCTATTTATATTCTTGAGAGGTATATCAGATTGATCTAGCTAATTGCCATTTTTTCTCATTTGGACAAAGGCTTTCATTAAGTGCTTTGGTGTGGATGGTGATCTTCAATAGCAGGGCTGATCTGTGTTTGAGCCAACTGTGGTGTGGGCACACAGTTACAAGCAAAATATCTCCTGCCACAAAGATAGTCTGGTCCTCACTTCTTTCAGTAAGGACCATATGGTGAGGCACTATCTAGGAAGGGTCGGCAGAGGTCCTGACTTAACCAAAGCTTGGGAGAGGGAAAGAAGTCTAGGTTATGAGTAACTTAAGGGTCACCTGTAGGAGGTAGTTGAACTCAAGAGCATGTGGATGTGAAGAGAAAAGACTGGGTCAGAGGTGGGCCTGAGCAATAGCACCATTGAAAGACCAGATGAAATCTAAGGAAAATAGAGGTAGGGTGATCAGAAAGGAAGAGACCCTGGGTGTGCAGTGCAGCAGACAGCCTTAGTAGTAGGCACAGTCTTCCACCAGATTTGGAAGTCAGATCACTGATCATCTAGAGCCCAGTGAGAATTATGTGATGGGGGCAAGACAGATTTCAGCAGGTTGAAAAAGAGACCAAATAAATAGAAGGCTGAAGGCTAGTATATAAATTACTCTTGAGAACTGTAGGTGAAGAAAGATGAGGAGGATGAGATTAAAGCAAGTTGTTTTTTACATTTTAGCTAGTTAGCTGTTTGTTTTTAATTGACTTCTGCAGCTTGAACTCAGGGCCTGGGTGCTGCCCCTGAGCTTTTTGTGCCTAGGTTAGCACTCTGCCACTTGAACCACAGCTCCACTTCTGACTTTTTTAGTGGTTAATAGGAAGGCTCATGGGCTTTCCTTTTCTTGTTGGCTTCCAAACAGGATCTTCCAGTCTCAGCCTCCTGAGTGACTTAAGTTTAAAGGTATGAGCCACTATTGCCCAGCCAGGGTTAGCTTTTAATGTGAGCATTTAAGGTGAAAACTCCACATAATCAAAATTATCCTTAAATTTACTTTAGAAAGTACTATTAGCAAAAGTTGTATCATTTCTAAGTCTATCTGAGAATTTGAATGTGTAGGTAAAACTGAAAGGACATAAGTTAACTGAGACTATGATGTTTGTTCAAGGTGTGTTCAATAAATGTGAACAAAATTTGCTTAATGGAATCTAGCAAATAGATATTAACAATATCTGGTTTTATTACTTTAAAGTTAAAAAAGTTCATTATATTCACCACCAACTAGTATATCATGAGAATGATATATAACCACAATGCACAGTATTTTGTGCAAAGTGGGTGTTTGGGACATTGTATTCTTTTTTTTTTGGGTCCGGTTGTGGGGCCTGAACTCTGGGCCTGGGCGCTGCCCCTCAGCTCTTGAGCTCAAGGCTAGCACTCTGCCACTTGAGCCACAGTGCCACTCTGGCTTTTTTCTTTTTGCTTATGTGGTGCTGAGGAATCGAACCCAGGGCCTCAGGCATGCAAGGCAAGCGCTCTACCACTGAGCCATCTTCCCAGCCCGGGACATTGTATTCTTAAAGGAGGAGTTGAGGAGAAAGAGTAAAGACTGGGAGCAGAAGAGAATCTATAGAGCACAGGAAGGTGTGTGTGGAGAATCTATAGAGCACTGGAAGGTGTGTGTGTGTGTGTGTGTGTGTGTGTGTGTGTGTGTGTGTGTGTGTGTGTGTGTGTGTGTAAGGAGTGTGTGTGTGCGCGCGCGTGCCAGTTTTGGAACTTGAACTCTGGGCCTGGATTCTGTCCCTGAGCTTTTGTGCTCAAGGCTAACTTGAGCCACAACTCCATTTCCAGGTTTTTGTGGTTAATTGAGATAAAAGTCTGGCTTTGAACCGTGATCCTAAGAGCTCAGCCTCCTGAGTAGCTAGGATTATAGGTGTGAGCCACAAGTGTCTAGCTCAGGAGAAAAGAGAGGAAATTTTGTCTTCCACTCTGATGGTAGTGGAAGAGGTGAAGACTAGTATGGGCCTAGACACTTTGTAATAGCAGGTAGAGAGCTGAATATGACCACGTCTAATGGCCTCCCATTTTCTTTACAAAATAGGCTCACTGAATTTGAGTAGAGGACTTAAAAGTGAATGATGAAATGTGGACTAGCCATTGAGAGGAATGGGGAACAAGCTGACTGAAGATTTCTGAAACTATTGTTGATAGCACTGGGAAACTCCAGGTAACATCTTAAGTTCATAGTGGTGGTTATTGTCAAGATTGTTACTTTATTCAGCAAAGGACATCTGTAGGAGTAGGGAAGGTAGAGTGTATGTAATATTGGTTAGAGACTGGTTTTGCTGGATATGTGTGATGGAAAGATACACATAAGACAGTATTTGAGAGCCTTTAAATGATTCTAGAAGAATCATTAGCCTATTCTAGAAGGAAAGAAAAAGGAAGAGGAAAAAAGGAGTAAAAATACAAGAAAAGATTCAGAGAATTGATGTTCCCATCACATTGAGGAGGGGGTGTTGACAAGTGAAGTCCTTTAAAAAGTAGAAGTTTGGAATGTATGTCCTAGAAGAAGATAATGGCATCTCTGCTGTAGTATCCTAAATGTATTACTGGGAAAACCCATGTTTTCCATTTTCCACATACATGTGTGTTAAAAAGAGCAGGACTTAGGGGAGACATAGATCTCAGGAAGCACTTAAAATGTGTGAGGAACTTCGTAAAGCATTAGCCAAGCACTACAGATATTACTGCCCTTAATAGTCTACATATGGGCATTTGTGTGTAGTTTCAGAAGTGGCTGACTCTGCTGTTTATATAACTGTAGCTTTTGAACTTCTTTTTTTTTTGTTGGTCGTGGGGCTTGAACTCTGGGCCTGGGTGCTGTCCCTCAGCTCTTCAGCTCAAGGCGAGCGCTCTACCACTTGAGCTACAGCGCCACTTCCGGTTTTCTGGTGGTTTATTGGAGATAGGAGTCTCACAGTCTCTCCTGCCCGGTCTGGCTTTGAACGGAGATCCTCAGATCTCAGCCTCCTGAGTAGCTAGGAGTACAGGCGTGAGCCACTAGCGCCCTGCTTGGACTTCTTTGACTTGTGAAGTGCTTGATAGCTGTTAATTAAAATTAAAATTGGATTCAGGGTTGTTCTTTTAATCATATTTTTATTATCTTCAAGTAGTTGTGCAAAGTAGTTGCCATTCAGCAAATCAGTTTGAGTACAATGAATTTTGATCAATGTCACCCTTCCGTCATTCTCCCCCCTCTCAACCCAACCAGGATTTATTTTGTTTTATATTATATTATCTTTAACAAAGAGGAAATCCATATCTATTAGAATGGCTAGCATTGAAAAACAGTGTCAGTTGCTGGTTTGGATACCAAACAACAGGAACTCAAATTTATTGCTATGGTAATGCAAAATGGCACATCTACTTTAGAAGATGGTTTGGCAGTTCCTAGTAAGTCTAAACATAATTGTATCATACTTATAGTAGTTATGCTCCTAGGTATTTTACACACTGATCTGAAAACTCATGTCACATGGAAAACTCACAAGGCCTACGGCCTTGAGCATGCTAGGCAAGCGCCAAACTACATGCTTCCTGTGCTCTACACACTATTCTTCATGGAGTTACACCCTCATTTCTGCATGTGAATTTTTTTATTTTATTTTATTTTTTTTTGTCATGGGGCTTGAACTTTGGGCCTGGGTGCTGTCCCTGAGCTCTTCAGCTCAAGGCAAGCAAGTGCTCTACCACTTGAGCCCCAGAGCCACTTCCAGTTTTCTGGCGGTTTATTGGAGATAAGAGTCTCACAGACTTTCCTGCCCGGGCTGGCTTTGAATCTTGAGCCTCAGATCTCAGCTTCTGAAATAGCTAGGATTACAGGTGTGAGCCACCAGTGCCTGGCTTGCATGTGAGTATTGATAGCAACTTTACTCATAATTGCTATAAACTGGAAACAATCAAGATACCTTTCAGTGACAGGTGAATGGAAAAACTATGGCACATTCATACAAAGGATTATTAACAATGGTAAAAAGAATTGAACTAGTCAGACAGATGTCTGAGAATGTAAAAAAGCTAGATAATCTGTGATTTTATTGTATGACATCCTGAAAAAAGTGAACTGATAGAGACAGTAAAAAGATAAGGTTGTGTAAAAAGATTGTGTAAGGTTGTGTAAAAAGATATGGTTGTGGGGCTGGGAAGGTGGCTCAGTGGTAGAGCGCTTGCCTTGCATGCCAGAGGCCCTGGGTTCAATTCCTCAGCACCACATAAGCAAAAAGAAAAAAAAAGCCGGAAGTGGTGCTGTGGCTCAGGTGGTAGAGCGCTAGCCTTGAGCTGAAGAGCTGAGGGACAGTGCCCAGGCCCAGAGTTCAGGCCACACAACTGACAAAGAAAAGCTTATTAAAAAAAAAAAAAAAGATAAGTGGTTGTCATGGCCTGAGGAGAGGAAGAGAAGATTGAGTATACAAAATGTGATTATATTGTTAGGTCAGAAGATACTCTGTATTATATTGTAATTTTGGATGGATAACTGTAATATTTTTTTAATTTTGTTTTTGGGTCTGGTCTGCCTTAAGCAGAAAAAGCTAAGGGAGAATGCCTGATTCTGAGTTCAAGGCCCATTACTAGCATAAAAACAAACAATGGGCTGGTAAAGTGGCCCAGTGGTAGAGCGCTTGCCTTGCATGCATGAGGCCCTGGGTTTGATTGCTCAGCACTACATAAGCAAAAAGAAAAAAGCCAGAAGTGGCGCTGTGGCTCAAGTGGTAGAGCGCTAGCCTTGAGCTGAAGAGATGAGGGACAGCGCCCAGGCCCAGAGTTCAGGTCTCACGACCGGACAAAAAAACAAACAAGTAAACAAACAAAAACATCTAACAAGAGTATCTTCATATGGGGGGAGGGGGGGAAGGGGCGCAAATGAGAAAGCTCCCAGTAGCCACAACTAGAATTGTTGGAATAATAAAGTAATATTTAATTATAATCCAAACCATAAAATTAATATACATGAGATGCATGAATCTGTACTGATTGAGGAAGTACATTATCACTTTGTAATTTGTAGACTTTGGATTTTGTACAGGTAGCTGAGCATAGTGGCAGGTTGAGAAGCTTCTGAAGTATTGCATTGCATTGTAGGCATGCACAATTTTCTATATGAAACCAAACCTTTTTTTTTTTTAAACTTAGGGCTGTTTTGTAACTTTTAAAAAATTCATTAAGGTACTGGGAAAAGCTGTGTTATGACCTAAGTGATTTTTTTTTTTAATGCTGCCATCTTGAATTCAAGCAGAGTTGTATTTTGAGGTAGAACAGACCTCATTAGAACTTGATGTTTCCAAGGTGAAATAACAGGTAATGTTAAAAGCCAGTGTGTGTGTGGTGCTTGGACGAAAATACTGAAGTTAGTCTAATGAAAGGCCCGGGACGAGGCTGGAGATGTGGCTTAGTGGTAGAGCGTGTGCCTAGTTTGCTAACCTTTCTGTTTTAAAGCAGTACATTGGTTTCTTTCATGGAGAACACTTAATAAGGACTTGGGATTATAAAAGTTTTAAACTTTGGCAGTGTTTTTCTATTTAACTTACAGAATTTAAAGTAGTAATTAACTTGCAGCTGATGAACATTATTAGAAATTGGTCCTATCAGCTGGGCGCTGGTGGCTCACGCCTGTAATCCTAGCTACTCAGGAGGCTGAGATCTGAGGATCACGGTTCAAAGCCAGCCCGGGAAGGAGAGACCGTGAGACTCCTATCTCCAATAAACCACCAGAAAACCGGAAGTGGCGCTGTAGCTCAAGTGGTAGAGCGCTCGCTTTGAGCTGAAGAGCTGAGGGACAGCGTCCAGGCCCAGAGTTCAAGCCCCACGACCGACAAAAAAAAAAAAAAAAAGAAATTGGTCCTATCCTTCTGATATTAATAGTCTCATCTATGGGCTGGGAAGGTGGCTCAGTGGTAGAGCGCTTGCCTTGCATGCCTGAGGCCCTGGGTTCGATTCCTCAGCACCATATAAGCAAAAAGAAAAAAGCCGGAAGTGGTGCTGTGGCTCAAGTGGTAGAGTGCTAGCCTTGAGCTGAAGAGCTGAGGGACAGCACCCAGGCCCAGAGTTCAGGCCCCACAACCGGACCCAAAAAAAAAAAAAAAAATAGTCTCATCTAGGAAGTAGTATGAATTTTTTTATCTTATATCTAAACATCTCCCTTTACCTTTTCAAATGAATTAAAATTTAAATAAAAATGAAAAGAGTCTCATTTATCATATAGTCTGCCCTTGAACTTGCCGTCTTCCTGCATGTTGTTGGGATTACAGCTATGTACCACAATTTGAAACAAATCTGTTAAATTTTCACATTTACAGATTTTTTTTTACAATGTCTTTTTTTACAATGTCTTAATAAAACATAATAAATATAGAGGTCTTGATACAAGATTTAAGATTGTGTAGTACTTTGTAGTTATTTTAACATAACAAAAATGTATGAGATTTTAATTCAGACATGGATATAATAACGCATGATTCTACGGATTTATAGTGCAAGGTATATAATCTCTAAAAGCTACATTATAAAAGATGAGATTAAATAATACCTATTCACAAATGCTAAATGGGAAAGATCAGTACAAAAGCACCTAACATTTCGAGTTGTTGTTTACTATCAAATGTTAGTTTTCCTTTTTTGTCTTAGAAGTTGCAGGAATAGGAGATGAAGTGCTCCCAGAATGCTCACTGTACCTAAGTTCTTCACAATCATACTGGGCTGGGATTCTTGCGTTTTAGTCCTAGCACAAACTTGAGTTGGAATTCTTGCTTAGCAGTAATACAAGGGGCAAGTATCATGATTGTAAAATGAGGAAAGAAGTACTTACATCATTGTAAAATGATGGTAAGGAACACTTGTTTCGTGAGAATAACTGTATTGAACGTAGTATATAGTGCTTTATACAATATGTGTTAACTTTTTTGGCACTTTTTATTATTATAAAGTAGTTATTACAATTTTGTAAGTCACGTTATGAGTACAATATATCTTGGTTAGTGGCACCTATTCCTTTGTTCTCCCTTATTTCTCCCCTCCATCCCTGCTCCCAAATTACATAGTTGATTTTTTACATAATGTACATTGCATATAGTGATTGTGTTAACTGTTTTTAAGTACATCTTGAGATTGTCGATATTAGTTTCAATATTGGTTACTAGGATAAAACTATTGATAAATATAATAATGTAGTTGATTTGGGACTTGAGTTAGAGTCTGTTTAGTTAGGATTTACTTTAGATTTCTCTGTTAATCTTGTTTTAAACTTGCCTTTTGTTTGCACAGCATGGTATTTAATTATTTGAACGTAATTTTACTGTGACTGTAATTGATTAAACATTTATTAAAAGTGATTATCATGCATATCTGTGCTGTTGTTTTTCCTTACTGCTTAGCTTAGTGAAAATCTGTTACCTACATTTGTTAAGGCAGTTTTTTGGCAGGCCTATGCATAGCTACTTCTGATTTTATCTTCATAACCTAGTTTATTGACTCCTTGGCCACAGACCTAATACATTTTTGTTGTTGTTGCTCATAACAAAAAGTTTTCATAGTATTAGAAAGAAGTGGCTTACAAGAAGCCCTGCTTTCATCCCTAGCACTGAACCATTCATTCTCTTTTGGGCCTTGTGTGTATTTATTAATTAGTATTTTAAGTGTAAACTTAACTGTTCAATGATGGGTTGTGCATTGGTGATTTGGTAAAGTGAATGGTAAGGGAAAATAACTCATTTGTGCTTAATTGTCATTGTATATTTTAAGACATTTTTTACTTATTAGAAGTATTTAATTTTAAAACAAAGTGAATTTGAGAAGAAATTTGTTGTCCATGAAGATAGTTTTAAAGTATGACTCAAAGATTAGCGGCAACATTGCACTAAGTGAAGAATGTCTAACTAGAACATTTGAGTGATGAGTTAGAGCTTTATTTCTTTCTTTCTTTCTTTTTTTTTTTTTTTTCCCGGTCGTGGGGCCTGAACTCTGGGCCTGGGCGCTGTCCCTCAGCTCTTCAGCTCAAGGCTAGTGCTCTACCACTTGAGCCAGAGCGCCACTTCTGGCTTTTTTCTTTTTTTTGCTTATGTGGTACTGAGGAATCGAACCCAGGGCCTCGAGCATGCAAGGCAAGTGCTCTACCACTGAGCCACCTTCCCAGCCCAGAGCTTTGGTTCTTATACAGTCCTTTTGAGGAGATAGAGATTTCTCAAACCCAGTACCTTGTGATATACTACTTAAACTTCTGTCTTCTTTCCATGTGGTTTTATGGACATAATTTTTTCTTGCTCATTTGATTTTCATTACAGATTTTCAAGATAGCTAGCTTTCAAGGTAATTTTGGTCTTGGGCAAAGAGTAGGGGATATGATTGTGAGTGAAGGAAACCTTAGATAAAAATAGCTTAGTTTAAAATTGATTACCTTATTTCCTAAAATATCAGCAATGATGTTGTATTTGTTTCTTTACCTTAAAAAAAACTTGGTTGCAATGGCTCATGCCTATAATCCTAGGTACTTCGGAAGCTTGAGAGGATTATAGTTTTAGGCACAAAAGTTTATGAGACCTCCATCTTAACCAACAAAAAATGAGGCATAGTGGTCTGTCCCTGTGTAAGAAGCATAAATAGGATCATAGTCCAAACTGACCAGGGCAAAAACTCAGATCCTATTCAAAGAAGTCAAAAGGACTTGTGGTATGGCTCAAATAGTTGACCACTTGCCTAGCAATTGGGAGTCCCTGGATTTTAAACTCTCTAATGTCCCCTCCCCCAATATACATGTATGAAAGAAAAAAAAGGTAAATAAATAGTGCTATATTTCACAATACGTTATTTTTTCTTCTTTTTGACAGTATTGGGATGTACCAGTATACCCAGATTTTTATTAGTTGAGATAGAGCCTCAAGAACTTTTTTTGTGGGGCTGGGAAAGTGGCTCAGTGGTAGAGTACTTGCCTTGCATGAGGCCCTGGGTTTGATTCCTCAGCACCACATAAGAAAAAAGCCGGAAGTGGCGCTGTGACTCAAGTGGTAGAACACTAGCCTTGAGCTGAAGAGCTGAGGGATGGCACTCAGGTCCAGATTTGCCCCACGACTGGCAAAAAAAAAAGAGGGGAGGGAACTATTTTGCTCTGGCTGGCCTCAAACCATCATCCTTAAGATCAGCCTTCTAAGTTGCTAAGATTAGAGTATCATGAGCCATCAAGCCTGGCCATATTCTGAAAATTTAGTAAACGTTTGATAGTGTGAACAGTTCTGTGACTGATGAACTATTTTGCATGTTGGGTTAATTATGGAAAATGTTTTTTTTTAAGTATTTGATCTTTTGGAAATAGAAAATAAACTTCATTCCCAAAACTTATTCCTGAAATTGTTTAAGATTTCCATATGTGTGTCTCACTTGCCTTTTTCTTTTCTGTTTCACATGCAGGTCATGGTAAAACTCCCAAAGATGCTGCATCAGTTCGTGCCACGCACCCAATACCAGCAGCCTGTGGGATTTACTATTTTGAAGTGAAAATTGTCAGTAAGGGAAGAGATGGGTAAGTACAATTTGGGTAGGAAAATCAGTTTGCTTTTTTGGTAATTATTTTTGTTCTGATTCATAAATTGATGATATAATTCAAAAGTTGTGGTCTTGAAAGTTTTGGTGTGCACAGGGTAGAACTGACTACTGCAGATTGGGTCTGGTTCTTATTAAATACTAGTTTAGGCTAAAGCTTGAGTTTGATTTCAACTGAGGTTTTTCTGGTAGGTTTACTACTAAAATAGAGAGTTGGGGGTTAAACAATAGGATAATGTCTCAATTGGATGACTTTTTTTTTTTTGTCAGTCGTGTGTCTTGAACTCTGGTCTTGGGCACTATCCCTCAGCTCTTCAGCTCAAAGCAAGTGCTCTACCACTTGAGCTACAGTGTCACTTCTGGTTTTCTGGTGGTTTATTGGAGTTTCACGGACTTTCCTGCCCGGGCTGGCTTTGAACCGAAGTCCTCAGATCTCAGCCTCCTGAGTAGCTAGGATTACAGACATGAGCCACCGGCGCCTGGCTTGGCTTTTTCTTATATTACCTATTTTCTACATTTTGTTGAGAAGCTAAATCTTCTAAAAGCTAGTGAGCCTAGTCATTAGGTGCTTTATAGGTTTTTTTGCAGTGGATAAAGTTTAGAATTTTTGGTTTCACTTGAAAAGTGTGTGTAGGTATGCTCTTGACTGAAAGCCTCATGAGTAAGGATGCGATTTAGAAGTTTTCAAAATAAGAACTCCCTGGTAGGTCCTGGAATCAACTTTGATATTATTGCTCTTCAATTTGGCATTGTTGTATGGTGTGTATGTACATCAGAATGATTTGTGGGACTATTAAAATATTCACTGCGGAAGTGGCGCTATGGCTCAAGCAGTAGGGCGCTTGCCTTGAGCTGAAGAATGCAGGGACAGTGCCCAAGCCCAGAGTTCAAGCCCTACCAAAAAAATAATAAATAAATAAATAAGTAAAATTTTCAAAGCTTAGGCCTTATCCCAAGAAGAACCTCATCAGAGTTTTCAAAAGTAGAGCTTTAGGCAAGACAGGCATTTTGAGAATGTTGCATGGGAATTTTGGTGCATACCTGTGTTCAAGGACTATTGAAAAATCAGTGGATCTAGCCTTTAGTGTTTCCTGATTCTTCATTATGATACCAAAGATTGTTTTAAGCATTTATCCAGCTACTAGGATAAAAATTGGGCTTGGTGTATAAGTTGACCTATCTATCTATCTATCCATCCATCCATCCATCCATCCATCCATCCATCTATCTATCTAATCATCTATCTATCTATGTTTGTCGGTTGTGGGCCTGAACTCTGGCCTGGGCCCTGCCCCTGAGCTCTTCAGCTCAAGGCCAGCACTCTACCACTTAAGCCACAGTGCCACTTCCGGCTTTTTTCTGCTTAAGTGGTGCTAATGAATCCAAACTCAGGGTCTCATGCATGCAAGGCAAGCACTGTACCACTGAGCCACCTTCCTAGCTAGCCCAAGTTGACCTATATTTGAATACCTATGTGGTCCTTCTTGTTTGTTTGTTTGCTTGGTTGTGGGACTTGAACTCTGGGCTTGGGCCCTCCCCCTCGGCTCTTCAACTCAAGGCAAGTGCTCTGCCACTTGAGTCACTGCACCACTTCCAGTTTTCTGGTTGTTTGTTGGAGATAAGAGTCTCATGGACTTTCCTGCCCTTGGCTGGCTTTGAACCTTGATCCTCAGATCTTAGCCTCCTGAGTAGTTGGGATTACAGGTGAGCCACTAGCGCCCAGCTCCAATAGATAATTCTTTATTTGCTAAACATATCATTGTCAGCAATATGAAAAGTAGAAAGTGAATTCTTGGATTACAGTAACAGCTTTTCATTTTACTTCCTGTTTTCCTAGCAAACCAAAGATAAAATCAGAGATACCAGTGATGATACAATGGTTGTGAAACTAGGTGAAATAAGTCACTTGGTTTCTAACTGTGTTAGCTGCATACTCAGGAAGCTTATTTATTTTTTTATTGGCTGTGCCAGTCCTGGGACTTGATGGTCCTTGAACTCAGGCCTAGGTACAGTCCTTGAGCATTTTTGCTCAAGGTGGTGCTCTGCCACTTGAGTCACAGCTCCACTTGGGGCTTTTTGGTGGTTAATTGGAGATAGTATCATGGACTTTCTTGCCCAATCCGGCTCATTCCATGATTCTCATATCTCAGCCTCCTGAGTAGCTAGGATTATGGCAGTTGGCAGTATTTTAACTCCATAATGCTGGTGTTGCTTATGATGATGCTCATGCTTCTCTTTACTTTTACTCTACTTGTCCTATCTTTTCATGATCTTGACCTTATTTTTTTTATGGTTGCAAATGCTCCCAGGAGTCTCAAATCTAATCCTGTATCCTAAGTTATTCCCTTGAGCTCCAGACAGATATAGCTATCTATGTTTGTATTTGGATGTTTCACAGGCATTTGGCTTGAAATCTTTTTTCTCAAAACCCACTGGTTAATGATTTCACTGTTGGTAAAACCTTCACCTTTTTTCTGTCCATCCCTAATGTCTCTTTTCCTTGATTAGGTTTGATAATTTTATTTTCTGTGTAAGGTTATTGTGTAGCTGGTCTTCCTGTTGTTCCATGTTTATTTCTGTTACTGTTTCTCTAATAGAGAACTGAGTTGTCTCTGTGTCTTTCTTGAGATCATTTGGAACATTTGATGCTTAAAGCTAAAATCTGAAACTTCTTAGCAAGGTGCTTTGTAACTACCTGTTCTGTAATTTTTTTCACTCTTGTAGCTGGAATCTTTCATCCTTCTACTTTTCCTTTTATTTGAAATTAGGTATATTTTACATATTGTGAAATTCATCTCTATTAGTGTGCAGTTCTGTGAGTTTCTACCACCACTATATTAAATTCCCTACTCTACTCCCAGAAAAGCCTTTTCCTTTCTTCAGCCCCTGATAACCGCAGATTTATGTGTTAGCATATAAAGCACTATGGAGTCATAGTATGCAGCTTTTTTCTCTGCCAGTCCTGGGATGTGAACTCAGGGCTTGGATGCTGTCCCCGAGCTTCCTTTTGCTCAAGTCTAGCACTCTACCATTCGAGCCACAGCTCTACTTCCACAGATTGTTTTGGTTGTGTAGTTGAGATAAGAGTCTTCCTGCTCCCTTTACCAGCACATATACTAAAATTGGCACTATACACAGAAGATTAGCATGGTCCCTGCATAAAGATCATACACAAATTTGTGAAGTGTTCAATAAAAAAGGAAAAAAGAAAAGAGCCTCACAGACTTTTCCTGCCCAGGCTGGCCTCTAACTGTGATCCTTAGATCTCAGCCTCCTGAGTAGCTAGGATTTCAGGATTATGTGAGCCACCAGCCACCTGGCTTATACAGTTTTTTAAGCCTGGCATTTTAGCAATCTTAGCATAATACATTTGAGATTCATCTCTGCTGTTGCATCTATTGGTAGAACACTCCTTTGTATTACTGATTGTATGGATGAGTGAACCGAGTTCATCAGTCTCCCACACTCCCCTCTCCTTTACTGGGGCTTGAACTAAGGTACATTCTACAGCTTGAGCCATATTTTCAATTTTTCAGGCCTAGATTTGTTTTTCTCTTTCTCTAAAATAATATTGTATCTTTTCTATGCCATGCCCCTAACCTTTGGCAGACTTATTTTATATGCTATTTAAGTGTCTCTTTACTAGTATATGACATATAACAAAGATCAGAACAGATTTGAAATGGTAGGCAGTATTCCTGTCTTTTTTTTTGTTTTTGTTTTTGGTCCGGTTGTGGGGCCTGAACTCTGGGCCTGGGTGCTGTCCCTCAGCTCTTCAGCTCAAGGCTAGCACTCTACCACTTGAGCCACAGCGCTACTTCCAGCTTCTTTTTTCTTTTTGCTTATGTGGTGCTGAGGAATCGAACCCAGAGCCTCATGCATGCAAGGCAAGTGCTCTACCACTGAGCCACCTTCCCAGCCCCTTCTGTATATTCTTGTATATTCTGTATATTCTTTATATCTCTGTAAAATTGTTGAACAGAGTTGTAAGTCCAGTTCTGTGCATTTTAATGGGAAAGAACAATTCATTTATAGAAGAAAGGCAACTTCCTATCTCTATTTCTTTTCTTTTTTCCATCCTGGGCCTGTGCTCTGTCCCTGAGGAGCTTTTTGCTCAAGGCAGTGCTCTACCACTTGAGCCATAGTGACATCTTCCAGCTTTTTCTGAATAGATTATTGGAGATAAGAGTTTTGTAGACTTTCCTACCCAAGATTGGCTTCAATCTGTGATCTACATCTCAGCCTCCTGAGTAGCTAGGATTACAGGTATGAGACAGTGGTACCTGGCTCTATCTCTAATTTTGACCAAATAATTTCTTTCTGGAGCTGTATTGAACATTAAATCAAATAATATGTTGGTTTTTTTTCCCCCTAAAATCCTAACATCTTTCTGAATAGTGGACCAGAAATATTAGCTGTTTTGGAAATCTTTTGTTTTCAATGATGCATGCTTTCCTGAGAGTTTATTTTACTTAAAATTGAATTATCTTTTTTGCAGGGTAGGGATATCAGTACTGAGTCTTGAACTCAGGATCTCATTTGACTTACTTGTTTAAACTAGTGCTCTAACACTTGAGCTATGCCTTCTGTTCAGTATTTTGTGGATTAATCAGAGATAGGGAATCTCAGGACTCTGATATTGGCTTCTAACCAAGATCCTCAGTGTCTTAATCTCCTGAGTAGCTAGGATTACAGGTGTGAGCTGCTGGCCCTGGAGCCTTAAGGTGAACGATCTTTTAAACTGTATTTATACAAGATTAGGACAGATGAGTAAATATTTGAATATAAGATCCTAGTGTTTTAGGAAAATCAGCTGTTACTGACAAGTTTTCTCACAAATTGGTAGGAATTTCATATAAATTGCTTCTTTACACAGAAAACAGAAGGGACAGATGGTTAATATTTTATGCACTTGAAAACACTTATTTCACCTATCATATACATTACTTCTACGTCTGTTGTGGAAAATTAGGACTATGACTATGATCATTGTTACTTGTATTTATATTTCCTAGAAAATAAGGCTTGAGGAAGTTTGTTTTATCCAAGTGAGAAGGAAAATGATGTTTAATTTTCCGAATTGGCTTTTCATTTACACTGGGCATCATTTTTGTGTGTTTTTAGTAAATAACTTTTAACTTACTAGGTTAAAATAGCCTGCCAAAATTTGTGATTAATTTGAAAATAAAATTCTGGGCTAGGTGTTTGTGGCTCATGCCTATAATCTTAGCTACTCAGGAGGCCTCTCAGTTTGAAGCTAGCTATCTCAAATTAATCAGCAAAAAGCTGGAAACAGATGTGTTCAAGTGGTAGAGATCCAGCCTGAGGCAAAAAAGTTAGAGTGAATGCTGAGTTCAAGCCCCAGAACTGGGACCAAGTGTGTGTGTGTGTGTGTGTGTGTGTGTAAAATTGACATTTCAAGAGAAATTTAAGAATTTAAGTTGCCTGATGAACATGATTTTTTTTTTTTTTTTTGTCAGTCGTGGGCTTGAACTCTGGGCCTGGGCGCTGTCCCTCAGCTCTTCAGCTCAAGGCGAGCACTCTTACCACTTGAGCTACAGCGCCACTTCCGGTTTTCTGGTGGTTTATTGGAGATAGGAGTCTCACGGTCTTTCCTGCCCGGGCTGGCTTTGAACCGTGATCCTCAGATCTCAGCCCCCTGAGTAGCTAGGATTACAGGCGTGAGAACATGATTTTTTTTATGGACATAGTTAAAAGGGGGTATTTCTTTGTGTTCTTATTAGTGATCAATAGATTTTTAAAAACGTTCATATTTTATGAAATGAACTTTCTCAGCTCAAGAATTTCATTCAAGTTTAATATTATATATATTATTTTTAGGCAATGGAGATCCAGTTAATTCTAAATGTTAAAGATAAAACTTACTTGAAAAAGTTTAGAATTATAATTTATTATAAGTGATATTTTCAGCTTTTCAAAGAAAACATTGATGTCATTCTTTGACAGTGATTCAGGAAAAGCTGGCAAAGTAATTAATCCTCAGTTCTTCTGTGGTGATAAACTCAGGAATATTGTTTTCAGAGTGTTCCTTCTCTGTTAACTGCCTAAGCTATTTTTTTAGGGGGAGTAAGAAATAAAGCTCAAGCTTCCTTTAAAGCCTTCTAGCTTTAAAAAGATCAAAAATGGAAAAACTGTTCTAGTTTCAGTTGACTATAGGCAGCTCATGGGAACCCAGATGGAAAGTGGGAACAAAAAGCAATATGTTAAATACTTGCTGAACACATTACATGGTCAACAGATGAGTATAAGAAAGATGATTCTATGCATGTCTGAAAGCATACTGAATGGTATCAAACAATTTGGAAAATGCAGTAGGGCAGGGCAGAGAACACATATTATGTGGCTAACTTTAGATTGTGATATTATATACTAAATAAAATTTAAACTATATTGAAGACCTGTGGGGAGTATAGAAGTAGTGGTATATACCGTATTTTATAAAATGAATTTGGAAGGCTTTGCTGCAGAAGAATGTTCCAGACTCTGTACATAGTTTGCATAATCTCATAAGAAGAATTGAAACGGTATAGTCTTTGGCAGAAGTATAGCTCATTGTTATTTGGGAAGATTTTAGTGAATTTGCAGAACGGAAATAGATATCGGAATACCTTAATGTTCTAAAGTAGAGTACTCAATATGTAGATAAAGCCCTCTTTTGAGGAGGAAAGTTAATAGGGTGTATTAGACAATATGAAATAAGGATTAGGGAAAGAATGCAGTATGTGATGAATGTGTGCAAGATGGCTACAAAGAGAAGTAGAAGTTACATTATTGAACTGTTGCTGAGGGATGGACAGTGATCGAATTAAAGAAAAAAATCAGGAATGGCTTAATTTGTTGATTACCTATTATGTGCCAGGTACCGTGTTGAGAAGGACAGGGTTGAGGCTGTAAACATGGCTGAAACAGAGTTACGCCAGAACTATACTGGTGAGACGAGAACTGGACATGTAAGTCTAGTAATAGACATATGAATATACTAGGGAAGTATGGAGGAAGAAGAGACCAACTCAGTTGATGATTAAGAAGATTTTATAGAAAACTTGTGTATAGTTACAGAAGACAATCACCTTTACCTTCTTTAGACTTGTTTCTTGGGTATCCTTCCTGAGATAGTGTAAGTTCTAAAAAGCTGGTAAGTTCTTTCTGTTGAGTATTCTAGTGGAGATTTTAATCTTGCCCCTGCTTCTCATTAGTTCTGTCACTTTGTATTTTTCAAGAGACTCTTATCTCATTTATTAAAAAAAAAGTTGCAACCTCAGGGGACTAAATTATTCATTTAGCATATTTCTTAGGGTGCCTGGCTCATAGCAGACTTGTGGCTTCTTGTGATGCCTGGTGCCTGGCATACTCATGTGCTTTGCTGCTGCTGCTGAGGTCCTCCTCAGCACACACACATTTTTGTTGTTGTTGTTGTTGTTATTGTTGGTTGTGGGGCTTGAACTTGGGGGCCTGAGTGCTGTCCCTGAGCTCTTTAGCTCAAGGCTAGTGCTCTACCACTTTGAGCCATAGTACCACTTCTGGTTTTCTGGTGGTTAATTAGAGATAAGAGTCCCACAGACTTTCCTGCCTGAGCTGGCTTTGAACCACAATCCTCAGATCTCAGCCTCCTAAGTAGCTAGGATTACAAGTGTGAGGCACCAGCTCCTGGCTAGGCTAGCATATACTTTTTGTGCAAGAAATGTGTCCAAATGATCTATAATCATAGCTACTCAGGAGGCTGACATCTGAGGATTGTGGTTTGAAGCCAGCTTAGGCTGGATCTGTGAGGTGGTTATCTTCAGCACACTTGAAATCTTTTTTTTTTTTTTTTATTGTGATAATACCATACAGAGGAGTTACATGGGCAAGATAATTAGTACATTTCTTATCAAGCATTTTTGCCTCCTCGTTTCTCCTTCCCATCCCACACTTGAAATCTTAAATCACATTTATATCTTGTTGCAGTATTTATTTTTATATATAACAAGTGTATGTGCTGTCACTTAGCTTTGTTTCTCAAGGATGATGCTCTATTATTTCAGCCACAGCTCCACTTCTGGCTTTTTGGTGGTTAGTTGGAGATAAGAGTCTCATAGACTTTCTTGCCTATGCAGGCTTCTACCTGCAATCCTTAGATCTTAGAGTTGAGCCACCAGCATTTGGCTGTTCTTAGAGTGTGTCTTAATTATTCCTTAAAATGCAGAATGAATGCATACTAGAAAGCAGTGTTAAGTCTATTTTCCATTGCTATAATGGAAAGCCTATAAAGAACAGAGATACTATTTTATGATACCACTTCAGGTGGTATCATTAAGGTCTCCTTGGCTCTATCAGTGAATAGCAAGGTAGGAGAAATCACATGGTGAGACAGGAAGCCAGGTAACAGTGAAGCTACATTTACTCTTTTATGACAGCTTTCTTATGACAGCTAAATAAGGTCACTAAAACGAATCTCTTTCTTTTTTTTTTTTTTAAAACTAGGGCTGAGAGCCGAACCCACGGCCTTGGGCGCGCCAGGCGGGCGCCCTTCTGCTGGGCTAAACCCCTAGCCCCACGAATCTCTTTCTAAGGTAGCACCCCCAGTGGCCCAACCAACTCACAGTGGGCCCACCTCTTCAAGTTCTATCATCTCTAAGCATCATTACACTGGGGGAACTAGACTTTGAACATTTGAACCCTTGCAGGACAGATTATACCTAAACCTTAGCTTAGGTATAACTTAATAAACCTAGTTTAAAACTTAATAAACCCAGCATAAAAGGTGTTAAAAGGACCTTAAAAGGTAGGGCTGGGAAGGTGGCTCAGTGGTAGAGCACTTGCCTTGCATGCATGAGGCCCTGGGTTCTATTCCTCAGCACCACACAAGCAAAAAGAAAAAAGCCAGAAGTGGCGCTGTGGCTCAAGTGATAGAGCACTAGCCTTGAGCTGAAGAGCTGAGGGACAGTGCCCAGGCCCAGAATTCAGGCCCCATGACTGGACCCAAAAAAAAAAAAAAGGACCTTAAAAGGTGTTGCATATTTACATACCTTTTTATGTAAATATAAACATATAGGAGCTCCTTGTATATTTTGTATAGTAGGCCTTTGTTAGATGTATTGCTGGTAAAGACCTTCTCCCAGTCTGTTAGCTGTCTTTCTGGTTTAGTAACTATAGTCCTTGCTGTGCAGAAACTTTTTATTTTGATATAATCCTATTTGTCAAGTCTCATATTCATATATATATATATATATATATATATATATATATATATATGAGACGTCTACCTTGTTATTCACTAGTAGGCAAGAGGAGAAAGATGTACTGAAGGGTTGATGAATGTAGTTATGGATTTCCCAGAGCCCAGAACAAGTTTCTGTTTGCTGTTCTTTATGCTTTAGGAGACATGAATAGAAAAGAGAAAGTATAATAGACAGGGAAGCAGCTGTTTTACTGTCAACATAAAATTAAGAGTCGGCAAGAGCTTTTTTATTTAAATCATAAATGAGAAAAGAAAATAGGTCTGAATGGAAATACTCGTAAAAGGGGGTCTATTTTCTCTCTGTCTCTGTCTCTCTTTTGGTGCTGGTTCCTTGGGCTTGAACTCAGGGCCTACAGCTCCATTTATGGCTTTTTGCTGACAAATCCAAGAATCTCACATACATTCCTGCCTAGGCTGAGGTTTTGAGCCTTGATCCTCAGATCTTAGCCTTCTGCTAAGATTACAGATGTGAGCCACCTGAACCTTGGTTTTTTTTTTTTTTGTAGACCTCACCTCTATTGGCTCTGACAGCCCTCTGGTGATTAGTGTTAAGCTTTGCATTTTGAGCATGCGTATACTTAATTTTCTTTTAGTATTTTAATAATGTCTGCCCAAAGAATTTAAGTATTGGGTATGATAATGGAAAAAGTTTGTGTGGCTGTAGGAAAATGGAGGAGGAAGTTAATGGTACTCAGGTTCCAGAGAGGGTGACCCTCAGCTTTTCAGCTCAAGGCTAGAGCTCTACCACTTGAGCCACAATACCACTTCTGGCTTTTTCTGCTTATGTGGTGCTGAGGAATTGAATGTAGGGCCCCATGAATGCAAGGCAAGCACTCTACCACTAAGCCACCTTCCCAGCTCTTTTTTTTTTTTTTTTTGAGGTTGTTGCAAATGGGCTTGTTTTGGTATATAAAAAGTCAACTGAGGGCTGGGAAGGTGGCTCAGTGGTAAAGCGCTTGCCTTGCATACATGAGGCCCTGGGTTCGATTCCTCAGCACCACATAAGCAAAAAAAAAAAAAGCCGGAAGTGGCACTGTGGCTCAAGTGGTAGAGCGCTAGCCTTGAGCTGAAGAGCTGAGGGACAGCACCCAGGCCCAGAGTTCAGGCCCCACGACCAGACCCCCCCCCCAAAAAAAAAAAAAAGTCTACTGATTTTTGTGGGTTAATTTTATATCCTGTTACTTGCCAAAGTTATAGATAAGCTCTAAGAGTTTGGGGATGGTTCTTTTGGATCTTTTAGATATAAGATCATGTCATCTTGCTTTGGGAGAATAAAAGATTTCAGTAAGACTAATAGCTTCAAATGTAAAAGAGGAAAGGTCAAGAATTTTATATTTAAGTAAGTTAGTTTTCAGTAAAATAATGAAATAATAAATCTTGAATTATCTAGGAAAAAAGATCATGTCAGCTGCACATAGGGATTGTTTGACTCCTTTCCCTATGTGAATTCCTTTTATGTCTTTATTCTTGCCTTATTCCTCTGGCTAGGAATTCCAGAACTATACTGAAGAGGAGTATAGGGAGTGGACATCCTTACTTTGTTCCTGATTTTAGAGGAAATGGTTTTAGTTTTTCACTGTTCAGTAGGATGTTGGTTGTCATATAAAGAAGATATGTTCCTTCTATTCCTAACTTCTCCAGAGTTTTGTTTTTTTGTTTTTTTGGGTCAGTCATGGGTCTTGAACTCTGGGCCTGGGCGCTGTCCCTCAGCTCTTCAGCTCAAGGCTAGTGCTCTACCACTTGTGCCACAGCACCACTTTCCGTTTTCTGGTGGTTAATTGGAGATAAGAGTCTCATGGACTGGCCCGGGCTGGCTTTGAACTGCGATCCTCAGATCTCAGCCTTCTGAGTAGCTAGGATTACAGGCTTGAGCAATCAGCGCCTGGCTTTTTTTTTAAATAACATGAATGGGTGTTAGATTTTTTTTTTTGGGTCCGGTCGTGGGGCCTGAACTCTGGGCCTGGGCGCTGTCCCTCAGCTCTTCAGCTCAAGGCTAGTGCTCTACCACTTGAGCCACAGCGCCACTTCCGGCTTTTTTCTTTTTGCTTATGTGGTGCTGAGGAATCGAACCCAGGGCCTCAGGCATGCAAGGCAAGCGCTCTACCACTGAGCTACCTTCCCAGCCCCTGGGTGTTAGATTTTTGTCCAAGACTTTTTTTGCATCTATAGAGATGATCATGTGGTTCTTGTCTTCACTTCTGTTGATGTGATGTATTATGATTATTGATTTATGTATGTTAAACCAGCCTTGCATCTGGGATAAAACCTAGATCATAAAATGATCATAATGAATAATTTTTTAACTATATGCTGAATTATTTTGGCTAGTATTTTATTGAAGAGGGAGCTTTGCATCTGCATTCATCAGAGATTCTGGTCTATATTTATCTTTTTTCATTGGTTTTGGGATGAGTGTGATGATGGGTTCATAACATGAATTTGGAATTGATCCTTCTGTTTCTTTTCCTGGAAAAGTTTGAGGAGTACTAGTCTTAGTTCAATTTTAAAAGTCTTACAGAATTTAGCTGTGAATCCATCAGGACCTAGGCTTTTCATTGCTACCAAGCTTTTTTTTTGGTGGGGGGGCAGTCCTTGGGCTTGAACTCTGCCTGGGCTGTGTCCCCTAGCTTGATCGAGGCTACACTCTACCATTTGAGCCACAGTGCCACTTCTGGCTTTTTCTGAGTAATTTATTGGAGTTAAATGTCTCACAGACTTTCCTGCCTGGGCTGGCTTTGAGCCGTGATCATCAGATCTCAATCTCCTGAGTAGCTAGGATTACAGACATGAGCCTCCAGCACTCAGCTTGCCAGAAAGCTTTTAAAAATAGGTTTTTTTTTTTTTTTTGCCAGTCCTGGGGCTTGAACTCAGGTCCTGGGTGATGTCCTTGAGCTTTTGTGCTCAAGGCTAGCATTCTATCACTGGAGCCACAGCTCTACTTCTGGCTTTTTTGGTGTTTAGTTGGATAAAGAGTTTCATGGATTGTGGAGCTGTGGCTCAAAGTGGTAGGGTGCTAATCTTTAGCAAAAATCTCATGGAGTTTCCTGTCCAAGATGGCTTCAAACTGTGATCCTCAGATCTCAGTCTCCTGAGGAGCATTACATGTGTAGCCATGTGTATATTTGCCCCCATTACATTCTCTTGTCCTGTTTCCCAGGCAAGGAATGTGATAGATGACTATTAAACCCAAGAGATGAATTTTGCCTGGGCATCATTTAGATTTAGTATAGTTTGAATATTTTTTTATTTCTATAAATCATAAGAAACCTCATAATGGTTGTTGATCAGTTGACTCTCTTTTTGTAGGTCTATTTCTGGTTCCCTGTTCTGGTTCATTGGTCTGTCTGTCTTTTGCCATGCCCTCTTGACAATATAGCTTTGCGTAGTATGTCTTAAAGTTCAGTGAAGTATTCCTACTGTATTCTTCATGGTTTTTATTTTTGTTTTTTGTTTTGCTATTTGTGAATTTTTGCTTTTCTATACATAAGAATCAGTTTGTTTGATTTCCATAAAATAACTTATTGGGTGTTTGACTGGATTTTTTTTTTATTGGTTGTGGGACTTGATTTGGGTGCTGTCCCTTAGCTCTTTTGTTCAAGCTAGCACTCTTCCTTTTTGAGCCACAGCTCCACTTTGACCGAAATTACGTTGAATCTGTAAATTAACTTGGAAAAAAGTGGACATCTTAAGCATATGGAACATCTCATATCTCATCATTTAAGTATAATACTATCTATAGATTTTTGGCAGATATTCCTTATCAAGTTGAGGAAGTTTCTCTGTGTAGTTTGCTAATTGTATATGTGTGTTGGATTTTGTCAAGTGCTTTTTCTACAACTATTGATATTTCTTCTTTAACCTGCTGATGTGATGGATCACGGTAATTGATTTTTGAATATTTAACTAGCTTTGAATACCTGGGTAATTCCACATCATTTTGATATGTATGGTTACTTGTATACACTGCTGAATTTGCTTTGCTTGTATTTTGAGGACTTTTGCATTTATGTTTATGGAGAGATACTGGCTTGCTTATAGTTTTCTTTTTTTGGAATGTCTATCTGGTTTTGATCTTAGTGTTATACTGGTTTCATAAGATAATTTAGGACTTGTTTTTCTCTACCTGCATTTTCTGAAAGAGCTTATACACTTAAGTATTTAGTAGGTATGATCTGTGAAATCATCTGGGAGTGGTGTTTTCCTTCTTGGAAAGTTATTAATGCTTACCATTTTTAATTGTAGTATTGGAATTTGAAGTCAGAACTTTATACTTACTAGGCCTGTGTTCTATCAGTTGAGCCATACTTCCAGCCCAGATTTTTGCTGGTCATTTTGGAGATGGACAATTTTCTGCCCTGGCTGAGGTCAAATTTTAATCCTTCAGATTTTAGCCTCCTGAATAATTAGGATTACAGTTGTGAGTCACAGGTACCTGGCTTGAAAGTTATTATTGGTGCAGTTTCTTCCAAAGGCATAGTCAGATTGTGTATTTCTCCTCAGGGAGTTTTGGTAAAATTTGGCTTCCAAGGAATTGCTCTATTTCATCTATATTACCAAATTTGCAGGTATTGATTTTTGTTGTTGTTGTTGATTGGCCTGGGTGCTGTCCCTAAGCTCTTTTGCTTAAGCTAGCACTCTACCACTTTGAACCACAGTTCCAATTCTGGTTTTCTGGCAGTTAATTAGAGATAAGAGTCTCACGGACTTTCCTGCCTAGTCTGGCTTTGAACCATGATCCTCAGATCTCAGCCTCCTGAGTAGCTACGATTACAGGCATGAGCCCCAAACTCAGGCTGCATTGAGTTGTTTGTGGGCACAATCCTTCAATTTCTTTTTACTTTATAAGTCACTATGGATAGTATTGTTGATAATTTTGATTTTTTTATCCTGGTGTTAATAATTGTGTATTTTCTCTAATGTGGTTAGAGATTTATCAACTTTGTTGATATTTTCAAAGTAACAGCTTTTAGTTGATTTTCATTTCTTCCTGCAGTTTTATGGATTTCTGATCTAAAATTCCTTTTCTGGGTCTGGTCTTACAATATAGTTTGTTAATGTGGAAGTTTAAATGACTGAATTTATTTAGCCATTATATTGTATCAAGTGCTGTAAATTTCCTTTTAAGCATTGTTTCCAATTCATATCACATGTTTAGATAAAATTTTTTTTTTTTTTTGTCCAGTTGTGGTGCCTGAACTCTGGGCCTGGGTGCTGTCCCCCAGCTCTTCAGCTCAAGGCTAGCACTCTAACACTTGAGCCACAGTGCCACTTCTGGCTTTTTTCTTTTTTGCTTATGTGGTGCTGAGGAATCGAATCCAGGGCCTCATGCATGCAAGGCAAGTGCTCTACCACTGAGCCACCTTCCCAGCCCCTATGTTTCTATTTATTTTTATTTATTTTTGGTGCTGGTCCTGGGACTTGAACACAAGGCCTTGGTGATGTCCCTGAGCTTTATTTGCTCAAGGCTCTATCACTTGAGCCACAGCTCTACTTCTCCCAGCCCCTATGTTTAGATAAAATTTTTATTTGTATTTGCCTAAAGTATTTTGATCATGTGTTATATAAAAGTGTGTTGTATAATCTCCAAAATCTTTAAAAATTTTCCAAGTATCTTTCTTTCATTGATAGCTGGTTTAATTCCATTATGGTCTGAGAGCATTCATAGTATGGCTTGTTTTTAATAATTTTGGAAATTTCTTGACTGCTTTTACTTAAAATACTTCCATTTTTTCCTTTCTGGTGTTTCTATCATGCACAGTATACCTTTTCTAGTTGTCCCACAGTGTTTTTGCTTTTTTAAATTTGCTTTTGCCTTTTTTTTTTTTCTTACATCCCCCACAATATTAACCAGCTCTTTTAACTTCCTGGTTTGCTTAAATAAAATCTTTGCCATGTACATGCCTTGTAATTTTTTAAATCTACTCAAATAGATGATTGGGTAAATAGCTTGCTAACATGAGGTTTCTGGGGAGTTAGGCTGTGTTTAATGTTGCTAGGTATTTGAATTAATTGTAGATGTCAGAGACTTAATTTTCTTCTAGTTTCCCTGCTTTTGTTGTCTTTCTTGTTTTCAGTTTCCCTTGAAACTTCTTATATAGAGTCTGTTGTAGCTCCTTTAGTGATTATCTGTTATTTGGAGCTTTGTTGATACTGTAATAAGGTATTAAGAAAGGTTTTTTTTTTTTTCTTACTGGGGTTTGAACTCAGAATCTTGGACTGAGACAGATGCTCTACTTTGAGACACACCATCAGCCAGGGGAAGGGGAAATGTTTTATAGTTTTAAGATGAAATCCATTTGTTTCTGTTTTTTATTGGGGTAAGGATGATCTTCTAAAGACTTTAGCAGCCTCCCTACTCCCATCTCCAGTTCTGTTGGGAAAGTTAGAACCAGAGAAGGGTATAAAGTAGTTTCCTTGAAGGAAGGGAAGGCATTTGTGAAGAGACAGAGAGTTCTGAGCTTATTTCAAGAAGGTTACTTTCTAATTTCACCAGCCCAAGCCTAGAGGAGTCAAAGGGACTCTCCAGTTAACTAGCAAAATGTGGGCTAGAGGTGTGACTCAAGTTGTAAAATGACAGCTGTTGAGAATGCAAGGCCCTGAATTAAAGTCCTAGTACCAGCACCAAAAATTTTCAATTAACCACATAGATGTATGGTCTAGTTTCTGCATGAGAAACTATTGATCTAAATGCATTATATTGCACTACATGTCTGAGATCCAGGAAGTGAGTCTCTTGATTACTGTAATTTAATTATGTTTTAAAATTGGAAAGTATGGCTGAGAATGTGGCTTAGTGGTAGAGTGCTTGCCTAGCATTCAGGAAGCCCTGGGTTTAATTCCTTGGTACTGTATAAACAGAAAAGGCCAGAAGTGGCACTGTGGCTCAAGTCGTAGAGTGCTAGCCTTAACTAAGCACAAAAGAAGCTCAGGAACAGTGCAGGCTCTGAGTTCAAGCTCCAGGACTGGCAAAAATAAATAAAATTGGAAAGTCTGACTCCTCCAACATTGGTCTTTCTTTTCAAGATTATTTTGGCTCTTCAGGATCCCATGCATTTCCATATTAATTTTAGGATCAGTTTGTCACTATGAAAAAGCAAACAGTTTTTTGTAATCGCTAGAGTATTTTGATGAATATTGTCTCCATCTGAAGCCTTCACATCCATGGTCATGACTTTTATTTCAGTTTTAATTTCTTTCACCAATATTTTGTAGTTAGCGCTCAAGTCTTATACTTCTTGTATTATTATTATTATCATCACTACTACTACTACTACTACTATTATTTTTGTAAGTCATGGGACTTGAACTAGGGGCCTGAGTACTGTCTCTGAGCTCAAGGCTAGTGCTCTACCACTTGAGCCACAGTGCCACTTCTGGCCTTTTCTGAGTACTTTATTGGAGATAAGAGTCTCACAGACTTTTCCTGCCCAAGCTGGCTTTGAACTGCAATCCTCAGATCTCAGCCTCCTGAGTAGCTAGGATTGTAGGATGAAACACTAGCACCTGGCTTACTACATAAATTTACTTCTAGCTAGATGCTGGTGGCTCATGTCTGTATTCCTAGCTATTCAGGAGGCTGAGATCTGAGAATTGCAGTTCGAAGCTAGCCCAGGCGGGAAAGTCCATGAAACTCTTCATCTCCAGTTGCCAAAAAGCAGAAAGTGGCATTGTGGCTCAGTAGAGCACTAGCCTCCAGCAAAAGAGCTCAGGGACAGTGAGTGTTCAGGCCCCTGTTCAAGCCCCCAAGCGACAAAAAAATAAAATAAATTTACTCCCAAGTATTTTTTACTCTGTTGTGGTTTCCTTGAATTTACTTTCAAATTATTTATTGACAGTGTTCAAAAATTGTAGATTTTTGCATGAAGTATGCAAGTTTGTTGAACTCTAGCTTATTACTTTTAGCATAAAATTTTCTTTCTTTCTTTCTTTCTTTTTTGGGTCCGGTCGTGGGGCCTGAACTCTGAGCCTGGGTGCTGTCCCTCAGCTCTTCAGCTCAAGGCTAGCACTCTACCACTTGAGCCACAGCGCCACTTCCGGCTTTTTTCTTTTTGCTTATGTGGTGCTGGGGAATCGAACCCAGAGCCTCAGGCATGCAAGGCAAGTGCTCTACCACTGAGCCACCTTCCCAGCCTAGCATAAAATTTTCTGCATATGAGATTGTGTCATGTATGATAGAGGATATTTACATATTCCTCTCCCATCTGAATGGCTTTTGTTTCCTTTTCTGTCATTGTAGAAGAACTTCACATTATTGGTTGAATACAGGTTGTGAGAGGACATTCTTTTGTTCCTGATCTTGAAAGGGAAGCATTTATTTATTTATTTATTTATTTATTTATTTATTTTGGGCTTGATCCCTGTGCTTGGGCGTTGTCCCTGCACTCTTTAGCTCAAGGTGAGCGCTTTACCGCTTGAGCCACAGCGCACCACTTCCTGCATTTATTCTTTATTGCTAAGTATGATGCCAGCTATGGAGTTTCTGTATATGTTCCTGGTCATGATGAATAACTTCTCTTTTCACTGTAGCTTAGTGTTTCATCATGAGTGATGGATTTTGTTCTGTTCTTCCTGCCCCCTCCCCCTCTTTTTGTGGTGCTGGGGATCAGACTTTGGTGCATGATAAGTTGATGCTTTACCATTGAGCTGCATCCCTAACCCCATCAAATTCTTTTATGAGATAATTCCACATTTTTTACTATCCCTTAAATTTAAGCATATTAAGCTGTGTTGCTGGTGGCTCATGCCTGTAATCCTAGCTACTCAGAAGGCAAAGATCTGTGGATCATGACTCAAAGCCAGTCCAGGCAGAAAAGTCCAAGAGACTTTTATCTCCCAATTAACTAGCAAAAAAGCTTGGGCAGCTTGTGTGAAAAGCCACGTAAGAGCACGAGCTTCTGAGTTCAAACTCTGGTGCTGGTGCATGCAGGCATGTACAAAAGGCACATTAACTTCCACTTTGCTTTTATAGGGTACCATTTGCCTTTTGGGAGGCGTAATTTTTATATAATTGAGGACAGGCAAAACTGTAGATTATACAACAATTTCAACACAGCTGATTATGACATAGGACTGAGAATTCTCTGCATCAACTGAATTAATAGGGGTCAGGGAACTTAAAAGCTTTTTTGAAATTTCCTTGATTTAAAAAAATTATTCTTTAAAATTTTTGCCACCCATGGTCAGAATTGCAGTTAATATTACTAAGATGGGTGCTAGTGGTTCACACCTGTAATCTTAGCTACTCAGAAGGCTGAGAGATTTGAGGATCACAGTGTGAAGCCATCTTGAGCAGGAAAGTCCAGGAGACTCTTATCACCAGTTAACCAGCAAAAAGTGGAGCTGTGGCTCAGGTTCCAGCTTTGAGCAAAAAAACTAAGGGACAACACCCAGGATTCCAGGGTTTAGACCAAAAGTAAGAATAATGGCATGTAATAATCTGCAAACAATTCAGGCTTCCAGTGTAAGGAAATATTTATTTCACTCCAGATTTTGCATTTGGTTCTTGGTTTAGTATGTTAGGCTGCTATAACAAAGCCTTTTGTACTGAGTAATTTATAAGCAACATAAACTCACTTTGGGAAGTTAGGAAGTTCTTGATCCAGACACATCAGATTTCTTTTCAGGTGAGAACGCATCTCTACTTCATAGATGGCACATGGTGGCTGGGTAAATGTGCATTCTCAAGCCTTTTTCATAAGGATCTTCCTCCTGTTTCTGAGAATAGAACCCTTATGATCTGACCACCCTCCCAAAGGCCCTGCCTCATAGTAACATAGGAATGTTAGGGGACAAAAACATTGGGGCCCTAGAAATTATTTTTTATTGTTTCCTTTTCTTTGTCAAGATTTCCTGTCTTTTCATTTAAAATAATCAAACTTCCCCTTTTCATTTGATCATGATAATAATTGGTAACAGTTTTAATGGCTATATGGGTTATTTCTATCATCTGAATCTTGTCAAAGTGGTTCTCTGACTTTTTTTTTGTCAGTCGTGGGGCCTGACCTCTGGGCCTGAGGGCACTGTCCCTCAGCTCTTCAGCTGTAGACTAGTGCTCTACCACTTGATCCTCAGCCCCACTTCCGGCCTTTTCTGCTTATGTGGTGCTGAGGAATCGAACCCAGGGCTTCATGCATGCAAGGCAAGTACTCTACCACTGAGCCACCTTCCCAGCCCCTCTGACTTTTTTTTTAATTGAACTTGATCTTGTTTCCTTTTTTCCTCTTATGTCAAATAATTGTCTCCTGTTACATTATGTATCAATCTACTTTAAAATCCTGAATGCCATTTTAAATCTAATATTAGTGAGCTGTTTTATCTGTGCTAATTATTGCTTCTTAATCCAATGAATTTTTTCTGTTCTCTTTTGCCTTGTCTTTCCACCAAAGTGTATCCTCAAATAGTTCTTTTGTGAGTGTGTGTTAATAAACTACTAGCTTTGATATTCCTAAAAATCTTTAGTTTTAAAGATCATTCTTGTGGCTTTACCTGGGAATTTAAAATTGTTCAGAGGTGGGGAATATAGACCATATAAAGCCCACAGTATCACTTTAGATATGCTTCTAGTTGACAAGCCTCTTGGCCATCTGTCCACATTGATAATTTTACATGGCCTGTGAATGATGTTATCAATATCCAAATTGCCCCTGAGCCCACCCCTGATAAGTTGAAAGTCCTTTACCCGTAATATTTTGAACCTGTTGCATTGCTTTTGTCATTGACTTAATCCAATTGTCATTGGTTGGCAGTAATTTGCTTTTTCTCTGTGGTTGTTTCTTCTCTCATTTTCTTTCTCTACTTCTCCCCATTTCTTCTTGGAAGCTTCCTCTCCTCCTCCCTCTCTCTCTCTCTCTTTTTTTTTTTTTTGTCGGTCATGGGGTTGAACTCTGGGCTTGGGCGCTGTCCCTGTGCTCTTCAGCTCAAGGCAAGCCACAGCGCCACTTCTGGTGTTCTAGTGGTTTATTGGAGATAAGTTTCACAGACTTTCCTGCCCAGGCTGGCTTTGAACCGTGATTCTCAGATCTCAGCCTCCTGAGTAGCTAGGATTACAGGTGTGAGCCACTGGTGCCCGGCCTCCCTCCCTTCTTTACTAGGGTTTGAAGTCTGGGCCTTGGGCTTGCTCAACAGTGCTCTAACTGAGCCAAGTTTGTAGGTCTGGCTCTTTCAAGATAGCAGATAGGATTTCACTATTTGTCCAGGAACATACCTGGTCTGCAGTACTTGAAGCCTCTTCTGTAACTGAGATAACAGGCATGCACCAGAGGGATCAACTATTGGTTGAGAAGGGATTTCACAAATTTTTCTTGGGCTGGCCTCAAACTATGGTACTCCTAATCTCAGCCTCCTGTGTAAGGATTATAGGTGTCAGCCACCTGGAAAGACTGCTGTTGAGACTATGTCTATCATTGATATTTTCAAAATGTCTTGCATGTGAATTGATTTTAAGTTTCTTCAGTATATGATATAAACTTTGAGGTCAGCAATGTATTTTTTAATTCTGGAAAATTACTAGTTAAAATATCTTGGCAAGCCAGGTGCTGGTGGCTCAGGCCTGTAATCCTAGCTACTTAAGAGGCTGAGATCTGAGGATTTTCAGTTCAACAAGCCAGCCCGGGTAGGAAAGCCCGTGAGACTCTTAACCAATAACCAGAAAACCGGAAGTGGCACTGTGGCTCTGGTGGTAGAACACGAGCTTTGAGCTGAAGAATTGAGAGACAGCACCCAAGCCCAGAGGTCAAGCCCCACGACCACCACCACCACCACCACCAAAAAATCTTGGCAATTACCTGTATTCTGCTGATATCTTTACTTTTTCATGATGGTGATTCCTTTTTCCTTTTATATAAAAGAAAATCGACTGGGTGCTGGTGGCTTATGCCTGTAATCCTAGCTATTCAGTAGGCTGAGATCTGAAGATCTTGATTCAGAGCCAACCCGGACATGAAAGTCTGTGAGACTCTTACCTCCTGTTAACTACTAGAAAACTAGAAAACCCATTTTTCATCTTCTTTAAAAAAAAATTGTTGATTTTTTTGCCAGTCCTAGGGCTTGAACTCAAGGCCCATGTGCTGTCCCTGAGTTTCTTTTGCTCAAGGATAGCTTTCTATTACTTGAGCCACAGTGCCACTTGTGACTTTTTCTGTTTTTGTGGTACTGAGGAATCAAGCTCTGGGCTTTGTGCATGCTAGGCAAGCACTCTACCACTAAGCCACATCCCCAGCCCTTCATTTTTATTTTATTTTATTTTTGTTTAACATTCCCTTCTTCCCTTTCTTTTTTTTTTTTTTTTTTTTTTTTGGGGGTCCGGTCGTGGGGCCTGAACTCTGGGCCTGGGCGCTGTCCCTCAGCTCTTCAGCTCAAGGCTAGCGCTCTACCACTTGAGCCACAGCGCCACTTCCGGCTTTTTTCTTTTTGCTTGTGTGGTGCTGAGGAATCGAACCCAGGGCCTCAGGCATGCAAGGCAAGTGCTCTACCACTGAGCCACCTTCCCAGCCCCCTTCTTCCCTTTCTCCCCTCCCTCCCTGGCCTCACACTTGCCAAGCAGGCATTCTAGTACTTAAGCAATGGCCTCAGACTATGGTTTTTTTTTTTTTTTTTTTAAATGTATTTTTCAGATAAGGTCTTACACTTTTTTGCCCAGGTTGACTTCACATTAGTATCTTCCTATCTAAACTTTTTATAGAGCTTGGACTATAGGCTTCAACTGTTCCCAGGTTGTTTACTAAAATGAAGTATCATTAACTTTTTACCCTGGCTGGCTTTGAACAGAGAGCCTTCCATATCTCCTTCTCCCTACTAGCTGGATTATAGGCACACCTAGCCAAGTTTTACATTTTTCTTAGTTTTGGTCCTCTGTTTCTTTCTTACAAATTTATTTATTTTTTTAAAATTCCTTGACTTTTACTCCAGACCACTTCTATATTGCAGTTTACAATCCTTACTTCAGGCTTATTCAGGCAGTATTTTAGATTCATTCATTGTTGCTTTCAGTAACTAGTTCAGATCCTGGACAAGAACTTTTCTTCTCTCTCTTGCCTATTAAGTAGGCAGCAGTGTTGAATGGAACCAGGTAATAAGTGATACCATTTTTTTCTCTAGCCTCCTTTCAGAAGAATCCTATTCCAGTCTTTGGCATTAAGCAGTGGTGAATGCTCTTCTGTAGAACATTCGCCATCCTTGTTTTCTTGCAGGAAGGGAGAATTTAGAGCTACCAAGTGAATACTCACAATCCCAGAGCTCAGAGTTTCTCCTTAAGTACTTACATTTTAGGTTGTACTTGTAGCAAATACAAATTGAGTAGACTTCTTGATTGAACATCTCAGTGTTGTTTTATCATTCTTTGGCTCACTCACTGAGGGCTCTTGGTAGTATTGTTCAAGAATTTAGGCTGGTACTTTTAGTATCCAGTAGGGGGAATCCTTTTATTTTTTTTTTTCTAGAGGTTTTGTCTTTTAGTTAGAATTTTGTAGTTTTACATGTGAATTTAAAAAACCATTTTGTCTGGTTTATGAAATTGGATTGGAATCTGTGTTGAAACACATTAGATATATATATATATATATATTATATACAGAGAGATATATACATATATTTGGAGCTTCTGCTTTTAGAAAGATTGCTGTTTTTATGTTGGTTGTCAAATTATCCAGAAATATACTGGATTTGTTGCTTTTACTGTATTTTGAGCTTCACTTAAGAATGTTATTCCTGCCTGTAGTTTCTTTTTTTTTTTTTTTTTTTCATTAACAAAGCAGTCAATCCCTTTAAAAAAATTTTTTTTTATGTACACATAGGAACGATCTGTATAATGTACATTCAATATAGAAAGCTTTATATAGTTGATAATGTATAGAACATTTCACAATTACACTAATCTCTTACATTAACATCTTGACATCCATTTTTACTTTTTCAAAAAAAAAATTTTTTTTTTTTGCATGAGTTCCTCTTCATTCAGTTTGGTAAAGCCAGGTATCCTGCCTATAGTTTCTATAGTTTGTATGGCTGATGTTTTTATACATTGTTTCTGTTCCTAGCTGTTCCTAGACAGTAAAATGTTTTTCTTATGTCTGTTGTTTTGCCAGGATACCTAGTTCCAATCACTTCTGGTAGGTTCTGTGTTTAGTATGTACATAATCCTAATGCAAAGAAATAACTACCATTTTTCTTTTAATGTTTCTACTGCTTTATTGTATTTTCATGTGAAATTTACCTAAAAACCTTCGAAGACAATATTAACAACATACCTCCATATTCCTGAGGTTAATGACATGGTTTTAGAGTTTCACTGCTGATGGTCTAGCTTGTGTTGGGTTTGGGAAAAGTGTCAAATTGAGTAATTTCCTTTTATTCATGTTATAGTAGGGCTTTTCTTTGGATCGGTCATGGGGCCTGAATTATGGGCCTGGGCTCTGTCCCTCAGCTCTTCAGCTCAAGGCTAGAGCCCTACCACTTGAGCCACAGCACCACTTCCAGCTTTTTTTTTTTTCCCTTGGGGTTCATTTCGCCTAACATCAACTTTTTTTTTTTTTTAAATTTTAATTTATTTTTTATTGTGAAAATACTGTACAGAGGGGTTACAATTACATGGGTAAGATAATGAGTACATTTCTTATCAAGCATTGTAGCCTCCTCCTTTGTTTCCCCTTCCCATCCCTTCCCACCCAATCCTCCCCCCCACACACACCAAAGTTGTAAAGTTCCGTTTTCTACATGACAACTTGTACTTCTCATTGTTGCAGCGGGTCCACCTGTATTCTTATTTAAACGACTTGTTTTTCCCCTTCCCCTCCACAAATTATACCGACATCAAATACAGTGAAAGCAGGGGTTATACTGTGGGGGAGGGACATACAAAGCAACAAAGAAATAATCTTATAAATGTGTTAGAAACAAATGCATGAAAGAAAAAAAAACATTTGAATATATATCTTAGAGTTCATTTTCCTAATATCACCTTATCTGACCTTTTCTGTTTGACTTATACATATACTAGATATTGCAAATAAGGGAAACCATGGGGCCTATGTTTCTTTGGGCCTGGCTTACTTCACTTAATATAATTTTTTCCAAGTCTTTCCATTTCCTAACAAATGGGGCAATGTCAAAAAATATGGAACGCTTCACGAATTTGCATGTCATCCTTGCGCAGGAGCCATGCTAATCTTCTCTGTATCATTCCAATTTTTTAGTATATGTGCTGCCGAAGCGAGCACCACTTCCAGCTTTTTCTGCTTATGTGGTGCTGAGGAATTGAACCCAGAGCCTCATGCATACAAGGCAAGCACTCTACCACTGAGCCAGCCCCAATATACTAGGGTTTTTATAAGAAATAGTAACAACTTTTTCAGGTGCTATTGTAAATTTTGATACTAATATGGCCACTGAGGCTTTTAATAAGCTATACTCAATTTTCTCTTTCATTTAGTTTTTTTTTTTGGGGGTCCAGCCATGGGGCCTGAACTCTGGGGCTGGACGCTGTCCCTCAGCTCTTCAGCTCAAGGCTAGGTCTCTACCACTTGAGCCACAGCGCACCACTTCCGGCTTTTTTCTTTTTGCTTATGTGGTGCTGAGGAATTGAACCCAGGACCTCAGGCATGCAAGGCAAGCGTCTACCACTGAGCCACCTTCTCAGCCCCTTCATTTAGTTTTTTAAAAATATTTTTTATTGAGATTAAGTGATTACATTATATAAATTTCACAGATTTCACAGTATTGTAGGATAGTGATACTTAAAAGTCACAAACACATTTTAACCTTTACAAGGCAAATTGTCATTATCTTTGTCTATAAAGTTTGTGAATTCTATAAGCTTTGACCATACAACTATTTCTTCCATGTTGGGTGATATGTACATTTCCTTTTGCTTAGTGTTAGCTGTTCTGTCTTTCCCTCTTATTCCCTCCTTCCCTTTGCTGTCCTTGAGTTGCTTAGTTCATTTTCATCAGTGTCCAGTGGAGCTGATGGGCCCCTCTGTTGTATTTTTTCCTGTTTCCCTCTGATTCTGTGCCTTTATCCTAGCTTCCCTCAGATGTGCACATATGTATACCATATAGGAGGTCATGGAGTCATTTAGAAATTATGACAAATTATGTAGATGTCCTTTGTTTCTTACGTCCCATTTACTTTGTCATACCTCCTTGCATTTTAGATTTAACATCCACATATCGGGAGACCGTGTGCCATTTGTCTCTCTGATCTTGGCTTACCTCGCTCAAAATGATTTGCTCTAGTTCCATCCATTTCCTTGCAAATGCTATTAATCATTTCTAATGGCTGTATAATGTTCCATTGTATATAGGTACCACAATTTTTGGATCCATTCATCTGTAGTGGGGCATCTGGGTTGTTTCCATATCTTGGCTATTGTGAACAATGCCACAATGAACATGGAGGTACATGTGTCCTTGTATTCTGGTTCCTGTTGTCAGGGTAGATGCCTAGGAGTGGTATGGCTCCATCGTAGGGGAGGTCTATATTTAGCTTTCTGAGGTACCTTCAGATGGCTTTTCAAAGTGGTTGTATTAGTGTACATTTCCACCAGCAATACAATAGGGTTCCTCTTTCTCCGCATACCCACCAGCATTTGTCGTTGGCTGAATTTAGGATGTGGGTAAAGGTGTTATCTCAGGGTTGTTTTTATTTGCATTCCCTTTTCACCTACAGATGATGAACATTTCTTCATGTGTTTCTTTGCCATTTTTATCTCTTCTTCTGAGAAGTGTCTCTTTAGTTCCCTTGCCCATTTCATGATTGGTTTGTTAGATTTGTGAGGGATTAGTTTCTTGAGTTCCCTGTATATCATGGCTATTAGGCCTTTGTCTGATAATGTTGCTGGTAAATATTTTTTCTCAATTGGTTGTCTTTCTAGTTTGGCAGTTATGTCTTTAGCTGTGCAGAAACTTTTTATTTTAAGGTAGTCCCATTTTTTGTCTCTCTCCCAATTTGTTGTGACCCTGGGACTCTCTCTGTTCAGGAAGTTCCTGCTGTGCCTGTAAGTTCAAGTGTCTCTCCTACTCTGTCCTGCAGTAATTTCAGAGTTTCAGGTTTGATGTTAAGGTCTTTCTTTAATCAATTTTGAGTTGATGTTAGTGCATGGTGATAGGCTAGGGTCACTTTTAGTTTTCTCAGCCGCCCAGTTTTCTCAGCACCAATAGTTGAAGAGGCTGTGTGTCTTCCACTGTATGTCTTTGGCTCCTTTGTCAAATATCAGCTGACTGTAGGTATGTAATTTTATTTCTGGACCTTCTAATCTGTTCCACTGGTCTTTGGACTGTTCTGTGCCAGTACCCAGCTGTCTTTGTTATGGCTCCGTAGTAGAGCTTGAAATGTGGTGTCGTGCTCCCTCCTGCATTGTTTCTTTTGCCTAGAATTGCTTTGGCTATGCTAGCTCTTTTGTTGTTCTATGTGAATTTTAGGATTGTTTTCTCTATTTCAGTAAAGAACATCATTGGGATTTTGATGGGAATTGCATTGAATTTGTATATCGTTTTTGGCAGTATGGCCATTTTCACAATATTGATTCTGCCTATCCAAGAACATGGAAGGACTTTCCATTTCCTGGTGTCCTCTTTGACTTCTTTCTTTAGGTTTTTATAGTTTTCACTAAATAGGTCCTTTACTTCTTTGGTTAGGTTAATTCCTAGATTTTATTTTTTTGGGGGGGATTTTTGATTTCCTTTTCTGCTTGTACATTGTTGGTGTACAGAAAGGCAGTTGATTTCTGTGGGTTAATTTTGTATCCTGCTACTTTGCCAAAGTGGTTTTTAAGTTCTAGGAATTTGGGAGTGGAGTTTTTGGGGTTGCTGAGGTATAATATCATGCCATCTGCAAATAGGGCTAGTTTAATTTCTTCCTTCCCTGTGTGAATTCTTTTATTGTCCTTTTCTTGCCTATTGCTCTGGCTAAGGATTCCAGAACTATATTGAAGAGGAACGGAGATAGTGGGCATCCTTGCCTTGTTCCTGATTTTAGGTGAATTGGTTGTAGTTTTACCCTGTTTAATATAGTATTGGCTATTGGTCTGTCATATATGGCTTTTATTGTTTTAATGAATGTTCCTTCTATTCCTATTTTCTCCAGAGCTTTTAATATGAATGGGTGTTGTAGTTTATCAAAAGCCTTTTCTGCATCCATGGAGATAATCATGTGGTTCTTGATCTTGGTTCTGTTGATCTGATTCTTTCATTTAATTTTAAGTTTAGTGCTTTATATGCTTTTGAAAGTGTTCATTAACTTTAATCATTAACTACCTTATGCATTTATCTTTTTGGAGATTATTTTGTTGTAATTTTATATATTAGTAAGTAATAGATGAAACCCCAGGTTTGATTCCTCAGTACCACATAAACAGAAAAAAAAGTGGAAGTGGTAAGAATGCTAGCCTTGAGCAAAAGAAGCCCAGGTCCTGAGTTCAAGCCCCAGGACTGGCAAAAATAAATAAATCAGTAATTAAGAGTCCTTTGTTTAGGTAGACTTTCTTTACCCAGCTTTTAGAAAATCTAAGGTCTTCATTTTTTAGTATAGTTTTGTTAACTATTTCAGATGTTTTTGTATACATTTTGTATATTTCAATATGAATTTACATCTCCCATTTGAGTGGACTACATTTTCACTGTGTCCTTTTGGAAATACATTTTTGTCTTATTTAACATTTATTTCCCTCACAAGTTTACTGATAGTTGTTTTGAGAAGTTGTATCCTAAATAATTATTTGTAGAGAAGGTAGATTTGTATAGAGTAAAATTATAGGATTTAAAAATAGTAAAATAGTTGGGTGCCAGTGGCTCATCATGCCTGTAATCCTAGCTACTCAGGAGGCTGAGATCTGAGGATTGTGGTTCAAAGCCAGTCACCACCAGTTAAGAAAACCGAAGTGGTGCTGTGGTTAAAGTGGTAGAGCTCTTGCCTTGAGCTGAAGAGCTGAGGGACAGTGCCCAGGCCCAGAGTTCAAGCCCCATGACACACACACACACACACACACACACACACACACACACACACACACACACACACACACACACACACACACACACACGTAAAATATCTATAAGTTACTAAGACTTTGGGTGTATTTATGAGTGACTACTAAAGGAGTTTACTGAGAATCTGTGCAAAAACTACTTAATAATGCCAGTAGTAGCTATGTAATAAATTGTAATAGCATTTCTTGCAGTTGCACAGGAGTTTCATCTTGGTTCTGATAATGTTTGAGAATGTTTAGTAATTTTCATGTACATGACTATAACAATCTGCATTTCTCTTTTTTCCCCCCTTAACAGTTACATGGGAATTGGTCTTTCTGCTCAAGGTGTGAACATGAATAGACTACCAGGTACACTTACAATTGTTAACTGTTGTAGTCTGATGACTAGCTCTGTTTGATTAAAATTTTCAGGTAATCAAAATATAGGTACTAAGTTTTAACATTTTTAATCACCTATATTAGGAATTCTAAGTAGAAATATGGAGGGTTTTTCTTCCGTAGGAAAACATTTTGAATAACTTGGTTTCCCAGTTTACCAAATGTATGGACAAAGATTCCCTGAACAAAACAAGAATATTTTCCAATTTAATATAATGCTCTTTAGCAAAACTTAACATGGTATATATACTGTACTTTTTTTAACATTTTTTTTGTGTTTTGGCATTTAAATATCTACAATTTAAACATATACTCACATCAGCTACTTTAAATGTTTTTTTTTTTTCATGTATGTGTGGGAGGAATGTGTGTTTGCAGGTATTGGGGTTTGAACTCAGGGCTTTGAGCTCTTACTCAATTTTTTTGTTCACACTAGTGCTCTACCAGTTGAGCCACTTCTCCAGTCCAACACTTTGCTGAATAATTGGAGATAGAATCTCAACTACTTTTCTCTCTGAGCTGGTTTCAAACTTCCTCCAGGTCTCAAACACTTGAGTAGCTAGGAATATAGGCATGAGCTGATACTACTAATGCTTGGCAGCTACTTGAAATATTTTAATGTGACTGGTTTACTACCTATCACAGTCCTTGTTTCCTGAGAAGTAGTAGACTAATACTGCCATTATTAAAAGTGAGTCTAAGGAAGGTAGGATTTGGAATGCCAGAACTATTTCTTAATACTATTTCTCAGTGTTAAAAGTTGGTGGAGAACTTTTGGAAAATGACCAATTTAAAACAATATGAAGGGGGCAGGGGAGGTGGCTTAGTGGTTGAATACTTGCCTATCATGCATGAAGCCCTAGGTTTGATTCCTCAGTACCACATAAACAGAAATGCCAGAAGTGGCGCTGTGGTTCAAGTGGTAGAGTGCTAGTCTTGAGCAAAAGAAGTTCAGGGACAGGGCTGGGAAGGTGGCTCACTGGTAGCACACTTGCTTTGCATGCCTGAGGCCCTGGGTTCGATGCCTCAGCACCACATAAGCAAAAAGAAAAAAGCTGGAAGTGGTGCTGTGGCTCAAGTGGTAGAGTGCTAGCCTTGAGCTGAAGAGCTGAGGGACAGCGCCCAGGCCCAGAGTTCAGGCCCCACGACCAGATCCCCCTTCCCCCCCCCCCCCCCCCCAAAAAAAAAAAAAAAGAAGGTCAGGGACAGTGCCCAGGCCCTGAGTTCAGGCCCCAGGATTGGCAAAAAACAAACAAGAAACACAAAGTGCCTTGAAATAAGAAACAGGTAGGCAGGGTGGCTACCTAGCTAGGAGATGGCAATTAGGAGCATCATAGTTCAAAGCCAGCCAAGGCAAAAAGTTTGTAAGATTCCATCTGGGGGTCTAGTGGCTTTCATCTGTCATCCTAGCTGTGGTAGCAAGTGTAAATTTGTGAGTCATGGCATTCTGGCTTGGCCATAAAGCGAGACTGAACAAAATGAGCTGGAGATACGGTTCAAGAGCACCTGCTTACTAAGTAGAAAGCCCTAGAGTTCAAACCCTAGTATTCTAAAAAAAATAAATAAAATTAATTAAATACCAGAGAAACAGGGGAACCAGGACTGGGGGGGGCGGTTTGCGGAGTGGAGAGGAGGGATGGCTCCAGTATAAGAGCTCTTGTCTAGCTAACCAATGTAAGTCTCGATTCAATTTAAAAAATGAAGAGAGAAGTACACCAAAGTAGTATAAAGTTGTTATCTAACAGTAAACAGATGTGTTGACTTGATACAAAATTTCCTTGTATCTTTTTTCTTAAAATTATACTTGAGAGCTAGGATTTTATTTAAAAATTTCCTTTAGAAGTAAATTGAAGCTAGGTGCCAGTGGCTCATGTAGCTACTCAGGAGGCTGAGATCTGAGGATTACGGTTCAAAGCCAGCCCGGGCAGGAAAGTCTGTGAGACTTTTATCTCCTATATAAACCACTAGAAAACCAGAAGTGGCACTGTGGCTCAAGTGGTAAAGCGCTTGCCTTGAGCTGAAGAGTGCAGGGACAGCGCCCAAGCCCAGAGTTCAAGCCCCACGCCCGGAAGAAAAAAAGGTTAGAAGTACATTGATAAGATATGTGTTGATAATTTTTTAATAGTGGTATAGAATGTCTGTAGTTCGGTATTGTGGTAAGATCATACATTATCTGACTTGTATTTGGATCACTGGCTTGAAAAGCTTGCAGTAATTGAATAAGATAAAATCTTTTATTCTGTGGTGTGTGTGTAGATAGAGATTCAAATTAGAGCAAAATTCATTTGGTGTATTAGCATAAGAAACATGCATGGAAAACATCCTGCTGTGGGTATTGCCTGTATGTTTACAATTTTTGGTAGAATTCCTTTCTGTTTAATACTTTAGTCTTTTGTTTGGTTAATTTATTTTTCTGAAGCTGTAAATGGTATTTTAATATAAAGTAATTATGTAGTGTAAATGTACATTTGGAAATTTTCTGTTCATATTATATTATATCTTGGAGTATTCTGGCTTATCTTACATAAGTTAGCAAATAAATGTATTACTGAGGAGCCTTACTTTACAATGTAAATACACTGGACCTTTCTCTTCAGGTTGGGATAAACATTCATATGGTTACCATGGGGATGATGGACATTCATTTTGTTCTTCTGGAACCGGACAACCTTATGGACCAACTTTTACAACTGGCGATGTCATTGGCTGTTGTGTTAACCTTATCAACAACACCTGCTTTTACACCAAGAATGGACATAGTTTAGGTACTGAGAACGATGTATGCAAAATAACTTTTGCCATGGTAGTCATGTTTATTATGTGATTCTCCTTTGTATTTATCTCTAGAGATTGTTTCTTTAAGAAATAAGACTTACATTCTGTGAAGGCAGCTTTCTATAAATATGTATAAGATTGATGATAGAAATAATCCCTGAGATATTTATTCTGACAATAGGAATGCAAAGTACTTCGCTTTAATAAAATTTTTCTGGATTAAAACATTGTATAATATGATCTAGTTCTCTAGGTAAAGGTATTACGATGATCAGAAACATGTGGAGAGAAGTGTCCAAGCACAGAAAATTAAGGGTATTGACCTAGAAAGACTGCTTAGCCTGGTGTCTAGAGGATAGTGGATAGTTCATAGTTAAAGAAATAAAACTAAGAAGAAATGATAGTGCTTCTCTAAAGCTATAGCTAAAACTCCCTATTGTCTAAGATTCCTTGGAACATAGTCACAATTGTGTTTGTGACTGCTTTCCTGTATAGAGTTGATAGTGGTAACAAAGACTGTGTTCTGGAAAGCAGGTGCTTTACAGGAAAAGTTTGCATGTCTCTGGTCTGGATAGTAGCATCTAGAAGATACATTGCTACTATGGGTTTATTCAGTTATGTTTCTCAAATGGGGCAATTTTACCCAAAACATTTCAGTTTCTGTCTCATATAGGGCTTTAAAAATGTATATATTTGATTGCCACATTAAAAAGGGAGAAGCATTTCAGTATATAGGTAGACTTAGTTTGCATTTTTAACTTTATTGACTATCATTTCATCATATTTCAGAAACCTTGGCAAACCAGGAAATTACAAATAGAGAACCTGCCACAGCTTAATCCTTTTATTTCTCAGATCTGAATTATTGTCTGATAAGAGCATTCTTTTTTCATTTGAGGGAGTTGGGTGGGTATCCTGCCTCTGCTTCATATAATAGCACATCAGCATGCACAGAACAACATAAATTGGGCTTTAACTATTATTTATGTTTATTTATAAAACCATTTTATTATTAACTGTTTTATTTTTTCTTCAAGGAGTTGTACAAGGGATTTAAATTTCGTATGTCTGTTACTATGTACAATGCATCTTGATCAGTATTACTTCTTCCATCATTCTCCCCTCTTTCTATCCTTTACATCTCACATATTCAGAAAATGTGTGTGTGTGCTAAAGGGGCATCTTTTTATGGTCTGAATCATAGATTGTGAAAGCTGAGTCTGGTAACTTCTGTGAGACTAACCTGGAATTTATTAAGTTTTTGATAAAGTGAAAACTTCAGTAATGACTGATGAGAATTTTTTTTTTTTTTAATTTTTTTTTTTGGGTCCGGTCATGGGGCCTGAACTCTGGCCTGGGCACTGTCCCTCAGCTCTTCAGTTCAGGGCTAGCACTCTACCACTTGGGCCACAGCACCATTTCCGGCTTTTTTCTTTTTGCATATGTGGTGCTGAGGAATCGAACCCAGGGCCTTGAGCATGCAAGGCAGGCGCTCTACCACTGAGCCACCTTCCCAGCCCCAGATGAGAATTTTTGCTAAAACAGTATAAATTTAGAATATTCTATTGTAGAATTCTAAAACATCTAAATTTAGAATGTATCTTTGAGAAAAGTAATTAGGCTATATTACAAAAAGATAAAAATAGTATACAGTCATTTTGTTAAAATACTGTGTTTTCTATATTTAGTTTCCTGAAAATTTTCAGAGTGAAGTTTGCTCACAGTTTGGTTTATGGTTACTTTGCTTATTTATTTTTGCCAGTCCCGGGGTTTGAATTCAGGGCTTGGATGCTGTCCTTGAGCCTCCTTGTGCTCAAGGCTGTCACTCTACTACTTGAGCCACAGTGCCACTTCTGGCCTTTTGTGAGTAATTTATTGGAGATGAGAGTCTCACAGACTTTCCTGCTTGGGCTTTCTTTAAACCCTGTTCCTCCATCTCAGCTTCCTGAGTAGCTAGGATTACAGGTGTGAGCAGTTGGTGCTCAGCCCTTATGGTTACTTTAAATGAAACTAAATGTAACAGAATTCTTCATGCATCTAGACAAGCACTCTATCACTAAGCCACCTTCCCAGCCCCCACTAGTTTTAAATGATTAAATTCTAGAGTTACGAGAGTGATGAAGATTAGAAAAATAATTTTAGTTTTGTTTTCTTTTGACAAATTAAATTGAATTTACTAGTTTGTAAAAGTCATAAAAGAAAGGCTTTACTAAACTTGAAAACATTACTTTTATATTTAAACACATATACAAGTTGAGTATATAGATGTGCAGAATTACCTTAAGGATAGAACCCAAGCCTAAACACAAAATTGTTCATAGTTCATGTATACCTCTACTCAGAACCTAAAGTAATTGATACGATGTTTTAGTATACCTTTGTTTTGAGTGGGATCCTAACATGGATCAGATGGGAGTCTTAACATTTGTGGCCTCAAGCTGGTGTTCCAAGAGTTTTTGCTTTCAGATATTCAGATGAGGGATGTTGTTTAACTGCTTAAAATTTATATTTAGTATCTTTTAACTTTGTTGTTTAGTAAGTAGAGTCAGGAGTTTATGTTCAAGCTGTCTTCAATGCTGAAGGTGCTGGTGCTTGTGCTGGGTGGTTTTTTAATGTAAAGACTGGAAGAATTGAGTGATTCACTGTGTGTCCTCATCACTCTCATAACTCTAGAATTTAATCATTTAAAACTAGTGGAGGCTGGGAAGGTGGCTTAGTGGTAGAGTGCTTGTCTAGCATTCATGAAGCCCTGAGTTTTATTCCTCAGTACAACATAAACGGGGCGGGGGCGGGGGGGGTGGGGGGGGGGGGAGAGAAGAAGCCAGAAGTGGAGCTGTGGCTCAAGTGGTAAAGTGCTAGCCTTCAGCACAAGAGAAGCTCAGGGACAAAGCTCAAGCCCTGAGTTCAAGCCCTAGGACCAGAAAAAAAAGAAATTAGCGACTCATTTCAAAAAGGTACTTGTTTATTATTCTCAGTCAAGTGATATATTTGGATACTTAAAGGGAGATTATTGAACCATCGCTTTGGGTGCCAGTAGACTTACTCCAATAGTATTGCTCTAGTTCTGTTGTAACAGGTTTTTGTTCAAATGATCAGGATGTTCCAGAGCAATTCTCTCTCTCTTTTTTTTGTTTTTAGTCGGTCGTGGGGCTTAAACTCTGGGCTTGGACTCTGTCCCTGTGCTTTTCAGCTCAAGGCGAGCTCTCTACCCCTTGAGCCACAGCGCCACTTCCCAGAGAAATTCTCAATGGGAAAATCTTTATCTTTTGTAGGAGGTCTTGATTTTTTTTCTGCAGTAGCCAATAATTATTTTAAAATATCTAAGAAATAATTTTTTTTAAGGAACAAGTACTATACCTGTCCTTATTTAATCTTTTAAAACAAAATGTCTTCTTTTCCTTCCACCTACAGTTACTTTAAAGCTAGTTTAGGTAAGTTGACAAAGGTGGGTAATAGCACAGTTTGAGGATAAGAAAATCATGCAACGATTTTGCAAGCAGTTTTTTTATGTGTTCCTCTTGTAGCTTTTAAGATAAATCTAAAACCATTAAAAAAAAAATCCTGGAGGTAATGGTAGCCTCTCAGAAATAAAATGTGTATGTGACCTACAAAGCTGCTATCTTCAGTGGGACAGCATTCACCCAGATAGCCATTAGTGTTACTGAGAAAAATCAGTTCTGTTTTTTTTTTAAATATTTAAGCTTCAATTTTTGTTTCTTCTGATATTTTTATCCTTTCTGTTTAGTTACATATATTCAGCTTGTCACTATTATTTGCTTTTGAAAAACAGCTTCTAATGCCATTCTGTTTTCCTTTTTAGGTATTGCTTTCACCGACTTACCGGTAAGACATCACTTTTTAAAGCAGTTTTTTTTTTTTTTTTCCTTTTTTGATTAAGAGAACTGTATAAAGAAAGTAGAACTGGAGAGTGCTGTAATGCTAGATACTTGGGAGACTGAGATTAGAGGATTGTAGTTGAGTTCAGCATAGGCAAAACATTTGCAAAAACCTCGTCTCAAACAATTAACAAAATAAAACAAAACTGGGTACAGTGGTGCAGAAGCAGATAGTTAAGAGGATTCGGGTCCACGTCAGTCCAGGCAAAAATTGAGATCCTATTAGAATAACCTGAGCAAGCCAGGCACTGGTGGCTTATACCTGTTATCCTAGCTACTCAAAAGGCAGAAATCACCTAAGGATCCTGGTTTAAAGTCAGCCAGGGCAAAGAGATCTATGAGACTCTTATTTATCTCCATTAGCCATCAAAGCCAGATGTAGAGCTGTGGCTCAAATAGTAGACTACTAGTCTTGAGCAAAAAAAGATCAGTGACAGTGCCCAGGCCCTGCATTTAAGACCCAGAATTGACACAAAAAACAAGCAAAAAGGGATGAGATGTGTTTCACCTATATACTGCCCACTCCTTGAAAAAAAAAAAAGAAAAAGTAGACCTGGGCTATTTAAAACACAGTTGTATTCGTATTGTTTATGTGCCACATGCCATATGTAGAATAAAGATCTTTATTACTTGGTGTGGACCTTAAGAATTAAGAAGTTTAGCTTCAGATTGCACTGGATCCTGCTGCACACAAGTAAATCAGAATTATCTAAAACAGTGATTTTGTTTTAGAGATTGAACTCCAGACCTTGCATGTGACTGCTATACCCTGACCCCTAAAATAGTTTTATTTTCACTGTGCATTCAAAATGTGTTTCTTTGGCAAATGACTTTGTAACAATTCTTGTTTGTCTAGTATGTATTTAGGCCTGCCAAGTGTCAGGTTTTGTGCTTAGATTTATCATTTGAAAGACCAGGTAGTAAAGATTTCTGTTCTTTTGTAGTTTACAGTATCCCAGCTAGGAACATGAAGAGTAGTACAAGAAAAAACCAAAAACAGTAAATTATAATGTATTTTAAAAGATTTTAAGTATTTATGAAAGAAGGAACAAATATGGCATGGAAGTCCCAAAAGCAGGACACTGTTGGTAAGCTGCTCATTTTCATTCAGAGCACAACTTGAGTTGCTGGATGCAGGTAGGGAGTTGGGAGTTAGCTAATGAGTAGATGTGTAGAGCATGAGTGTTCCAAGAGATGGGAAGTTAGAGGTGTTGGAGCACAGCGTGCCTGCTTTATTTGAAAAAAAGTGAAAGTGTGGTGACCATTACCAGAGCAAGAGTGTCGTGACTCTCATAGAGGTTTGATTTTAGATACCTTATTTACCAAATCACTGTTAGTTGCAGGGTACATGATACTCACATTAAGGGGAAAAAATAAGCCATGACACTATCTTTAATCATTTATAGAGTTTCTATACTTATTGAATGGTCTCTGGTTATTTAAACATAGGTCTTAAATGAGTATCTTTTCTTGAAATACAGTGTAAATTAAGGTATTCCCTAAAATCAATCATATTTAGAGTCCAGCCTGTTACACTACTTGTTTCAAGTTGATATTTGTGGTTTCTCTGAATGATAGTATCTTCTATGACACCAAGAATACTTTAGAGTTCTCTATTATGTCTTTGTAATTCTCTTCTAAGCAGCTGGCTACATTGTGCATATTGATGCTGTCATTTTCTTACCATTACAAGATGATATTAATCAAATGTTTGCTTTTTACTTTTTTTTTTTAAATCAAGATTCTGATACGCCTCTCAGTTTTTCTTAAGAGGCTTGTAGACAAAAGATCAGAGGTTGCAGTTATACTGCTGTTCCATTAGAAAAAAGCAAAGTACCAAAGTCTTAGCGAGTTAGTTCTGCACAGCACCTGAACCATATGATATAATTGCCATTGATTATATAATGCATTTCAGTTTCTAAGATGTTTTCTGAGATGTTTCTGAGAGTAGACAACACATTTATATACTGGTACTCCTTAAGAAAATCAAAATTGGGCTGGGAAGTTGGCTCAGTGGTAGAGCGCTTGCCTTGCATGCCTGAGGCCCTGGGTTCGATTCCTCAGCACCACACAAGCAAAAAGAAAAAAAGCCGGAAGTGGCGCTGTGGCTCAAGTGGTAGAGCACTAGCCTTGAGCTGAAGAGCTGAGGGACAGCGCTCAGGCCCAGAGTTCAGGCCCCACAACCGGACCCCCCCCCCCCCCCAAAAAAAAAAAATCAAAATTATATTGGAAAATAACTTACAAAGTTAGAGTACATAGATCAGAAGTGTTCACTAAGACATTATTTAATAAGCTCTAAGCAATGATGGAACAAATAATCATCATCTTTTGGAAGAAAACATAAGTTCCTAGCTGACAGTCATCTTTTGAGTAGAGCATTTGTGATTAGCAGACTAATAAGTGTAGAAGCTCGAAGGTAAATTGGTAGGTATATTGTACTATCAAACAGATATTGATTAAAAAAAATTGAGTTGGCTATAGGACTTCAGCCCCCCCTTCTCTCTCCTTCTCTCTCTCTCTCTTTTTCTTGGCACTAACCATGGCTAACTGACTTGTCAGAATGAGCCATGTTACTGTTATTATGCATTGCCCTTTTGGTAAATAGAGCAATGATCATTTGGGAAAGGTCTGGTTGTAAACATGTCTGTTTCTGCTCCAGCTTCTAGTTATTTTCTGGCCCACTTTTGAATCATCTGTTGTTTTTCTTGTCTATGATGATCCATGGTGATGTGCAAGTTTGTTCTTATGATGGCTCAGGTGGTTATAGAGGTGGTTATAGATTTCCTTTTATAGTATTTCTAGTTTTTCATTTATATGACTATAATACCTTCTGGGACTTCCACATGCTACATCTTTTTCCCTTAAAGGAGTCAGAAAGGAAGTATCTGTGTGTTCTGTACTGGAGACTTCACATAAGCATTGAATCCTGGGCAGGTATAGTTGCAGGAAAGCCAGTTTACTTAGATTGTATTGCACCATTCAGGTGCAATTCATAGTGTGTTTTTACAGCTCTAAAATCCTTAAATCATTTTAAAAATAGATTTTTCCCCTCCCAACTCACCTCACTGGTTTGAGAAATACTTTATTAAGCCAATTTCATTTGGGATCCATTAATATATTCCTTCTGTTGCAGTAATATTCACATTTAAATTATGCTATTCCACTCTGGAAATATTTCATAAATGAATTACTCGCTTTCATTTTCTTTAGAAGATATATTTTAAATATAACAAAATTATATTGCTAATTATGAATTCTTATATCACTTTTTGAACAGTGTCTAGATTGGAGATATTTTTAGTGCAGAAATGTTTTCTTGTTCTTTTCATTAAGATTTAAACTAATAGGCAAGAACAATGATCTCTAGTTTATGGGAAAACCATTATTTCCTATATTTCTATAATCTAGATACATGCTATCACATGAAACCTCATGTTGTGTAATTCATTTAGGCAAAATGGTTAGAATATGAAAAATCTGTCAGACCATGATCTCAGCTGCACAGGAGGGATGAGTAGTAGAATCTGAGTCATCCCCATCTTATCTGAAAAATAAAGCAAAAAGGACCGAGGCCCTGGGTGAGTTAAGTGACAGAATGCCTACCTGCAAGCACAGAGGCCTGAGTTCAAATCCCAGCACCAGCAGAAAATAAAACAACAAAAGCTTCTTGTTTTTCATTTACATTCTAAAAAAAGGGGGTGAAATCTCTTTCCCTGTGTTTGTTGTCATCTTTCCTTTTTTGTGCAGGTTGTCTACATTTCCATTGGGAGTTTTAAGGTGTGTGTGCAGTACAGATCGACCCAGGACCTTGCTCATGGTGCACTAGGCAGGTGCTCTACCATACTCTGTCTCACAGCTGGTTGAACTAGTCATTTTTGACGGAATAGAACTTTCTATTGATTTCTTTATTGTCTTTGTCCTTCCATACTTAAAATAACTATCTTGTAATTTTGCAGTGAGTTTTAATGGAAACTGTGGGTCTCAGTTTTTACCTTAGTGAAATGGAGAGATTGTATTAAAAGCAACTTAAGTATTTCATCTGCTTTGTCATAAAATTCCTTGACCTTATTTCTGCTGATTACTGATAATCAGTCTGTTTTCATACATGGCTTTACCATTTATTTCCAAAATCCACTGGAGCTTCTCATTTTTTATATTTTGACAGTATTTATGTTTTGTGTTTTGCTTTTGTCAGTAAGTAGTAGGAAGGCAAGTGCTCTACCATTGAGCCAGACCTCTAGCTATTTGTGTTGCTATTTTCTAGGTAGAGTTTCCTTTTATGTTCTGGCTAGCCTAGGCTATGAACCTACTGCTTGTGCTTTTCAATGTTGGAGATGACAGATGTGCCACAGTGTGCATCTATTGGTTGGGGTCTTTAGGCTTCGATTTTGTCCAGGTTGGCCTTAACCCTTGATCCTGATCCCTCCTCCTAAGTAGCTAGGATTATAGTAGCTAGGATTAAGCCACTGCTCAGTTATTTATTTTATTTCCAGTTTGATTTATTTCTCATTTGTGTTGTTTAACAGTTGTTTTTAGATATATCCTCTTTTCTGCTGTGAAATCTAATATCTCATTCAGGTACAAGTTATCCTCTTTTAATCTTTATACCTTGTTAAAGCAAAGAAATAAGCTGCAAATACAAAGACTGAAGATATGGTAGGAATTCCGGTTTTAGGAACAAAAATTGCATCTGAAAACAGATTTGTCTTCTAATTCTGTCTCTGCCATTTAGCAGAATAACAATGGGCAAGTTATTTAGTCCCTTATTCTCAAAATTTCTTTCTCTTTGTATATTAATAATAGTACCTCACAAGATTATTGATTATAAATAATTAGATCTTGGCATTTAGTAAACAGTAATACAATTTCCTTTTAGACTTAACATTTAATTAGCGATAGAGCCAAAAGAAGGATTCTTTGGATATTTAAAGCTACTTCCTTTATACTTGATTGTTTAGCTTTGAGGTCTTGGAGTATACATTAAGCATTTCTAAGTTTGACTGTTCAAATTTATTTTTTTTCCTTTGAAGTACATACATCCAACTTTTGTGTGGGTGTGGGTGTGGGTGGTACTGGAGTTTGCACTCAGTGTTGCTAAGCAGGCGCTACTTAGCTAATCCCCAGCTCTCGAGTTTTTGTTTTTATTGGGAGGATTCCCACTATGGCACTGGCATTATGTCCTGTATGTAGTTCCTATCTCCTTCATATAAAGAGCTCTCCCAAATATACAGGTAAATGAAAGTAGTATATTTAAATTAGTACCTGCTTGTGGAAAGGAATCTACTTTTATGAGAAGAGAACTAGCTTTAAGTGTGCACTGTGTTTTATATAAAAGCTGAGCCTGCCAGGCTCTAGTGACTCATGATTACAATCCTTGAGATCAGAGGATCACAGTCTGAAGCTAGCCTGTACAGAAAAGTCTGTGAGAGGTAAGAATCTGACTCTTACCCCTAATTAACCACCAAAATTTGGAGATAGAGATGTGGCTCAAGAAGTAGCATGCCAGCCTTGAATAAAAAGCTAAGCAATAACACCCTAGGCTCTAAATTTAAGCTCTTTTGACACACATACACACAAAGCTGAGCTAAATCCAAATTAAGTATTTATTTTTGGATCTCTGTAACTACTGTATATGTATATTCTTAAGGGGATGAATTACATTTTTACATATTAGAAATATGTCATGTGGATATAAATGTCACCATGGTTATAATATAAGGTAGTCTATGAGAAAGTGAAATAGCTTCATTTAAAATTTATTTTATGGGCTGGGAAGGTGGCTCAGTGGTAGAGTGCTTGCCTTGCATGCCTGAGGCCCTGGGTTCGATTGCTCAGCACCACATAAGCAAAAAGAAGAAAGCCGAAAAGTGGCGTTGTGGCTCAAGTGGTAGAGCGCTAGCCTTGAGCTGAAGAGCTGAGGGACAACACCCAGGCCTGGAGTTCAGGCCCAAAGACCGGACCCAAAAAAAATAGAAAAAAAAATTATTTTATCAAACATGTACTTGATATCATTTGTTTTCTTCTGTCAATATTTTGGTTAAGGGTTTTAAATGATCATGAAATAAATTTATAGTTCTGTTCTTTCGAAGATAGTAGTAAGAGGATAAAGAAGTCTTTCTTATAAAATGGTTAGATGTTCAGTGCAATATGTTGTCTTACAGCCAAATTTGTATCCTACTGTGGGGCTTCAGACACCTGGAGAAGTGGTTGATGCCAATTTTGGGCAACATCCCTTTGTATTTGATATAGAAGACTACATGCGTGAATGGAGAACCAAAATACAGGCACAGATAGACCGCTTTCCTATTGGAGACCGGGAAGGAGAATGGCAGACCATGATACAAAAGTAAGAGTGGAGAACTTTAGACATAACTCTCACACATTGAGTTTTTTTAATAAAACATGTTTCTGTCTTAATTTGATGAAGGAAAAAAAGTGACACTTGGTCACATAGGCTAGGGTAGTTCATTTTTTGCCCTTCCATAGCATCTAGTGATTTTGATAGGTTTTATAATTCACCCTTTAATAGTGTTGATACAAAAATTAGATTCAGAGGGATAACCTAGATTTTGTAATTCAGGATCTCTGCTTTTGGGGACTACGCTTGGCTATGTTCAGCAGTAGTTCTGGAGGAAAAGAACTATTGTTTGATTCCTACTCTTACCATCCACATGTACTAGAGTATATACATGATGTATACATTTTTCATAATTCCATTAAATTTTTCTATTTGGTTGACTCTAACGATACCAATTATTTTCAGGTTACTGGAATACCTTTTTTTTTTTTTTTGCGAACTATTTATCATTTATATTCAGGAAGATTATAATTGCCCTGATTCTAAATAGAAATATCTAACTATGATTTAATAATCTCCATGTGCTAGAATGGATTGCAGCATTTTATTAATGGTCTAAAAGTGATTTCCACAGAAACAGGATAGTAATAGAAGAAAGACTGTAGTCTTATTTCTATAACCAGCAACTTATCTTCTTCCTTTTTTTTTTTTTAATTGCTACTATGAATGCTCAGGAGGCCCATTCTAAAAGCTTTCCTTTGTTTTAATTCGAACAATAGAAATGAAAACTGCAAAATGAAAACTGCGAGGCCCACACCTATAATCCTAACTACTCCAGAGGCTTAGATCTGAGGATCATGATTTGAAGGGCAGGAAAGCCATGAGAGTATTTTCTCCGATAAACTACTAAAAAAGCCAAGTGGAAGAGCACTAGCCTTGAGCAAAAGAAGGTCTGGGACACTACCTAGAGCCTGAATTCAAGCCCCAGGACCTGCACAGAAGAAAGGAAAACGATGAAAACATTTTTCTTAGAAAGCAGTGTCATTGCCTTCTTTCCCCTAGTTGTCCCTTTAGTGAGTTGGCTCTCACCATTTTCTAACTGGCTCTAGTAGTATCAGGCAGAGGCAGAATTTAACAGAATTTAACATCATGGATTTGTGAGGGCAATGTTGTTAGATTACTAGTTTTTCTGAATGTGTTTAGTGGATAGATATAAGTACATGGTTTAAACACTTGAAAATGTCTTTAAAAATATACTTGTTCACTGGGCACCAGTGGCTCACACTTGTAACCCTAGCTATTCGGGAGGCTAAAATCTTATCTGAGGATCAAAGTGAAGTCAGCTTAGACAGGAAAATGTGTAGATAAGATATATCTCCAGCAAACTACCAAAAAGCCACAAGTGGAGTGTCTGTGGCAAAAGTGGTAGAGTGCTTTCCTGAAGAAGTTCAGAGACAGCACTCAGACACTGGGTTCAAGCCCTAGGACCAGCAAAAACAAATAAATACATATACTTGTTGTCTTAGAAGATTGTAAGTCATGACTAATTAGTTTCCTGATTAAAACAACAGCAATCGATTTGGATAGGAAGACTGATCCCTCTCTGATAGGACAGTTCTCTCTCTGAGTTTACTATTTGCTTTTCACACCTTTGATGCCATTTAACAAGAAAAGGAAAGTGATTGAACTCTGGAACAATGAGAGTTGATCAGTTATTTTAAAAATGTAACTTACACAATGCCAAGATATTACCTGTATTTCATGTAATTAAAGTGAAATATGGGTTATGGTTACGAGGATTGAATAATGGGAAAATTTATAGGAAGGGGCCTGTGTGTGAGATAATAGGAGAACCAAGAATCAAAGAAAGTGTTGTTTAATGCCCTTGATTTTACTGGAATATTCATTTAGAGTAGTGTGTATATTTGCAGTTAATATTTTGGAATATACATTACTAGAACAAAACATTTTTCAGCTTGAGAATTTGTTACTAAAGCCATATTTTTTTAAGAGAATAGATTTGTGATACAAAGAAGCCTTACTGACAAAAATTGTAGTGCCAAGCTTATGTTCTCTTGACTAAAACATGTGTTTCTTTTTTTAATTTTAAGAATGGTTTCATCGTATTTAGTTCACCATGGGTACTGTGCCACAGCAGAGGCCTTTGCCAGATCTACAGACCAGACCGTTCTAGAAGAATTAGCTTCTATCAAGAATAGACAAAGTAAGGACACGGTGTATGTGGCTAATACTTGTTCTCAAATTATAGGTTTGGTTACTGTAACAATTAGAAATTTTCTTTTCTTTTTTTTTTTTTTGGGGGGGGGGGGGTCCGGTCATGGAGCCTGAACTCTGGGCCTGGGCGCTGTCCCTCAGCTCTTCAGCTCAAGGCTAGCACTCTACCACTTGAGCCACAGCGCCACTTCCGGCTTATGTGGTGCTGAGGAATCAAACCCAGGGTCTCAGGCATGCAAGGCAAGCACTCCACCACTGAGCCACCTTCCCAGCCCCAGAAATTTTATTTTCTTTAAATAATTTAAACATGTTTAGACTAGGATGTGGGTACTAGTGGGAAAGGGGATGGATAAATAGGGAAGGAGGTCAAATACAATCAGAATAATCTGAGTACATATGTGAAAATGGAACAAGGAAACTATGAGTCTGGTTTGGGAAGGGAAGTGAAAGGAGAAAATAATAGATAGGATGACAAATCAAGATGCATTGTATTCGTACATGGGCATATTAAAATGGAACACCTTGTAATTAATTGATAGTAATAATGGTAATAAAGCAAATTGCAATAACTCCAATTTTTTCAAATATATCATTCAAATCATTTCGGAGTACCTGTGAAATTTATTTTCATACGCATTTTTAAGATTAACTTTTAACCATTGGCTTTGACTGTTAGAATTCTAAATGTAAAGATAATTTTTGATAACTTTTTAAAGAAGTATCTTACTATTTAAACATTCATGAAGTAAACACAAAATTTTTTTTAATTGTAAAGTCTTAAGGCGATGGTGGAGAATAATATGGGAAAGAAATTTAGAGATCTCGGAATGTGAGTTGTGATATAAATTTAATATTGATTTTAAGTATTTTTAGCTTGGATCCTAATATTGTCCTGTTCTTTTGTTGTTTAGTCTTTAAATACATTTTTATTATTATTTTTTGGGGGGGGGGTCCGGTCGTGGGGCCTGAACTCTGGGCCTGGGTGCTGTCCCTCAGCTTTTCAGCTCAAGGCTAGTGCTCTACCACTTGAGCCACAGCACCACTTCTGGCTTTTTTCTTTTTGCTTATGTGGTGCTGAGGAATCGAACCCAGGGCCTCAGGCATGCAAGGCAAGCGCTCTACCACTGAGCCACCTTCCAGCCCTAAATACATTTTTATTGTCTTTTAAGCAGTTGTATAAAGGTGTTACGATTCTACAAAGCAGTTTATGAATACAATGCATTTGATCACTGTCACCCTTTTATCATTCTCTTGTATGCCCTGTTTTAACCAAGACAAGTGAGCCTGAAAACTAACTGGTCCACCTGCTAAAGTAAGACCTGGTAATCATCAGGGCAAGTAGATAGAGAACAGGGATGAAAGCCAAACAAGTGGACTAAATCATAGAGTTGAAAGCAATCTTTTTTATAGGTGAAATTGCTATAATGACTCTGATTATATTTGTATGTAGCAAATTGTGTGTTTGCCTTTTTCTTTGTGTTAGTACTCTCTAGCAACAGGTACTCATTTTTTTATCCTCGTTTCTAATTCAGCAAATGTTTGACACACAGTGAACACTCAATTACTATTTGTTAAATTTAGATCTTTTGAAAAGGCAACAAGATCAAAAAGTCCAGTAAGACAATTCAACGCCCCCCCTCTCTCCCCTCCCTCCCATCCCTCCCTCCCTCCATCCCTAGTCCTGGGGCTTGAATTCTGGGCCTAGGTATTTTCCCTGAACTTAAGAAGCTCAAGGTGAGTACTCTGCCACTTGAGCCACAGTACCACTTCTGGTTTTCTGGTGGTTAATTGGAGATAAAGAGTCTCACAGTTTCCTGCCCAGACTGGCTTTGAACTACAATTCTTAGATCTCAGCCTTCTGATTACAGGTGTGAGCCATCAGCGCCCAGCCTCAAATATTTTTTCTTTAAAAAAATGTAGTCTCCTAAATTTATTGTTCGAAACTTTGTGTGTTCATTCATTGATTTTCTAGTGCTGGGGATTGAATTCAGAGCCTTCTGTATGCTTAGGCAAGTGCTCTGCCACTGAGCCACATCCCTAGCTGTTTGAAACATCAATACTATTTAGGTGTTTTTCTTGTATTACTTGTATGTTAGTTTGTGAAAGTACTCTTTCTTTCTTTCTTTCTTCCTTTTTTGCCAGTATTGGGGCCTGAACTCTGGGCCTGGTGCTGTCCCTCAGCTCTTCAGCTCAAGGCTAGCACTCTACCACTTGAGCCACAGCACCTCTTCCAGCCTTTTCTGCTTATGTGGTACTGAGAAATTGAACCCAAGGCCTCATGCATGCACTGCAAATACTCTACCACTGAGCCACCTTCCCAGCCCTGTACTCTTTTTTTTTTTTTTTTCTAAGAATGTATTTTAAGGATTTTTTTCTAACTTTGAGGAGCCATTACGTTTCAGTTTGTGCTTTTGTAGAAGTTAATGATTTGCTTTCTTTTTCTGACTAGGAATTCAGAAATTGGTGTTAGCAGGAAGAATGGGAGAAGCCATTGAAACTACCCAACAGTTATACCCAAGTTTACTTGAAAGAAATCCTAATCTCCTTTTTACATTAAAGTGAGTTTAATATAATGTGGTTTCATATATTGCACATATTTGTTCAATGTTATAGTAACTTTAATGCTTTCATGGTTTTAATTTTGTTTTATCTTGTTTTAAATATTTACATATAATTTTATAATAGTAACAGGTTGTAAATACTTTGAGGCTGGGAGTATAGCTCAGTAGTAGAGCATATGCTTTTTGCATGTATAAGGAAGGCCCTGGGTTCCATCCCCAGCACCAAAATAAAAAATGAGAAAACTTACAAGGTGAGGATTTTATTTCTACTCCTGAACAGTATTCTATAGTAATTCTGCTTTAGCATACTTAAAAATTGTAGAGTATAATGATCAGTGATCCCTCACTATTGCAGGAGATATATTCCAGAGACCCCTGCGATAGGTGAAAATCTGCAAAGTAGCAGCATTACATATATGGTAGGTTCACTTATTGCCACTCCGTGAATTTTCACCTATTGCAGGGGTCTCTGGAACCTAACTCCTGTGATAGGTGAGAGATCACTATTTATGATTTTTTAAAAAACTTGCAGTACAGTGTAGCTGCAATATAGCGAGGGCAACTGTACACATAAAATTTATCTTTTTTTTTTTTTTTTTTTTTTTTTTGGTCGGTTGTGGGGCTTGAACTCTGGGCCTGAGTGCTGTCCCTCAGCTCTTCAGCTCAAGGCGAGTGCTCTACCACTTGAGCCATAGCGCCACTTCCGGGTTTTTTTCTAGTGGTTTATTGGAGATAGTCTCACGGACTTTTCTTGTCCAGGCTGGCTTTGAACCACGATTCTCAGATCTCAGCCTTCTGAGTAGCTAGGATTACAGGTGTGAGCCACCAGCACCCGGCAAAATTTATCATTTTTACCATTGTCAAATCTAGAGTTTGGTTCATATTCACACTTTGTTACTTCCCTACTATGCATCTCTTACAAACATTGCATCTTCCCAAACCGAGGCTGCCCCTTATTTCCCTGACCCTTGCCCACTCCCTCCCTCCACTCCAGGCAATTATATATAGCATTGATCATTTCATGACTGGCAGCACATAGCATATTGCAGCATGTGCCAGAACTTCTTCCTTTCAGAGGCTGAACACCTACTTCATAATAGATACATGCTACATTTTGTGGATCCGTTCATGACGTTGGGTTACTTCTATTATTGGTTCTTAGAAATAATTCTGCTGTGAATATTGATGTACAAATATCTGCTCATAGGTTTCTTTCTTTTTTTTTTTTTTTTTTTTTTGTGCTAGTCCTGGGGTTTGAACGCAAGTCCTAGGTGCTGTCTGTGAGCTTTTGTTCTCAAGGATAGCACTCTACCACTTGAGCCACAGCTCTACTTCTGGCTCTTTGATGGTATGAGTAATTGGAGATAAGAGTCTTGCAGACTTTTTCCTGCCTGGACTGGCTTCAAACTGTGATTCTTAGATCTCAGTCTCCTGAGAAGCTTAGGAATAGGCATGAGCCAGTGATGCCTCATTTCTTTTGGTTATTTACCTAGAAGGGGATTACATGGTAATTCTGTGTTTATTACTTAGAAGAACCGCCATACTGTTTACCTCAGCAATTACCATCATTTCATATTCCCACCAGTAGTGCACCAGTAGGCCAATATCTTTACATGCCTACCACTTGTTTTCTGCTTTTTAAGATAATAGCCATCCTAATGTGGCATTTTAAAATTGACCTTATGATGCTGTTATTTAAAAAAAAAAAAAAGCAGTTGAGCCTAACACTTGAACCTTTTGTATTGGGAGCATGGCTCTCAAGTGCTTTAACTGAAGCCTGTTTTGCGTTAGGACATTGGAAGTGGGACAGAGTGAGGAAGGATGGAAAAACCTGTTCTTATATCTATCATGTGTTTAAAATCCCATTCTTAGGTACTATTTGATTCACTACAAGCTGAAAATATTGATTAGATTTTTTTTTTTAGGGGGGATTAAAAATGGAGTCCACCTTAATTTTACTTAGAACTATTTGTAGATTTTCATGGCCTTGTTTGGTGTGGGAGGTGAGGGTGGCAGCAGTGGGGTTTGAACTCAGGGCCTTAAGCTTACCAAGCAGGTGCTGTACCACTTGAATAACATTCTCAATGCAGATTTTCATTTTTAGTCTTAGTTAAAGGGAATAATATTACCTTATACTCTAATTTTTTTTTTTGCAAACAACAGACCTATTGAAAAATGTAAGCTTTGAAAAATGCTATTATATAAACCCAAAGCTATTAAAAATATGTCTAAGTAAAATTTTCTTTTTTCTTTTAGAGTTCGTCAGTTTATAGAAATGGTGAATGGTACAGATAGTGAAGTACGATGTTTGGGAGGTCGAAGCCCAAAATCTCAAGACAGTTACCCTGTTAGTCCTCGACCCTTCAGTAGTCCAAGTATGAGCCCTAGTCATGGCATGAATATCCATACCTTAACATCAGGAAAAGGAAGCACTGCACATTTTTCTGGTGAGAATTCAGTCTTATGACCTAGACTTTTGTCTTTAATACTTTTTGGGGGGGGTTGGAGGGGGTGGGTGGGCAGTTGGTTTTGGAGCTTGAACTCTAGGCCTGGGTGCTGTCCTTCAGCTCTTCAGCTCAAGACTAGCACTCTACCACTTGAGCCACAGCAACACTTCTGGTTTTCAGGTGGTTAATTGGAGATAAGAGTCTCACGGAGATTCCTGCCCAGGCTGGGTTTGAACCTTGATCTTCAGGTCTTAGCCTTCTGAGTAGCTAGGATTACAGGCGTGAGCCACCGGCACCCAGCTTGTCTTTTATAATTTTGAGCCACAAAACAAGTAGACATTCTCTGTGTAGCTGTGTAACCGTTGTGTATACTCCATCTCAATATGAAAATTTGTAGATTCAGATTCATGTTATCAATCCCAAGAAGTAACTTAACAGCTGCTTTAATAGTTCACTAGTGGATCTCCATAAACAATGTGAGCAGGTAAAATGAATGGTCACTATATAATAAATAGCAGGCTACACCATCTAAATTTGTGTACTCTATGATGTTCACGCAATAATTCCCTCAAAGACATACTTCTCAGAATGTATCCTGCTATTAAGCAGTATATGAATGCTATCTCCTTATAGGAGGGTTGTGAGGATTAAATGAAATCTATCACAAGTGAAATGTTAGAGGAGATTATAATACTCTGAAAGAGGCTAGCAGATTTTTTACTATTTAGTTTGCCAGTTTTCTTTAAAAAGTCTTAAATCTAAAGTCAAAATATGAGGACATTATTTACATCATAACCAATAAATCATTGTTTTGTTTTGATCCATGTGGTGTGGTATCTTTCCCCCTCTTCCCCTCCAGGTTTTGAAAGTTGTAGTAATGGTGTCATATCAAATAAAGCACATCAATCATATTGCCATAGTAAACATCAGTCACCCAATTTGAATGTACCAGAACTGAACAGTATAAATATGTCAAGGTCACAGCAAGTTAATAACTTCACCAGGTAAGTGGTTTCCCTAGTTTTCATTAGTATAAGCAACCATCTTAGCAGATAATTTCTTTGTGGGGATCTGGAAGTTCTCAAATTCCCAAAAATAAAAGCTATAGTGAATTGAGTTTTCAGTGTGTTTTAAGTTCCTAGTATGCACTTGGACTCAGGTTTTTCCCCTCTTTCCTTAGAACCCTCTAAGGAGCAGACTTTGTGCATCATCTTCCTGCCAGCTGCAGATCTAGATAGAATACCTTAGTGTCGGTGTCATTGTATAGAATGTTTTCTGAGTTTAAAATAACTAACTCTACAAAGTATCTTTTTAAAAATCCTATCTTTGTGAAGATTGAGGAGATGGTTCAGTTATTTGTAGTAGACATTAGCAAGTTGATTAAGGACCTATTGGGTACCAAACATCCTGCTAGCTGTGGAGTTTGAGAGGAGATGTGTCTTATCAGCATACTATGCGCCTTGACATGCTCAAGCTTGGTATTCATGAATCCTTAAAGTCTGAAACATAAAAGCATTTGAATTAGTGTGCAAGAGCAAATTCTTGTGTATTCTACCTACCAGTTGTCTAACATCTGAATCAGTTGGATACTGGTTTGGTCCTAAAACTTGAACCAGTTGGTCACATGCCATTTTTGGAGATGTTTATCAATCCATCTTACTCAAAACCTAATGTTTAGCATGGAACCTTACTTTGAAATGACATTCTGCAGAAAGGGTTCTGTGTAATACACACAAAAAAGTATTTGAATCTTTGGAAAGATGAGCCAAATATCTGGGTCATTTATCACACATGACAACTGTTTCTATAAAACACTGGGGTTATGCAATACATGTTATAAAGGAGGACTACAAAGATGATATAAGAACATCAGAAGAAGGACTAGGGAGATTGGAGTGTCTTTTCACTAAAGAGCTGACATAATAGAAAAATATTGTGGTAAAGAAATTATGAGTGGACATTTTAAAATGTTAACAGTTGATTCATTAGTCTAAGTTGATAGAAGGTTCTGCCTTTGCCTGATGGTAAGAGTACAATTAGTGTACAAGTTTTCCTCTTACATACTGTCCTTAGAGCAAGAAGCTGCTAACTAAACCTATTATTACGTGAGTTCAGCTTTTTTGGAAGCGTGGGTGACACAGAATCTTCTTTGTGTTTAGTAGAAAAGGTAAAGCAACAAATCAATGTGTAAAATGCTTCATATGTTCAACAACAAGTTATTTTGTAATTGTTAATAATTTTCTTTCAACAGTATTGTAAAGGTGGTATTGACTGTTTAAACCATTTTACAGATGTAGAGCTGAATATCAGAAAAGTAAAGGACATTTTAAAAACAGTCAACAATTAGTAGGTAGTAAGTTGCAGAGCTGAGACTACATTCTAGAATTTCTGCCTTGCAAACTCAGGATTTTTCCCTCATACCTCCCACTATTAGAAATGGACTTTCCCTATCCTCCCTCACCTCCACGGTAACTTCCGTTCAGGGCAAAACTCAAGTTCAGATGCCACCTCTTTTTTTTTCCTTAACTTACATCCCTACAACATGTTATATAGGTCCCTATGATTACCATTGGTCTGATCTCCATCATGCTGGAATAGGAAACTACCTTTGGGATGTGTAACTAACTGTTCACCAGTTCTTCATAAAACTCTTAAGATTAGATATTGTTGTTTGTAAAAGAGTGGATGTATCTGAAAGGACATATATTGATAACTTTAGTATATCCAGATACTGTTACTGACACAAAACTATTCAGGTGGGATGAGTGAAAATTGGAAAACTGTCTGGAAACCATCTATGACATTTGTTTAAAAATGAAGACTTGAACAAGGTGTGGTGATGCCCACCTGCAATTCCAGTTTAAATAATTTTACAGATGTGGAGCTGAGTATCAGAATAGGAGGAGGATTATACATTTAAGGCCAGCTAGGGCAGTAGTGGGACCCCCATCTTCACACAAATCAATGTGGAGATTCAATAGCACTTTGAACAGGTGGCCTGTAAGGTAGCCTGCAAGACAGAAATAGTGCTGAGAATTGAAAAGGTGGGAGCAAGTGAGATTTTTTTGTTTTGTTTTGAAAGTTTCATTTACCTTTGAGAGAACATGTTTTTGAGTAGTAAGGACGATGGCCCACATGTTCTGAATTGATTGAGAAGCAGGCTAAAAGTGAGTTGAATAAGAAGATGGGAAGCAGTTGAGCCATGGGCTTCACTAGGGGAAATGGTTTGGGTAGGTGGGTTTCAGGCAAGAAGTTGTTACGTAGATCTGAATTGGGGAAAGTTAAGAGTATTGTGCCAAAGTATGATTTATGTAAAGTTACACAAATCACTACACTTTTGCACTTGTACATTTTTCTCCCTCATCTCTGGGGTACAAATTTGTTACAAATCAGCCATGTGTTTGGCTTTGAATGTTTGAGATTTAACTAAATACCTTATTTGCAGTTTGCTATTATTATTGTAGGCTGCATAGTTGCATAGTGATTTGTTTTAAACTAAGCTACAAATAATAATATTTCTAAAATTAGGTTTGTCTTTTCGTTTTCAGTAATGATGTAGACATGGAAACAGATCACTACTCCAATGGAGTTGGAGAAACTTCATCCAATGGTTTCCTAAATGGTAGCTCTAAACATGACCACGAAATGGAAGATTGTGACACCGAAATGGGTCTGCAGTGATATTTCTTACATTTTTAATAAAAATGATGACTACCAGGTTATGTTCTTACTTGTACTGATTTACAGCTGATGAGCATAAACCAAATTTAAAGCTTTTTGGGAGTGTGTTTCTAGTGAGAGTAGAATTACTTTCAGTTCCTCTGAAAGTGAAGTGCTAGTTTCTTAGTTCAGCTCTCTTGCTTAGGTTCAACTTGAGTGTTGCTTTATGCATTTCAGCCCTTAGGACGTTTAAGGTTGGAGAGAACAGAAATCTTAACATGTTTTTTAATATAATCAGTAGAACCAAGTGGGTAGCTATTACAGATTTTAATTAAACTGAATTTCTTAAATTCTTTGAATGCAGATCTGTGACATTCATAGTGCTCTGCCTGGCACATAAGTGATGCTTAGCTAGGCCTCCTGTACTATCAAAAAAAAAAAAAAATGTGGCCTGGCACTGGTGGCTCAGGCCTGTAATCCTAGCCACTCAGGAGGCTGAGATCTGAGGATTGAAGGTTGAAGCCAGCCCAGGCAAAAATGTCCTAATGAGTCTCCAAGTAGCCACTCAAAAACCAGAAATGGCTTTGTGGTTCAAGTGGTAGAATGCTAGCCTTGAGCACAAAGAGATTTAGGGACAGCGCCCAGACCCTGAGTTCAAGCCCTCAAATGGACTCCTTCCCCCCAAAAAAATGTGATTCAGGGGACATTTGCATGTATAATTTTGTTTTCTTGTTAGTTTATACCCAAAGGTGAAACAATCTACAAACATTTCCATCAAATGGAGAGTGAAAATTATTAAAGCTTATGGATTGTTTTTGGTTTGTTAGTATTTTGAGATTAAAAGCTGTTACTCATTGTTCAAAAGGCAGCCTACTTTTACTTTATTGGGTGAATGTCAGCCAACAACCTCAGCTTCTAAAGAGTAGTTTAAACATGATTTAGAGCAGGAATTCTACCTAGCTACTAAAGAGGCTAAGATCTGAGGATCACGGTTTGAAGCCAGCTCAGGCAGGAAAGTCTGAGACTCTTACTTCCAATTAACCACTAGAAAATGGAAGTGGTGCTTTTGCTTAAAATGGTATAGTGCTAGCCTTGAGCGAAAAAGCTCAGAGACAACACCCAGGCCCTGAGTTCAAGCCCCATGACCAAAAACAAAACAAAAACCAAAACAACAACAAAAAACAGGAATTCTAGAGCTATATTACCTGGATTTTATTCCTGCAACTGCCACTACCACTTACTAGCTGTTTGACCTTGGACAATATACTTTTCTCTGTGCCTCAGTTTCTTCATCTGTAAAATGAGTAAAATCACTGACTTTACAAATGTGTTAACCTGAACAGTGAATAGTACCAAGTACTTATTAGTGTTAGCCATTAGCATCATCAGTCTTGTTGTATTTATGGTTTATTTTATTGTGGTTTATATAGCTACAGTGTTGTTGGTTACTAATTGTTAATCTGAGTATATAGTATAAAAGTACCTCATAAAATAATTTTTCTAATACTGTAGCTCTTTTGCTTAGCAAAATATGTTATCTTCTGTGCTTTTATTGGAGTCATTTAGCTTCTCTTAGCTTTCAGGAACATTTTATTTCTTGTTGTATGTCAGATAAAGCAGTTTGAGAAGCAGTAACTATTTGTTTTTATAGAGTTTTAGAGAATTTACTTAAATCATTGTGAATATGTACTAACATAGTAGGTCTATTATTACATTAAAAGGTTTTCACTTTTCAGCAGTGTACTAGACATTGGATCCTACACCCTTGTGACCCAGATCAAGTATGCTTTTGGGCTACAAAGTTCCATGTTACATTTCAAAAATCTGTGTGTGTAGTAGCTGGGTGTGATGGTGTAAGTCTGTATTTTCAGCACTAAGCAGGCTGAGGCAGTAGGATCTTGTTCCAGGTTGGCCTGTTGCTGTATATCAGGAACCAGTCTCAAAAAACAAAAACAAAATATAGAAAATCTATAATGATTCAGATGAAATTAATAGGATGAAATGAGTACTCAAAATATTATAGAAATATAGGTATATTCTTCATTGTTCTGCAGTCCATAGATAATAAAATACTTGTTTGTTTGCTTACAGAAGTTGATTCAAGTCAGTTAAGACGCCAGTTGTGTGGAGGAAGTCAGGCTGCCATAGAACGAATGATCCATTTTGGGCGAGAGCTGCAAGCAATGAGTGAGCAACTGAGGAGAGAGTGTGGCAAAAACACAGCAAATAAAAAAATGTTGAAGGTAAGTGGGTAGTGTTAGTCAGCTTTCCAGCACTTTGACAAGATCCCCAAGTAAGAAAGGAAAGGCTTATTTTGTCTCACAGTTTCGGAGGTTTCAGTCCATTGTCACTTGGGTCTGTTGCTTCTGGATCTGTGGTGATTGAGATTGTGGTGTTAGGGGATCATGTGTTTGGAACAAAGCTGCTTACCTCATAGCTTCCAGCAAGTAAAGAGAGGAAGAGGATAGAGCAGAGGGCAAAATGTACCCTTCAGGCCCTGTCTCCTTAGACCTTCTTCAAGAAAGCCTTCTTCCTCAAGTTTCCATTATCATCTAGTAGTCCATTAAAAGTTAGAAATTCATGATCCAATCACCTTTCAAAGGCACTTCCTATCTTTGACCATTGCTGCTTTCAGCACATTAGCTTTAGGAGGATATTTCATATCTCACCATAGCATAACTGTTCCCTTGAAAAAAATCACAAAATTGTCAAACTAAGAAAGTCTGTAAAACATTGAATTGAAGCTGGGCACCAGTGGCTCATGCCTATATAGAATCCTAGCTACTCAGGAGGCTGAGATTTGAGGATTGTAGTTCAAAGCCAGCCCAGGTGGGAAAGTCCATGAGACTCTTATCTCCAATAAACCACTAGAAAACCGGAAGTAGCACTGTGGCTCAAGCGATAGAGCTCTTGCCTTGAGCTGAAGAGCACAGGGAACAGTGCCCAAGCCTAGAGTTCAAGCCCCACAACCGACCAAAAAAAAACAAAAACAAAAAAAACATTGAATTGTATGCTAGAAGTTGTTGGGGCTCTTAGACCTGAAATCTCTCCTCCTTACCTTCTAATCACCATTTGCAAGTAAAAATATGATGGGATTAGGCAGCTCTGACACCGTTGGGAAGAACACTGATTTAAGGGAAGAATGCAGTCTAAATCCCAGTTCTACTTTATCAGCATTGTGTACCCTTTTTGTCAGCTTCTTATTTATTTCCTCAGCTGTATAGTTGGCAGAATATGTATATAATTAGCAGAAATGTATGTTGCTAAAACTATAAATTAAAATTTAGTAAACATTGACCAAGATTGAATGTATAATTTGTGATTTTCATTTTTATGTGGATTTAGTTAAGGAATGAATTATATTTTATGACTAGAATTGTATAAATACTTTTTCAAGTGTCTTCTGGGTTTATATCCATGATGGATGGTAAATAGGATAAAATGTTAATAAGAGGCAGCAAGTTAGTTATAGTATTATGTATCAGTTGATGGAGTTTTCTATTTAAATCAGATCACAATTCATTATAAAGATGTTATGAGTCTTAGGTGTTGTTTTTTTTTTTTTTTTTTTTTTTTGGTGGTGGTGGTGGTGGTGGCCTGGATGCTGTCCCTCAGCTCTTCAGCTCAAGGCTAACGCTGTACCACTTGAGCCACAGCGCCACTTCTGGCTTTTTCTTCTTATGTGGTGCTGAGGAATTGAACCCAGGGCCTCATGCATTCATGGCAAGCATTCTAGCACTGAGTCACCACCCAGCCCCGACGTTGACTTTTTTATAAACATTTTCTCCTAAATGTTTTGGAAGAAGCCTATATTAGTTTCTTTTCTAATCACTGTGACAAAATCTGACCTGCATAATTTTAGCAGAGGAAAAATTGCTTTTGTTAATGTTTATAGAATTTTCTGAGGATATGTTGGTGCTGGGAGCAGATAGACAATGAGGCTGTTCACTTTGTGGAAGACGCAGGGATTTGGTGCATCTTTCAAAGGTGTACCCTTCCCTCAGTGATCTATTCTGTCTTAAATAGGCCCTCCCTAAAATTTCTCTAGCCTTGAACAGCTCCACCAGCTTTTCAACCATAAAGTTCACAAAAGCAAAGGGGAGAAATTCGTTTGGTGGCCTGGAGTCTGATGATAGATAAGAATGATAGGGAAAGGCAAATGACTAACAATAATAGGCTGTTGCTCTTAGTAGCACCTAACACAATACACTTGGCACAAAACCAGTAAAAGTAAATAGCAATCTGCACAATAGCCTCAGTTTAGCACCTGTGTAGACATTACTGGTCTTTCTACTCTAACAATAGTTAGCCACCTGTAAAACCACACCTTTTAAAGCAGCCACTGTAAAACCATGCCTAGTAAAGGCATGCAGTCTTGTGTTTGACTAGCCAGGGTTGGAAGAGAAATGCATTAGTTAGTGCTTTAGTGAGAACTTCAACTACAGTACAGTACAATTAACTCTAATGGTGACTCTGGGTTATCAGAAAAAAGGTTAAATTATGATTTTATGCTAAATAGTTGGTCAGTAATAGGGTTGGTATAATTTTTCATGTAAACAATCACATATATCAGGGAAATACCTGTCTTCATTTGCCTTCGAAGATTTTCAGCCAGACACAGTTCCTCACACCTGTAATTCTGGCTACTTGGGAGATGGACATCAGGTGGATTACAGTTCAAGGCCAGCCTTGACAAAAAGTTATTGAGACCCATTTCAGCAAACAATCTGGGCATGATTGGAACAGCTTTAATCCCCAGGTATATAGCGGCAGAGGTAGAAGGTTTGCTGTCCAACTGGCCCCAGGTCAAAAGAGAAAAACTGAAAAGTAACTAAAGCAAAAATTGTTAGGAGTGTTCAAGCCCCAGTGTTGTTCCTGTTCCCCAAGGATGTTTTAAGGCCATGATTCTTAATTCCTTCGGTGTCTGAATGAATCCTTTAAAAATTATTAAAGAGTATGTGGATTTAGCTTGGTGATAGAGTGTTGACTAAAGACCTGGATGTTTTGGGTTTCATTTCTAGCACTGAAAAAAGTAAAAATCCCAGAGTTGTGTTTATGTGGGCCCAGGTGATACTTATCTAGTTAGAAATTAAAAATAAGATTTAAATTCTAAATTCTACATTGAAACTATGCACACCCAAATAACTGTCAGCTAACATTGTAATGGGTGTCTCCCCCAGCTTTATGACATTTCCCTCAAATTCTTTCCATTGAAACAATGTCCTTTTCTTTAAAGTAGAGCAGAATATGTAATGGCACAATTACTTCCTAAACATTTTCAGTTTGGGGCTTTACCTTCCATGTTGCATACATATTGTGTAATTAGTAGAGTGATACTATTTTATATTTTTATTATTGTTTTTATTGTAATAGTTTTTATGAGTAGTTTTTATTTTGCCCAGTTTCTATACATTATTTAAAATTATTTGAGATACTTTTGTGTTGCTATGAGTTTATGCATTGTTCTATTCTATTCACATTTATATCAAATGCTTAGATGAAACGTTTATATAGTGATCTTGATGTTCTTTAAAATTATTTCATTGAATGAAAGGACATGGATATTATTGTGGTTCTTGCTACATACTTCTTTTCCAAAAACCTCCCAGCTAGTCAGCAAGGATACCTACTATAATAGGGCTAAGCTCTTAACATTGCTTATTTGTATTTCCTTGGTTCATCGTTACATATTACTGCAAGGTTCAAAATAAGAATGTTATTCTAGCTACTCAGGAGGTTGAGATCTGAGGATCACAATTTGAAGCCAGCCCTGGCAGAAAAGTCCCCGTGAGACTCTTATTTCCAATAAACTACTCAAAAAAGCCAGAAACAGTGCTGTGACTCAAGTGGTAGAGTGCTAGCCTAGAGCACAAAGAGGCTCAGTTGGGCTGGGAAGGTAGCTCAGTGGTAGAGTGCTTGCCTTGCGTGCATGAGGCCCTGGGTTTGATCCTCGGCACCACATTAGCAGAAAAAGCTGGAAGTGTCCCTGTGGCTCAAGTGGCAGAATGCTAGCGGTGAGCTGAAGAGCTTAGGGGCAGCGCCCAGGTTCAGAGTTCAGGCTCCCATGGTGGGCAAAAAAACAAACCAAAAAAACCCCCACGAGTGTTACCTTGCAGATTTCATTTACTTTTATGAAGAATAATAAATTATAGTTGTTTACTACTGGGAACTGAGTGGCATAAACCAGTTTTTGTTTTTTGGTGTTTTTGTTTTGTTTTGTTTTTTGGGGTCTGGTTGTGGGGTCTGAACTCTGGGCCTGGGCGCTGTCCCTCAGCTCTTCAGCTCAAGGCTAGCACTCTACCACTTGAGCTACAGCGCCACTTCTGGCTTTTTTCTTTTTGCTTATGTGGTGCTGAGGAATCGAACCCAGGGCCTCAGGCATGCAAGGCAAGTGCTCTACCACTGAGCCACCTTCCCCACCCCCCAGTTTTTGTTTTTACAGCTTATATTTTCTTTCTTCCCTCTTCTTCCTCCTCCTCCTCTTCTTCCTCCTCCTCCTCCTCCTCTCTCCTTTACTTCCTCCTTTTTTTTTTGGCCAGCCTGGGCCCTGCCCCTAAGATTCTTTTGCTCAAGGCTAGTGCTCTAACACTTGAGCCACAGTGCCACTTGTGCTTTTTCTGTTTATGTGGTACTGAGGAATCGAACTCAGAGCTTCATGCTAGGCATGCACTCTATCTACCACTAAGCCACATTCCCAGCCCACAGCTTATGTTTTCTTACTTTGGCTTTTTTATTCCTAAGCCATGTTGCATAGAAGTCTATTCCCTATGACATTGCTTTATTTAGAGTCCCATTGTGTTGAAAAATTACAGTGGGGGCTGGGAAGGTGGCTCAGTGGCAGAGCGCTTGCCTTGCATGCTCGAGGCCCTGGGTTCGATTCCTCAGCACCACATAAGCAAAAAATTAAAAGCCGGGAAGTGGCGTTGTGTGTGGCTCAAGTGGTAGAGCACTAGCCTTGAGCTAAAGAGCTGAGGGACAGTGTCCAGGCCCAGAGTTCAGGCCCCATGACCAGACCCCCCCCCCCCCAAAAAAAAAAAAAAAGAAAGAAAAAATTACAGTGGAAATTTTAGTGAGGTTTTATTTTAGGGTCTAAGGTCTTTACCCTTGGTTCTAACTGTAGTTTTTCTTTCAGCCTGAATTCATGTGCTCTGAATCTGTTAGGTCATTAGTACACTGAATGTTACATTTCTGCCTTTCTTCATTCCCCCTGTGAGTGTCTGTTCTTGAAGCAGTGACTAGTTTCTGGTCACTGTATGTCCTGTCTGGCATCTGTGTTCAACCGAATACAAACATGTTCCTTTTAATTTTCAGATTGCTAATTAGGAGAAACTGCATCTTACTAAATGAGTACAGTACTTTGTGACCTTGAGTTCTCACTGCCTCCATTAGCCTCTTTTTACATGGCCAGCACCAGCTTCAGAATGTTATGAAGTATGGACATGATCCATTAGTGCTTGAAACGGCTACTCACAATTTAGTGCTCCCAGAAGTACTGTAATTATTGTTTCTGTGAGTTTTTCAAATGCCTAGAGGGTGATGCGATTTGAGACAACTTGAGGCTACATGTTACCTTTCTGATGGTGTATCAAGATATGGGTCCATGATGAAGAAAGTTTTATATTGAAGATTTTAATTACCAATTATTCATTGAACAGATTCTTTTTTTTTTTTTTTAATTGTACTATTTGAATGGTACTTTGTTAGATGGTTGTGATTACAGGGTAAATTTAAGTCTTGGCAAAGCTCAGTCTTTGGAAATAATGGATTAATTAGAGCTAACTTTACAGATAAGATATATAGGACTTTCTTTACCCGGTAAGTTTCAAGTAGACTGGGATGCATGGAACATAGTTAGTGCCATAAGCGTTAGGTCTTATGGAGGTATTTGAAGACACTTCCTGTACCCAGCATCAATGCGTTGCTGTTAGAGGATTCAAAATAGTACAGCAATTTCTTCATAGAACTTTTATTGGGGCAGAAGAATCAGCTGGATGAAGTATTTAGCAATATATAAGACACTAAGGAGCCATATGTGTTTATTTAGAGGTATACATATTGTTTTGTAGTTTGAAACTGGCTGAACAGGTTTCTTCATCGATGGCTGTGTATCTACCATGAAGTGGATGTACATTTGTGTGGATGAGGCATGGCCTGGGTAGTTGACCAAATGTCTTGCCCTCATCTCTTACTTTAGTAGTAACACTGAAGAATAATATTGGGTAAGGGGAGTAAAATCTGATGACTTGAGCAATAGTGGTGGGTGTTTGTGTTTGTTAACTCTGGACTAGAATATTGACTTTTGGCATACTAACAAGACATCATTGATTGAAAGGTTGGCATGGACTGACATTGCTAAGAACTTCATTTGGTCTTCATAGGACCTGAAATTAGGATCTCCTTAAAATCTCCCATTATACAAATGAAACTAGCATTTAGAGAGATTGTTACTTGTAGAGGTACACAATGAATGATTTGGTGTTTTGATTTGAACCTAATGTTTGAAACCACCACAGTGTATGATTTTGTAGAAAGACAATTTTTTTTGTCAGTTATTCTAAGAGTAGCTTTAGTGTAGTTGTAAGAGAAGCCCTGAGGGGGAGCCAGTTTAATATGAGATGGTATCTATTGAGATGCTATTGATTGCCCAGCTCCTTCATCCACTATGTAATAAAACAAGCCAACAAAAAATACTGTAAGTGGGCTGTATCTTTTCAGTTTCAGTCCTATCACTGGTAACAAATGGTAAAACATCTCCATGTTTTACCTCCCCTTCTGCTTTAATCCATATTCGTCATTCCTTTGGAATTAGTTGTAACTCTTTTGCCTTTTATTTGTGTTGTAGGAATGGGGAAGGGGTGAATACAGATGGTTGTTCACAAGAAAAATTGCAAAGAAAAAAAGGCAGTTTTGCTTGCATACTGTAGTTTGGAAATGCAGAACATCCCAGAAGCAGGAGTAAGCGGGTTTAAAGATTACAATGATATAGAGCCTTCTTTTCAACTTGGAACCATTGTGAGCACAGTAACTGAAATATTTGAACTGAAAACCAAACTGCTTATTTTCAACAGGATGCATTCAGTTTACTAGCATATTCAGATCCTTGGAACAGCCCAGTTGGAAATCAACTTGATCCAATTCAGAGAGAACCTGTGTGCTCAGCTCTCAACAGTGCAATATTAGGCAAGTAAAACCAAAAGTCAGGCTAACAAGATTCTTAAAGAGTATTTGAGGGCATTTCTCGTAACATTTATTTTGGTAAAATAGTAATGCTTTTTTGTTGAAGTACAGAAACTTGTTTCCTTTATATCAAACACAGATTACACGATTCTAGTGGAATAAAAGCAGACTGGGGGGCTTCAGGATGTTTGGATAGGTTTTTTATGTATGTAAGCATTTCTGGGAGCTGTCAATGTCTGCTTCTCATTTAGAACGAGGTATTTAAATTAAAAATATTTGCCCATGAAAGACTTTACTTTATAGCCTTCTTCAGTGAAAAGTATATTCTGCCACTTACTTCTAGGCTAGGAATTAAGGGACAGGGTTTGGCTAAATTGTTCATTGCTGGACCAGTGTTGGAAAGATTATGGACGCAGTAGAAAGATGTCCTGTTGTTTCTCTGTGTAATCATCAGGGACAAAAGTTGTGAAAGTTGCAGGAAGTGGTAGGGATTTAGAGCCAGGGAAATGATTGAAATATAACTCAATACAAATTGTAGGATGGGTTAAAAGTTAACTTGGCACTGACCTGGACAGTCAAACTGAGAAAGGAGAGCATGAATTTGTAGTGGTATTAGAACCTTTCTAGTTAATTCATTTTGTCTGATGAATTGATCAGAACTGGTTTTCCTTTATTGTTCTTATAAAATTCAGTAACATACTAGTTTGGGGCAGTACTGACATTTAGGTTGTATATAATGTGAATTTTTAAGTATTAAGTTATATAGGCTCACCTATATATCCACTACCTAATGTGTATTTGTTTTGTATGTCAAAAGAAAATGAAAGTTGTTATTAAAACCAGATGCCTTCTTTGGCCCAAATACTACAGTAACAAACCTGTGGTGCTTGATTTTGAGCAAAGTTGCCTAGTTCCTATCAACTCTCAAGAGATATTTTTGATGGTGGTAGTACTCAAGGCCTTGTACTTACGGCTAGGCTAGCACGTTAGTATCTAGTGGCTACACTGCCTTGTCAGTATTTTGTCCAAAGCATCCACCTACCTGTACTAGTGGGGTAGGCGAAAGCCATAGAAATCATCTGGTAAATTGTGTAGGATATATGCCATTTTCCTGAGATGTTTTTTAAAAATGTCTTCCTAATTGCCTTTTCCATTTTTAAACCATTTTTCCTCAGAAACCCACAATCTGCCAAAGCAACCTCCACTTGCCCTAGCAATGGGACAGGCCACACAATGTCTAGGACTGATGGCTCGATCAGGAATTGGATCCTGTGCGTTTGCCACCGTGGAAGACTACCTACACTAGCTATGCATTTCGAGAGCGCACTTATATTGTGGCATTAGTGAACATGGAAATAGAGCAGCTCTGCTGATTTGAAATTTAGATTTTTTTAATTATGTACTGGGGACAGGTTTTTGTCGCTTTACATTGCTTCCTAGTTTACAGCATGATGCAAATGATTTTCTAACTTAGTGTTAGGAGAAATTATTTTCCATCTTTAACCTCTTAGTTGTCTAAGAGTTAAATATTACTGAATTTCAGACATTCAAATTGATCATCAGAAATCCTTTAAAACAATTACCTAAAAGAAACCAAAAAAAAAATCCTGCCTTCTTTGTGGGGGAAGGGGGAAGGAAGTGGAAAAGTTGTGTTTGTGTTAGCATGTGGGTGATGTGAACTTCAAATTGGGAGATGTTCCGACCCCCCCACTCCCATATAAGCATTCAATCAGTGTAATTTGCAAAATGCATAAACATCCGACAGTTTGAATTTATAGTGTTGATGGAAGAAATCATTTTTAATGTGTACTGTAAAACTTGAAATACTCAGGAGCTGAGTGAATATGTTTGTTGCTACTTACAATCCCAACCTGTTAGTCCCAGTAGTTTTGTTTTAACCTGGTCTTTTTCAACTTTGTTTCCTGTTTAACTACAGATGACTTCTGTTGTAGACTCACAAGTTTAACTGTTGTATTATAACAGTATTACATGTCAACAGTGTGGTTATGACCTTTATTTATATAAAACCAAATATTTAGTCAATTTACTGTGTCTTAATTTAATCTTTGTACACCTTCCATTTTTAAGTGCTTAAATGAGTACTATATTGCAATAAAAAATGTAGTGATATAATTAACCAGCCATTAAAAATTTACTTCTACAGATACTTAGTGTCAATTGAGTTTATATATCAGGTACTTACATACTTTTTCATGTCTTAAAAGTTGGAGCAATTAACAGTGATTTTTTAATCTATTTTTTACCATATAACTGACTGCCTTAAAGATGAATGGCCTCTTTAGAAACCTGATAATAAGCACAAAGCAGAAGAAAACAGGAAAAGAACCTTCTTATTGTCACAGTCATGACACATGAGACTTGTCACTCAAGCCCCCAACTAGTTCAAAGTTTAGTTTTGAAAGCTATTCAGATTAATCTGATTCTTTGGTTTGACAAAGATAAAATTTTTTGGCTGACATCGTACCGTTTAAGATCTTTTGTACTTTTTTCAAAATACCTTACTCCTGGGAACATTTCAAAGCATTCAGCAACTTCAAGTAAGTTCTTTTTTTTTGGCCATTCCTGGGGCTTGAACTTAGGGCCTGGGCACTGTCCCTGAGCTTCTTTTACTGAAGGCTAGCACTCTACCACTTGAGCCACAGTGTGGCTTCCAGCTTTTTCTTTTTATGTGGTACTGAGGAATCAAACTCGGGGTCTCATGCATGCTAGGCAAGTACTCTGCCACATTCCCAGCCCAGTTCATGGTTTTTATTATCACTATTAACTTTTAAACATACAGACTACAGATTGTTCATTTAGCTTTAGCTTAGATTTATTTAGAAGTTTTCATCTTTTTGACCATCCACCGTTGTTTGAACCTCTTGGCATTTTGTTTTTTCTGGGTTCCTAGAACAGAAAGTTTCATATATTAAGAATAGTAAGCTTAAAACTTGTTTAATAAGTTTAATAAATAACTCCAAGAAACAAAATGCAACATTTCTTCAAAGAGTCTCTACATGGATATACAATTGTCAGAGCTAAGTTGTATCTTACCCCAAGAATTATTCAGAAACTGAGCTGCAGCCTTTTTCACTGGTAACCTCTTGTTGTTCAGTGACAGGAACTTATTTACTAAAAATTTTAAAAAGAGGAGAAAAGAACTTTGTACTATTCAGTTTAGAAGAAAGTTGAGAAAAATAGTCTATAAGAAAATTACCAGTAGTTCTGTTGGTTCCTGGACCATACAGAGAATTCTGTATGAAGGCTTGGGCTGCTTGTTGCCTTGAATCTTTCAGATCTTGGTCTTTTAGCCTCAGTGCCACGTAGCTCTTAGTCTGGCTGGTGATCAAAAGGTCAAATAAGGATGCATACTTTTATTTGCAACTTTTTGGGGGGGGGAAATGGCAGTGTTGAACTCCGGGGTTTTACTCTACCACTTGAGCCACAACCTCAGCCCATAAGCAACTGGATCACCGTACACATGCTGGGCAACTACCAGCGAGCTTTAGACCAGCTTTTCTGTTTTGGTGATGCTAAGGATCAAATGTTAGGTTTCACATGTGCTACATAAGGCAGTTCTTCTACTGAGCAAATGCACCCACCCTTGCATAAACATTGAAATAGTCTTGTTCTTTGATAATTACACAATTATAGATAATAACAGGCCATTTTACAAGAAATAGACAACATTCACATTTTAGTACGGTAGGCAAGTATGCTGTTTACATAATTAAGACAAACTGATTTTTTTCCTACAGAGAAACCAATCTGAAGTGCTACTAAATCTGCTCATATAAGTTAAAACTTAAAGGTCAACTGTACATCCCATCTGTGAGGAAAACACAAATTACCTGAGAGACCGTACTTTTTGTACTTTAACTTTCTTGGCATTGCTTCCTTTTTTACAGCCTTCAGTTTTCTTTTCCAAATTACCTAAAAAGAAATAAGCTCCATTTTATAATAAGTCAACATCTACTGGAGTTGACTTTATCCATGATATACCAATCTGGATGCAAGTTCTAACTGTAAAAAACCGGAGGAATCAGCTCTTTCCTAAGAAAGTGTTGATAACAACTGAAAATATCTGCAAATGTGCTTCATAAATGAGAATTATCTAAATCAGAACACTTCCTACCTTCTTTCGACTTTCCTGGTGACTTCTTGATGCTGAGGAAAACAAAAAGATAAAATCCAAAACATTGGTTGGAATGGCGAACAGCAAAAAGCAACTTAAAACATTATATTCACATGGTTTTACAAGTAAGATTACAGGTACCACTATCCTCACATTTTACTGTTCCCAATGGTTTTAGGAAGCAAGTTACTACCTTATACACTGCCACCAGCTCTTCCCTATCTTCCAACTAATTACTAGAATGAGAATGTATCCTTCTGAATTTTAGTCTGAAAGCAAAGGCAGAATGGTGTTTAATAGTTACAGAACACAGTATTCAAAATAAGAAATAAAAGGTCTGTCGCATTATACTTGGGAGAATTACAAAGAACTGTTCGTCCTGGAGACTAGGATAAGCCTCAAGGCACTAATCAACTGACCAATGTTGAGAAAATGTGATACAATGTAGAAGCAACTTGCACTTAACAAAGAACAAAGGCCACAAAGGAGGATAGGAGTGGGAAATGAGGTGACACTTGAACTTTTCTTGAAAGGTGAAAAGGGCTAAACCAAATGACCACTAGTATACTTATGTATTAAAGATCTGGATAATTCTGGGGAATTTACTGAAAAGGGCAGAATCAGTAGCCAAATAAAAGACAATTTCTGAACTTAGAAATGACTATGGGGAGCCATTGGGGATAGAAAAATACCTCAAACATTTAAAGTGTAAATTCAGTAGGGCTTGACTGATTCCTTGGAAGAGAAGAAGGAAACTATAGCTTCTACCTTTAAACACTTGAGTGGGTGGCAAAACTGCTGAATGAACATGGAACAGAGGAGGGCAGATGGGTGGCAGGTGGCAAGTATAACATTCTTACTCATCTACCTGCCCAAAAGTGCAATGGTGCTCACCAAAATTTACTGAATAAACACATCAGGATCTAGAACTCAGATGCTAGAGATTTACCTATGAGAATGAGCCAAAAGAAATAAGGGACGCTAAAATGTGGTAGAATATTTACCCCCATCTTTCCCATCCTGTAACAACTATATGGATCTAAACAAATGTCTGTACCAGTCTGTAATTCAAAGATGGTGGTAAAGTAATCCAAGACTCACTACTTACTCAGGCTCTGAAGATGTTAACTGCTCTAGAACAGTGTCTGGAAGGAGTTTTCTTTTCTTTGGGAACAGAAGACATTTTAATATAGGTTAAAACTGATACACACAAGTTGTGTCTGGAGTTGCTTTTAAAGTTGAGATTTTAGGACAGTCCAACATCAGGACAATTAGGTTAAACACTGCTTTCACTACCCCCCAAAGGGGAAGAGAGGGCTCCACGAAACTCAGAACCTTTCCCACATTTTCTAGACTTGGAACGCCTGCCAACAGTAAGCCACCCCCAGTGCCCCGCTTGGACCCGCAAGGCTCAAAGGTATCGCCAATCTGTGTGGCCAGTGCCAGACATCAGACCACAGAGTGTTGTCATTAGGAGCCACCTCAATTCTCAAGATGCAGTTCCAATGTTTCTTTAAAGACGAAACTCTCTCTGCGAGGCTCCGGTGCTGAGATCCCAACGGACCTAATTCCTACTTCACACTTGCACGCGGCTGAGGGAGATGCGGGGAACAGGCATCTCACTCCTCACCGTGGTCGCAAGAAACGGTAGTGACAGCGTGCCACCAGTGGGTCTGAGAACGCCACCCGCCCTCCACCCTCTCACCTTCTGTTCGATGAACAGCTCCTCGCGTCGCTTCCTCTTCTCCTTCTGGAGCGTTTTGTCCCTGAGAGAAAGGGCGTCGGGGTCAGCGCGGGGCGGGGAGCCGGTCGGCAGGGGGCGGCCTCGCCCCGGCCCCGCCGCGGGCCGCGAACCTCAGCACGGTCTCGCGCACTCGCCGCTCCGACGCCCGCGCCTCCGCCTGGGCGCTGGCGAACGTCAGCTCCTCGGGGGCCTCGTCGTCAGACTCGTCCCCGTCTTCTTCCAGCGGCTCCGCGGCCGCGCCGCTGCTGGGCTGCCCGAGCAGCAGGCCGTGCTCGGCCTCCTCCTCCTCCTCCGAGGACGGCGGGTCTTCGTCCACCATCGCCCCCGCCGTCGCGGGCACCCGGGACGCGCGAGGCCGGAGCTGGACCATCGCTCACGAAACGCCGGGCCGTGGGACCTCTGACCCGGAAGCAGTCGGAGGCGTGACGTTAAAAAGCCAGCGACTAGAGTGTTTCAGCTCGGCGGGCTCGGCGGCGCCTGGACTGGCCGGAGCGCGTGCGCGGCGCGGGGGCGTGGCCCCGGCGCGACGGCGCGGACTCGCTTTTGCCCGCGCGCTCGGGCGTGGAAGGAGGCCACGCTTGGGAGCGCTCGGGTTCCGGGGCTCCAGGCGGTCAAGGGGCGCCGCGTTGCCCTTTCGGCAGTTCCCCGCTGGCCGCAGGTCGCCGCCGTCTGTGGACGCGCCGCCTTCCCTGGCTCTTTAGGAGGTGGGGCTCGCGTCGCGCGGGATCGCCGTCACCGACGGCCTGGCTCGGGTGCTGGAGCCCCCGCGGCTGTCCCCGGCCCCCCGGGCTCAGGTGCTGGAGCCCCCGCGGCTGTCCCCGGCCCCCCGGGCTCAGGTCCTGGAGCCCCCGCGGCTGTCCCCGGCCCCCGGGATCAGATGCTGGAGCCCCCGCGGCTGTCCCCGGCCCCCCGGCCCCCCGGGCTCAGGTCCTGGAGCCCCCGCGGCTGTCCCGGGCCCCCCGGGCTCAGGTCCTGGAGCCCCCGCGGCTGTCCCGGGCCCCCCGGCCCCCCGGCCCCCCGGGCTCAGGTCCTGGAGCCCCCGCGGCTGTCCCGGGCCCCCCGGCCCCCCGGGCTCAGGTCCTGGAGCCCCCGCGGCTGTCCCGGGCCCCCCGGCCCCCCGGGCTCAGGTCCTGGAGCCCCCGCGGCTGTCCCGGGCCCCCCGGCCCCCCGGGCTCAGGTCCTGGAGCCCCCGCGGCTGTCCCGGGCCCCCCGGCCCCCCGGGCTCAGGTCCTGGAGCCCCCGCGGCTGTCCCGGGCCCCCCGGGCTCAGGTCCTGGAGCCCCCGCGGCTGTCCCGGGCCCCCCGGCCCCCCGGGCTCAAGTCCTGGAGCCCCCGCGGCTGTCCCGGGCCCCCCGGGCTCAGGTCCTGGAGCCCCCGCGGCTGTCCCGGGCCCCACGGCCCCCCGGGCTCAGGTGCTGGAGCCCCCGCGGCTGTCCCGGGCCCCACGGCCCCAGGTGCTGGAGTCCCCGCGGCTGTCCCGGCCCCCCCCCCCCGGGCTCAGGTGCTGGAGCCCCCGCGGCTGTTCCGCCCCCCCTCCCCCCCCCCGCTCCCCCGAGCACTGGCTAGAATGGAAGCTCTGGCCCTGCCCGCCCCGCGTGCCCTGAGGCCACTGTGGTACCGAAGGAGGGAGGGAGAATACTTGGCCAAGTATTACACAGTACTGACGCCTTGTTCCTTGCACAAATCAGTTTGCACACCCATGTATTTACACGTGCAGATACTCTACTGAAATGCACACTGGCGTGGCGCTAAGTGACACTTAAGCTCCACCCTGCTGCAGCTCTAAACGCTCCTTCCTGAAGTTCCTACACATTTCCATTCGTGTAACTTCCACTCCACACATTACTTGGCAGTTGTTCCAACCGTTGTGAAACTTGGGATGGGTGGGGGCAGGCCTTACTAATTATTTTATTCCCAATGTCTGTCGTATGTAGACGCTTCATTCAATTCAGTTGAATTGAATAATTCTCTCTCACATGTATCTTGTAGTTCCAATTCTTCTTTTATCTTTTCTGATTTAGAAGCAATTCTCAATTTCAAAATGATAAAACCAAACATGGACAAAACAGGACAAACACAAGAACAACGCTGCAGGTAAAAACAAAAGAACCCATAAACTTCTGGGCCTTAGGTGGAAATTATAAATCACAAACATTCTTAAGATTGCCTCAGACTGTGCTGACTCACATAATGACTAGCACCAGGGAAATGTTAAGTTGGAGACTCCCGCTGCAGGCTTACTGAGAGTACATGACGGGGGGCTGGGCTTGGTGGCACCACTGAAATCCCAGCTACTCTGCAGTAGAGGCAACCAGGGCAAAGGTGGAACTCTCTACCTAAAAAAATCCAGGATTGAGGGTGTGTCTAAAGTAAGTGGTAGAGTCCTTGCCAAACAGGAGACCCCGAGTTCCATCCCCAATACGGCAAAACAAAAATTGGCTTATAAACACTTCAGAACCTTGTTAAATATATTTTCTGTCCCTCCCTGATTCAGCCTCATTAAAGCACAAATCAAGACCTCAGGGTGCCTGCATGGTCTCTACACTCTCCACTGGCTAGGAACATCCCCACTCCAAAACTACACAAAGGACCTTTGGGATGGATTTATCAATGGCTAAGATTTTTATGTGCATTACAAAGTTGTCTATAATCGTGGGTTGTTACCTATTTCTACAAAATCCAGGTTTGTAACATTAAATATAATTCTCAAGGGGCTGAGGTGAAGCAGCCCAGGCATGTAATTATTCAAGGACCCACCAGACCCAAAGGATGTGCATGACCTTCATACACTTCAGTAACAGCCATTCCTCCCAGTCAGGCCTGATGCACACTGGCCAGCAGGCATGCAGAGGGTCCTGAATTCAGCATATAGCTGGAAGGGGTTGAAGGAGTAGTTTTTTCCTACTTTATTCCAAGGGAAAAAGTGCATCATTTTTTAAAGTCCTACAGAGAAACTGCCTTCAGAAGCGAGTGTCTGTGGAGCTTGGCAGGCCTTACAGGGACAGCTGTTTTCTTCAGTAGTAGTCTTGAGGAACTGTCAACTATCACTCCTTGCTTTCCTCTGGCTGCCAAGCAATCAGAGCTAAGGTGCAGGTTGCTGTGCTCACCTGGTACAACCCCATTTGCGTACTGTCCTGTTTTCTCATTTGGATTTTCTACTTGTTGTTACTTTCCTCTTTTTTATTTTTTTTGCCAATCTTGGGGCTTGAACTCTGGGCACTGTCCCTGAGCCCTTCAGCTCAAGGCTAGCTCTCTACCATTTGAGCCTCAGTGCCTCTTCTGGTTTTCTGGTTTATTGGAGATGAGAATCTCATGGACTTTCCTGCCCAGGCTGGCTTTGAACCACAATCTTCAGATCTCAGCCTTCTGAGTAGCTAGGATTACAGGCGTGAGCCACTGGCACCCAGCTACTTTCCTCCTTTAACAGTTCTTGTCCTCAAGTTATCCCTGTTTTTTTGAGGCAAGGTAAACACTGAAAAGAGCCTCCAACAGGCACATTTTGGGGAACCATTATATAATAAATGACCTATAGAAGGGAAGGAATTCACTTCTCACCAAAATATACACACACAAAAAAAATCAGAATCAAGTACCAGCTGAGGCTTTCCTCTATTTCTGGATCAAAGAGCAAAGATCCACAATCATTAACCCACTTCTTTTTAAGACAATGTAATCACAAATTTTTCCCTCCCAATAACTGACCAAAACATCAAACATAAGAACTTGTATTTTAGTTCAAACCAACTAAAGTGTGTTAACTCCACACTTCTCTAGCTTCATCTAAATAAATGCTTTTGTCACAGCTTTTCTAAGCCAATCATTTATCAAGAGGCTGAATCCCCACCAGGTATCAGAGGATATTTTTAGATCTTCAGTATTCAGCTCAACATCCACAAGAATGTTCCGTGTGTGGCCTAGTTCTCAGATCCACTATTATTTTTCCGTTCACAGAATGTTTAAGGAACAGTTTCCATTTCATGAGGAGCCAGGGCTTCAGGAAGGGTGGTCCCACAGGGTCCCTGGAAGTGAAACCTGATCAAAGGATCAGATGTATTAGTTAGGAGCTACATGTTAGCGATAACAATGCCTACCTGCAACATTTCTTCATTACATCAAAACTTGTTGGTCCTACGGCTCAGGGCCTGGGTACAGTCCTTGAGCTTTTGTGCTCAAGGCTGGTGCTTTATCATTCCAAGCCACAGCTCCACTTCTAATTTTTTAGTGGTTAATTCTCCAATTAAGAGGCTCATGCTGGCTCTGAACTTTGAGCCTCAGCTCCTAGCCTCCTAAGAAGCCAGGATTGCAAGTGTGAGGAACCAGCATCTAGTGGTGTCTATAATTTCTGTGCTCATTTCCCCCATCTCTTTTTTTGGATAACTAGGTTCTTCAAAAGTGGCTGCAGCCCTACATACTCCTGCCAGTACCTTCCACCTGACATATATGATCTCCAAGTCCTCACTACTTGCTTTTCCCCTCTTTTTCTAATTAGAGTCACTGTGGTGGTTGTGAAGTAGTATCTCATTGGAGCTTTCATTTGTATGTACATCCTTACTGACTAGTGATGTTGAATGTCATTGTAATATGCTTATTGATTCTATGTACATATTAGAGAAATGTCTAACTTTTCTGTCAGTCTTTTATCTGTATTATCTTTTTAGTTGCATATATAGTTTATATACATTTAGACTGTACGGGTATATATACATATATAGTCTATATACAAATCTTTAAACTATTAGACTTGGAAATATGGCTGGGAAGTTGGCTCAGTGATAGAGTGCTTGCCTTGAATGCATGAGGCCCTGGGTTCAATTCCTCAGCACCACATAAGCAAAATGAAAAAAGCCCGAAGTGGCGCTGTAGCTCAAGTGGTAGGGTGCTAGCCTTGAGTGGAAGAGCTGAGGGACAGCGCCCAGGCCCAGAGTTCAGCCCCCATGACCAAAAATAAATAAATAAATAGACTTGGAAATATTTCTACATTGTACATTGACATGTTGAATTAAGACCTTTTGCACAACTACTGAAATATATGTATATATATATATATATATATATATATTTTTTTTTTTTTTTTTTTTTTCCCTCGTCAGTCATGGGGCTTGAACTCTGGGCTTGGGCGCTGTCCCTGTGCTCTTTAGCTCAAGGCAAGCACTCTACTGCTCTACTGCTTAAGCCACAGTGCCACTTCCGGTTTTCTAGTGGTTTATTGGAGATAAGAGTCTCATGGATTTTCCTGCCCAGTCTGGCTTTGAACTGTGATCCTCAGATCTCAGCCTCCTGAGTAGCTAGGATTACAGGCATGAGCCACCGGCGCCCAGCTGAAAGATAATTTTTTAAAGGATTTTTTTCTTCAATTTTGTGAGTAGATTTTCACTCTATTGATGTACAAAAACATTTAACTTGAATAAAAACCAATTTACCTATTTTTTTTGTGTGTGGGGGGGGGCCCGGTCGTGGGGCCTGAACTCTGGGCCTGGACACTGTCCCTCAGCTCTTCAGCTCAAGGCTAGCGCTCTACCACTTGAGCCACAGTGCCACTTCCGGCTTTTTTCTTTTTGCTTATGTGGTACTGAGGAATCGAACCCAGGGCCTCATGCATGCAAGGCAAGCGCTCTACCACTGAGCCACCTTCCCAGCCCTACCTTTTTTTTTTTTTTTTTCTGTTACTCATGCTTTTGGTATCAGGTCTAAGAAAGTTTTAGCTAACACAGGGTCACAAAGATTTTCTGCTTGGTTATCTTTTTTGAGGATTTTATAGTTCTCACATTTAGGTTCAGGCCTAAGATCCATTTTGAGTTAGTTTTGGTGTGTGTTGTAGCAAAGGATCAGACTGCAATTGCATGAGGCTATCCAGCACCGTGATTGAAAAGGTTGTTCTTTCCCCTGCTGAACCATCTTCACAGGTTGCAAAAATCAACTGACCACAAATATGAGGAGTTATTTTGGGGGGGGAGGGGGAAGTCAGTCATGAGGCTTGAACTCTGGGCCTGGGCACTGTCCCTGAGCTCTTCAGTTCAAGGCTAGCACTCTACCACTTGAGCCAAGCACCACATCCAGTTTTCTGTTGGTTAATTGAAGATAACAGTCTCACGGACTTTCCTGCCCATGCTGGCTTTGAACTACAATCTTCAGATCTCAGCCTTCTAAGTAGCCACTGGTGCTAGCATATGAGGCGTTATTTATTTATTTCACTAGACTTTCTGTTCTGTTCTACTGGTTTTATATATCCATCCTTAAAACAATTGCCACACCACCTTGGTTAAATAACTGTAGTAAGTTTTGAAATGTCTAGGTGTGATTTTGGTCTTTTTGCTTTGACAGAAAAGTCCCCTGAATTTTCAATATGAACTTTGGGATCACCTTGCCTATCTCTGCAAAAATCTAGTTGTAATATTGATAGGGAGTAGGTTGAACCTCTTGGAGACTATGGTCATTTTAATAATATTAAGTAATCCAATCCATGATATGGGATACGTTTCTATTTAATATTCTTTATTTCGCTCAATAGTGTTTTGTATAAATTTTGCATAAAGACTGTTTTTAGAGAACTTTTTGAGCGATGGAGGGGGTAACATTGTCCAAAAAGAAACGTATTATTTACCTGACATATAACTAACCCCTCTGTACATCACCTTTATAATAGCAACAAAATACTTTTTTAAAAAGAGAAATGGGAAGTTTTCACAACTTACAAACAAATGATGAATTATGGACCAGGCAGCCAAATATACAAATGCATAAGAAAGACCAGTACCAAAGTCAGCTAAGTCAGCTGAGGAGGATGCTATTTAAGTGCCTATGCCACGTTTTATCCCAGGGCCAACTCAGAGCCACAGTTCACACCCTGTATGCACAGGATAATTGCTAAGAAAGAAACTAAAAGCAATCACCATGTCCTGCAACCTTCAGTGGCATCATGATGATTCTAAGAATTGGAGCCCAGTCACTGGGATTTTTTAAATACTCAACCAACATGAAAAGCCTTTGATTAAGGAACCAAAGTGTTTTATGGGAGGAGAGGAGAGTCAGTTGTATTTATATTCTAGAAGGAAATTTAACTAGCAACCAAGGATTAAAAGTAAAGCAAAACAAGGGTCAAGGCATAACATGGGACCTGGGATTCGTGAGATGGCCATGAATACAGAGGTTCTTTGGAATCAAATTGCAGACAAATTTACCCAGTGAATAGAAGCTTTTTCTGGGTCATTTTTCAGGCTTCCCTGCTGAGGGCTACTCACCTATATCTAAAAGGTCATTACCAAACATAGTTCACAATATTAACTGCAAGGTAAATCTAAGAAACATAGAGCTTTCAAAAAAGAAAAGCCTGTGGCAGATCCTATGTTGAAACATAGACACCTGCACCTGTGCTCAGAGATACTTTGTTCTTCCACAAAAGGAGCTATAAAGCGAGACTGTCTTCTCTCCTCATTCCTCTCCCCTGTCCTTCCCTTCCCTTCCCTAAAAATTAGGACAGTAGTTAAGATCTGTGGTGACATGTCCAAGCCTGCCCTCCACCTCCCAATGCCCAGCTTGGCACCCGTGTACCTGAATGTGTTTGTGGCTGGGGTGGTCTCCGTGTTAAACTCGGCCACTGGAACTCCCCTAGCAGCCACTTGAGGGGCAAACAAGGCAGCTGGGTAGACCACAGATGAAGTCCCTACCTGCAAAGCAGCACATGGGAATGACTGTGGGGAGACTTTCAGAAAACCTTTGATACACTTAGGTAGGGCTGTCGCTGCAGCAAGAGCAGGCTAGGCAGGATGAGACACGGTGGAGGGGTCCACACATGCAAGTTTAGCGGCAACCTTCAGGCCATTCGTAGAATTTAGGAAGACCATGAGATACAGAAAGGAGAGTTACACGAATGGACAGAGGTAGGAAGAAATGACCCATTCAACATGTTGGAAAGATTGGGGTGGGAGAATACTGTTTCTGTTTCTGCTGTTTTTGTTTTGGTTTTTTTTGGGTCCGGTCGTGGGGCCTGAACTCTGGGCCTGGGCGCTGTCCCTCAGCTCTTCAGCTCAAGGCTAGCACTCTACCACTTGAGCCACAGTGCCACCTCCGGCTTTTTTCTCTTTGCTTATGTGGGGCTGAGGAATCGAACCCAGGGCCTCCGGCATGCAAGGCAAGTGTTCTACCACTGAGCCACCTTCCCAGCCCTGTTTCTGCTTTTTGAAGTTATAAAAATGATCTATGTTCTTTCCCTAACTTGGAAAATTTAACAACAAAATGTTAGCATGTTACCCATGATTCCACTACCCAACAATATATAGTTATTTTTGAGAGGGAGGCAGTACTGGGGTTTGAACCCAGGGCCTCACACTTAATAGGCAGGTATGTCTCTTGGTCTATTTTCTTTAGTTAGTTTTCAGACAGGGTCTTGTGATTTTGCCCAAGCTGGCCTGCTCTGTTATAATCCCCCTATTTATACCTCCTGCATAGCAGGGATCACAGGCTTGTACCACCACACCCACTTTATGGTTTGAGTTAAAATGAAGGAAGGGAGGGAAAGAAGAAGGAAAGGAAGCAATAATAAATCCCACCCTCAGATTCAGTGCTTCAGAGAATCCTGAGGACTGAGGAAGGGTGTGACCTACCACTAGACACAGGTCACAGAGGGCAAGCTCTCTGTCCACCTCCTCCAGAATGGCAGGATCCAGGTTTTCTCCAAACCACACCACATGTGGTCGCAGCAAGCCCCCGCACCCTGCCTCCTCACACCTGGAAGAGAGCAATTCTGAATCACCCTTAGCTGCCTAAGACCCAGGGAAGGCTGGGGACTACCCAGAACCCATGCAAGTGAGCCACTTCACACTAACACACTTCACTAACAGGAACTTGCCAAGTAGAACTTCCCTAGTAAAGTTTCTTTTTCCTGTCCACCCAGTGGCATTGACATGGAATCAACTGAGATGGACTGCTCTTTTCAGAAGCTTTTCCTTGTATATTACAAAGCAGTTCTGGGCAGAACCCTGGCCTGGGACCTGCCTTCAGTACTTGCAGAACCCCTAAAATCTTCAATGACCTCTTCCACTTTCTGGCTCTCTTGAGACCTGTCTGTAGCCAGCCCTCCAGTGCCCATTACTGCAAGCCCTCATGTTTCAATTTTTCCTCTAGCTTACCACGTCCAATACCAGTAGCTTAGAAATAATCTCCTACTCAGGAACCCCCAGAACTCCCATTATTTCAAATTACAATTAGTAATGAATTCAGTAATGAAAACCCTCATTAAAAACACAAAGGGATTGGTAGTGAAATAAAGCCATGAACTAGCAACATTTTATAGCCATTTTTGAGAAAGCAATAGTATTTTTGTATGTTGAACCTTCTGAGAAGTCCTGTAACAATGTAAATGGAGGAGGGGGCAGTTATTTTTATTTTTTTGCCAGTCCTTGGGCTTGAATTCAGGGCCTGGGCCAGAGTGCCACTTCTGGCTTTTCTGTTTATATGGTACTGCGGAATCAAACCCAGGGCTTCATGCGTGCTAGGCAAGCACTCTACCACTAAGCTACCTTCCCAGCCCCACGCTTCCATATTTCTTTGGCCATGTAACATCTTTTTGTAGAAATGCTCTTAGTATGACATGTACTATGAATCTCTGAACACTGTTGGAAGCACTGTTTCAGTGACTAGATTTGAAAATTTGACATAAAAATGTATTTTTTTTCTAGTGCTGGGAAATATAACCCAGGGCTTTGTATAAGATTTTACCATTTGAGCTATACCCCAGGCTTTTATTTTTACTTTCTTAAAGAGCCTTTGTGATCCTTTTACCTCCACCTCCTATGCCCAGCTTCTTTTCTTTAGTCTACAAAAATAGTTTGGTGAAGCAATTTTGTCTTTGAAAGATCTTTGAATGTCTCCCTAATCCTGAACTGATAATGCGGAGAATGAAGAGAATGGAAAAGAAGGAGGAGGGGGCAGGAAAGAGGGGGAAAGAGTAGGAGGGGCAGGAAGAGTGAGAGGGAGGGTTAACAGGAAGGGAAAGGGCAGAGAGGAGAGAAGGAAGGGGAAGGGGAGAAGTAGGAGGAGGAAGAAGAAAAGGAAGAAGGAGGAGGAGGAGAAGAAAGAAGGAAAAAGAAACAAAAGGAAGGAAGGAAGAAAAAAAGGAAGGAGAAGGTAACAACAGCAGATTTACTGGCAAATTTCAGGATGTAGCCTTGTACTTTCTAAAATTTAGATGACGCTCTGTCATATAGCTGCAGAACTCAAATAATCCACCAAAACACTAAACATAAAGGGACGGAAGCTGGGTATGTTTGTAGTCACAGTTACGGAGGGATAAAATAGTATGTCAAAACTCTGGAACTAGCCTGAGCAATATAGGAGGGCTCTGTCTCAGACACACAGACACACACACAGTCTCAAAAACACACACACAGTCTCAAAAAGACACACACACACTCTGTCTCAAAAAGACACACACACACACACACTGTCTCAAAAACACACACACACTGTCTCAAAAACACACACACACACTGTCTCAAAAACACACACACACACACACACTGTCTCAAAAAGACACACACACACACTGTCTCAAAAACACACACACATACTGTCTCAAAAAGACACACACAAACACACACATACCCCTCTGAGGGGCAGGACTAGATAAAAGATGTTCCTTTGTTTCACCTTTTGTCTTTTTGCTCTTGGCCTTGCTGGTCAGGACTAGATTGTGCATTTTTTCATTTAAGAGGTATCTCATGGACAGACATTGTGTGTATGCCTATAGTCCTAGCTGTCCAGAAAACAGAGACAGAAGCATCACAGTTCAGGACTAACCTTGTGCAGAAATTTGCAAGATGTTATCTCAAAAACAATCCAGACATATAATACATGCCTCTAGTTCCAGCTACTGGGGAGGCCATCTTTGGCAAAATCATGAGACCTTATCTGAAGAAGGAAACGACTGGGGCGTGGCTCAAGTGGCAGAGTGAGGCCACGCTCAAACCCCAGCAGTGCAATAATAAAAATAACAATGATAATAAATATTTACATTTTAGTTATTTTCTTTTTTGCAACCTGGAACACTAAACATAAAGGTTTTTTTACTTACCTGGGCAGTTTCTCAACTGGGATTCCTGCATCTCGAGTTTCAGGATCTGGAGCGCTGAAGCGTTAGAAAAGAAAGAGGGTCACTGGTATGCATAATCCAAGAATGAAGGAACAGCTTCACCCTGAAGCTTCTCTTTTTGGCAGAACTCCTCTGCATGCTCACGAGGAAGAGAACTAGGATAGGCGTCAAGGAATGGCCAGTGGCTTTCACTCCAGAGGGATCTTGTAGCGGGGAAGAGGCCTGGAGTGACCCAGCTTGCAGAGTCTTGTGATTTACCTTATATGCTTTAGCATCATTTGGCTCATCTGCAATGTTCACTTATCACTTACAGAAATTATACTACATTATTGCTGGGCACCAGTGGCTCACACCTGAATCCTAGCCGCTCAGGAGGCTGAGATCTGAGGATCATGGTTCAAAGCCAGCCCTGGCAAGAAAATCTATGAGATTCTTATCTCCAATAACTCACTCCAAAAAGCCAGAAATGGAACTGTGGTACAGCATTAGCCTTGAGCTCAGGGACAGCACTCAGGCCCTGGGATCAGCGCTTCCCCCCCCCCCCCCCCGAAAAAAAAGAAAGAAAAAAGAATTTATACTACACTAAAATGGCCCAGTAAACTTTTACCAATATTCTGAGTTCAGTATTTTTTCCTACTCATAATAGTGAATACTCATCATAAAAATGTTGCAAAGAGGGCTGGGAAGGTGGCTCAGTGGTAGAGTGCTTACCTTGCATGCATGGGTTTGATTCCTCAGCACCACATAAGCAGAAAAAAAAAAGCCGGAAGTGGCGCTGTAGCTCAAGTGGTAGAATGCTAGCCTTGAGCTGAAGAGCTGAGGGACAGCGCCCAGGCCCAGAGTTCAGGCCACGACCGCCCCCCCCCCCCAAAAAAAAAAAAGTTGCAAAGAATAAAACATTTATCCAGGGACCAAGGGCTCAATAGGAGAAGAGGTCACTAGCATGTTCAAGGCTCTGGGTCTGATCCCCAGTCCTCCTCCACCAACAATCATCCACAATCCCTTCACTCCAATATCAGTAGTAATACTGTAATATTTTGTTGTGTTTTTTCTGAGCTTTTAACTAGTATATAGATGCATAAGCATGAAGTATTTGTATTTAACTAAATTGGGATCGTACAGTATCATATAGTATATCATTTAGTATACTGTTTTTACTTCACACTGTAAATTGTGAGCCAAATATTTATTTTATCAAATGTCTTTAGTGCATTCAGTCTTATTTCTCATAAATATCCACAGGAATTTTCAATGAATGTTTCATTTCCTCCTATCCATGTTGAACTTAGAGGGAAAAATGACATACTATGTCACACAGCATAATTACCCTTTTCCTGATAAAGCTGGACAAATTGGACTGTTGTAGTTCTCAGCCACAACGCCACAAGAGGTGCATCGAGTTTTAAATAAGGTTCCTGAAAAACACACACTAAGTTCAGAACTCTGAATAATCAAGAACAACTGTTGCTATGTCTAATTGAGTTTTTATCCACTCCTCTTAGCAAATGGGCCTTGCCTAGGGATCATGGGAAATACAAAGGCAAATAGACTAAAAAGCTTCCGGATCTGGAGGAGAAAACAAGTAGTAGTAGGACTAATGTGGCTCAGTTACCTTGGAGTGATGTTCAGGTAGACCTAAAGTAGTCAATGGGGAAGAGGCATCTCCACTTAACACTAAGGGTATGATTTACTATGTATGTAATTATGAAAGGTCAGTGGCTTAGAGTATGTTTCTAAAATCTTTGAATTCATGCAGCCTTAATTTTTACATAGAATTAAGTAACTGATAAAAAAGAGGGCTGAGCCTAGTGGTTCACACTTGTAATCCCAGCTACTCTGAAGGCAAAGATAGGAGGATCTTGGTCCAAGGTGAGTCCTGGCAAAAACATGAGACTATCTGAAAAACAAACTAGAGGTAAAAAGTGTAGGGATGTATCTCTAGTGGTAGAGTACTTGCTGAGAAAGCATTGGGTGCTAAGTTCAAACTTAATACCACCAAAAACTACATATAAACATGCATACATGTATGTTTTGAAATTAAGTCTAAGTTTTAAAATTATTTTTAGTTGTTGTATAATTATATATATATGGTGCAGTATGACAACTTGATACATGTATATAACTTTTGATAATCAGATGAGGATAATTAGCATCTCATGTATTTCCATTTCTTTGTGTTTGGAACTTATTTGGATTTTTTGTTTTAAAGTATTAGAGGGGCTGGGAATGTGGCTTAGTGGTAGAGTGCTTGCCTAGCATGCATGAAAACCCTGGGTTCAGTTCCTCAGTACCACATAAACAGAAAATACTCAAGTGATAGAGTGCTAGCCTTGAGCAAAAGAACCTCAGCGACAGTGCCTAGGCCCTGAGTTTAAGCCCCAGAACTGGCAAAAAAAAAAAAAAGTATTGGAGTTTGAACTTATTGCTTTGAGCTTGCTTGCTCATGGCTGGTGTTCTACAGTGTGAGCCATGTCTCCAGCCCTGCTTTTTGCTAGATGAAGTCGAGTGAACTTTCAAGTCTTGGCTGGCTTGAAACTATAATCCTCCAAAAGTTCTGAGTAGCTAGGATTACAAATGTGAGCCACTAGCACCTGGCCATTAGTATGTTTTAGCAAGTCCTTTCTGTAAGTGTAGAACAACAAATAAAGGATAATAAAATTGCATATCATAGTTTGGGCAGATTTTTTTTTTTGCCAGTCCTGAGGCTTGAGGTTTTTTTTGCTCGAGGCTAGCATTCTACCACTTGAGCTACAGAACCACCTCCAGCTTTTTCTGCTTACCTGTTACTAAGGAATGCAACCCAGGGCTTCTTGCATGCTGGGTAAACAATAAGCCACAAGGCCCCTCAAGGTCCTTTTCATCTCAACTGTTCGGTTTTTTTCTCAGCTTATCTATTTACTTATCTATCTCCAGCCATTTGTTAGTAATTTTGGAGATTGTGAACTGTTAATTTTATTTCAAAGTCACCTTATGTAAATACATCTTTCTACAAACTAGCCAATCACCAGCACATTGTGAACCTGAGCTCAACCAATCTGAACAGAGGGGTGGGGCCTGTTGCATTAGGGATAAATATAGGAGCAGCCTGCCTGCTCTGTGGGTTTGCTTGCCAGATTTTTGGCTGTTAGTGCACCCTTCTGCAGAAGTAAATTTTGCATTGCTGAGACAATTCTTTATTTTTGTGTCTATTGTTGTGACTCTAGTGTCTCTTGGATAGCATATTTATAATAACACATAGCTCAGGATGCATCCTAAAAGTGATGGCATCTTCAATTTTAATGAAATGAAGAGGCTTTGTTGCTTTTGTTTTGTTTTGTTTTTGGCTGGTCGTGGGGCCTGAACTCTGGGCCTAGGCGCTGTCCTTCAGCTCTTCTGCTCAAGGCTAGCGCCATATACCACTTTTGCCACAGCGCCATTTCCAGCTTTTTCTGCTTATGTGGTGCTGAGCAATCGAACCCAGGGTCTCATGTATGCAAGGCAAGCATCTACCACTGAGCCACCTTCCCAGCCCCTGAAGAGGTTTTTTTTGAACACAAGTTACAAGGAAGTTCTCATTCCTTGCAACCAAAGCAAGCCCTCAGCAGGCCACCCAAATGGTGTGCCTAAATTCTTCAAAGAACTCTGCAAATAGGCATTGTCATCTTCACCAACATGGCTGACTGCTAACATGGCAGAGACGTGAGCAGAGACCCGGGGGAATCAGTCTGCTAACTGTTCTTGGGACACAGCAGACAAAGTCCAAGTGAACAGCGTTGCCCAGCCTACCTAAAGCAAAAACAGGCGCTAAACAAACAGGTGGGCCACGCTGGAAGCCTGGACTGCGATCCTGCCACAGCCACGACGACCCTCAGCGGCGGTGTCCCCCGCAATTCCAGCCAGGGCGCCAGGGTCGAGGGCTCAGATAACACGCAGGCTCTGGTTCAGCGGGCCCTGGTGGGGCCAGGCTCATCCGCCAAGGGCGCAGGAGAGGCGGTGCTGCCCACAGGAGCAGGAAATGGCCAGTGAGGGGTGCTAGAGGCTAGGGCGGCCCGCCGTTCAAATGCCAGCGGGTGCGGACGTCCCCGGGGGGTAGGCGGTGGGGAAAGCCCTTACCGTGGATTTCCAGGAGGTTCTGGGTGCCAGCCTTGCGGTGCAGCTCGTCGATGTTCTGGGTGATGACCACGACCCGCCGGCCCTGGGGACGCAGCCGGGCCTCGCACTCGGCCACGGCCAGGTGCCCGGGGTTGGGCTCCTTGCTCCGCATGACCTCGCGCCGGTAGTGGTAGAACTCCCACACCCGCGACGGGTTGTGGGCGAAGGCCTGGGGAGTTGCCAAGTCCTGGGGGCGGAGGAGGCAGGGTTGGGATGGGGGGGGGAGGGAAGGGGTGTCGGATCACAGGCTAGGCCCAATCCTGGGGCAAAGCTGAGGCCCTGGAGAGGGGTTGTCTCCAGTCCTTCATTTCAAAGCGGGGTCATGGCCACCCATCAAACGAGGAACAGCAAAGAAAGTCAGGTGGGAAGGCATTAGGGCTGAATTTGCCTCTTCACAGAACCCGGAAATATATGGGGGTCAATCTCATTTTGAGATATACCCAAGAAAAAGGTAAGGTGTAAAATGCCCCCTTGAGGCATCATAGCTGAGAAACCCAGGTTTTTGTCTTTGGGTGTTTTTTTTTTTTTGGCCAGTTCTGGGGCTTGAACTCAGGGCCTAGGCACTGTCCCTGAGCTGCTTTTTTGCTCAAGACTACTACTCTACCACTTGGGCCACAGTACCACTTCAAGCTTTTTCTGTTTATGTGGTACTGAGCAATCAAACCCAGGGCTTCATGCAAGCTAGGCAAGTGCTCCACCACTAAGCCACATTTACAGCCCAGAAACCTAGTTTTTATAACTATAACTAGAGCTACACACATACTACACACATACCTTCCTATACACAATTACACATGCCTCACACACACAACTACACATACAAACACAGATACATTCCTATATACAACTACATGTATCTCATATGTACGACTACACATACTTTCCTGTATGCAACTACACACACAACTATATACACATGCATTCCAGCACATAACTACACATACTACTCACACACACAACTGCAAATACACAATAACACTCAAAAATATACATACACATGCATGTACACACAACCATACATATAACTACACACATACTTGCATACAAACTATACATGTGCACATACAACACCACCTACATGTTTATATACATATACACAACTCAGACACAACAACTAAATAGACATATGCTTACAAACTACACATATACACAATTCACACACATATACCCAACTATATTCACAGGTATACATATACACATGACATGTACATACAAGTACACACATGCTTAAATACAAACCTATACACCTATATATACACACAGTTCACACATGTATACTTGTATATTTCTATATGTAACCGCACAAATTACATTCAACCAAATATATACATATATGCATGTGCATGCACAACTATACACATATAGCTATACATACACCTGTAAAGGCAATATAATAAGGTAACAGAATGTAAAATAAAGTACAGCTCCTCTTCTAGGAGAAACAGATGTCATTCATAGCACAGTGGTAGCTGGGTAGGGCACAAGGGTGGATGGGCAAGATAGAATATTCTACATCTGGCTTATGAGGGTGATGGAAACTTAGGTGCATGCACCTTTCAAAAATCAGCAAGATGAGGCTGGGCGTTGGTGGTTATACCTGTAATCTGATTCAGGTATTCAGGAGGCTGATATGAGAAGATGGTAGTTCAAAGTCATTTGGGGGCAGGAAAGTCCATGAGACTCTTATTTCCAATTACCACCAAAAAGCTGGAAGTAGAGGTGTGGCTCAAGTGGTAGAGCAAAAAAAGCCCAGGGACAGCTCTCAGGTCCTGAATTCAAGCCCTAGGACTGACACGTGCGCAGGCCCACATAACTCAGCAAAGTGAGCATACAACACATGTTGCATTCCATCCTATACAAATCCTGCCTTGATAATGCTAATTTTCAAAAGAAATGTGGTTTGTGTCATGAGAAAGCATCGCACTACACTCGGTTATAGCTTCATTAAGAACAGCCTTTTACTGTTCAGGGAACATTACTAACCTGAGCTTGCCATTTTCTCCAATAGCCTCCAGCTCCTCTGAAAGTTGGAACCCCGCTTTCAGCACTAATGCCAGCCCCTGAAATAATGGCTATGTGCTTTGCCTTGGCAAAACACTTCCGAAAGTCTGCCATGCCTAGAGAAAGAATAAGATCTGTATGAATCCAGTGTCACATTTCGATGTTCATATCCCATATCAACTGCCTATACTTTGGATCCTGACCTTGTACAAAGTTATTCTTTAAGATACTTCAGCAAAAATTGTTTGTAGCTGGTTGGGTAAGACATGTCATGGGTATGGGTATTGTGAGGAAAGCAGCAGCTTAGTCACCACCTGGCTTGGAATCTCAGCTCTGCCTCCACCCCAGAGAAACTGCTTGCCTTTCTCTATGCTCGGTTCCCTTGGCTGTTTGATGTACATACTGCGTACATAGCAGGGTAACTATGCAGACTTTAGAAGGGCTGGTGGACAATATCCATCTTCCTTTATCAAAGTCAAAACAATGGGAGATGAAAATGGGAGGACCACAGTTCGAGTCCAGCTCAAACCAAAAAGGTTAGCAAGACCCTGTCTTAAAAACAAGCTAGGGGCTGGGAACATGGCTTAGTGGTAGAGTAGCTTGCCTAGCATACATGAAGCCTTGGGTTCAATTCCTCAGTACCACAGATACAGAAAAAGCCAGAAGTGGTGCTGTGGCTCAAGTGGTAGAGTACCAACCTTGAGCAAAAGAACCTCAATTCCCAGAACGGGCAAACAAACAAGCAAAGCTAGATGCAGTGACATACACCTGTTGCTCCTGCTACAGGAGCTAAAGATAGGAGGATGGCCAGAGCTGGTCCTGGGCAAAAAAATGAAAGGCCTTACCTGAAAAATAACTGAGGCAAAAAAACACTGAAGTTTAGATTGATTGCTGGGCAGCACGAGGCCCTAAGTTCAAACCTTAGTACTCCTTTGCCCCCCGCCCCCCCCCCCACACACAAAACAAGCCTGTAGATTTGGAGAGGGCTGAGCGGAGGCTCGATGAATCCCAAACACTCAACGTCTCTCCTAATTCACTCTCTCTGTGGGGGTGGTGCTAATTCCAGTTTCCCTAGGCATAGTGAGCTCACGGCAAGAATTCCTCTCTTGTAAACAGCTCTGTCCCAACATGGAGACATAACTGTGCGCTCTGACTGCTCAAACAAGAGTCAGGCTTCTCCACAAGGCATCACCAGGGACCTGGATGCCAGGGAGGGGCTGGACCCATGGAAGGGCAAGCCCACAGTAGTCTAGGTCACAGAGTATGGCGTGTCTTCCCCCTGAACCTCCACATGACCCTCCTGCTTGATCTCTGCCAGCGGAGGCAGCAACTGTGTTCAGCCAAGCCTCTGAGCCCAGCTCAGTATTAATCATTTTCTGTGGACCTCAGGGGTCATTTACCCCCAAAATGACCTCATCTCGAGACAAGCAGAAGGAGCCAGACCTGGAGCTGGCAATGGGGAGCTGCCATTGTCGCCCTTGGGCAGCAGTGACTGGAAAAGAAATGCCAGGCAGGGCACGGCCTGGACCAATGCCGCTCCCGAGGCACACAGCCAGGCAGGCCCTCACGTGCAGACCGCATGCATGAAGGGTCCAGAGCCAGGCATCAGCTCCCTTCCAGGAGGACAAGTGAGACCCTCCCCCCTTACCCACCTCCCCCATGAAACAGCACATGCTGACCCAGCACGGCTTGTGGCAGGCCTAAAGCTCTGGAACAGGAGCTGTGCCAGACATGGAGTGACCAAACTGGTGACAGCACTGAAGACTTAAAAACCAAAAAAAGTATCTTGAATTTCTCAACTGAGCAGGTTTTCTGATTTTCCCCACTGAGATAATACCGAGAAAAACTCTTGAGTGGATGAGTGTCCTCTGGGAGAGGGACCAGATGACAGATGGGGACTCGGGGGTAGCCCACTCGAATAGTAAAGGAAGCATGGCCTCCTTTCGTATCCCCAGCTGGGGGAGGGGGTGGGCAATGTCCCAGGGGTTTCTCATACCTGGATAGCTCTCTCTAAACAGGCACGGGACGTCCCACCTTCATGAGCTGCACCTGTGTCTGGACCAGGAGAGAAAATCTCCCCTCCCCTTCTTCTTGGTCCTACAGTGGACTGAGCCAGTGAGAACAAGGAGTAAAGAGCAAAGCCAGCCTCAGAAGCCAAGGAGCAGAGAATGCCAGCTCCCTCCCTGGTATCTCACTGGAGCTCTCCTCTCCACAGTCCTGGCAGTACCAGGCTGGAAGAAATGGCCAGACACATTGTTGACCCAGCTAGCATGGTATCATGCCGAAGCCCTGCCGACATCATGACTCTCAAGGAGACACTGGTGAGAAAAACAAGGCCTACCTGAGGCTAATGCTGGACTAACTGTCTAACCAGAACTAACCCTGGGTGGGTTAGTTTCCCCTACCTTGCTTACTCCTTCTCTCCCTTACCCATTCCTAGAATACTCTGCCACTAAGTCAGAGTCTTGGTATGGAGCCAAGGCCTCCAATGCACAGTCCTTCTGCTTCAATCTCCTGAGGTTACAGATGTGTATCACAGCACTCTGCTGTGAGTACATTAATAAAAATGTACTTTTTCTAGGAAATATAGATTTTTCTAGGAAATGTAGGAACAGAAGTCCCTAAGGACTTCAAAGTTCACCCCTGAAATTATCCCTAGCCCTAAAAGCCTTTTCTCCCCCACAGGGACACACTGTCATCTCCTGACAAATATTCCACACTCAGAGTGACTTCCATTAAGGTACGGTAAGCAACTTCTACAAACAAAAAGTCAACCTAGATTTGGTCCTTGGAAAATGGGATGCAAAATGCACTTAATGGCCAGGTGCCAGTGGCTCAGGCCTGTAATTCTAGCTACTCAGCAGGCTGAGATCTAAAGCTGTGGGTTCACAGCTAGCATGGACAAGAAAGTCCACGAGATTCTTATATGCAAGTACCACCAAAAAGCTGGAAGTGGAGCTGTGGCTCAAGAACACTACCAAACAGCTCAGGGAAAGTGTCCAGGCCTTGAGATCAAGCTCCAGTACCAGAGCCCACACGCACACATACACAACACAGTAAGGGTAATGTAGTGTGAAATGTGAAATCTTTCAAAACAAAACATTTTCTGGGACTGGAAATGGAGCTCAGAGATATAGTGCTTGTAGTTTGGTCACCAGCACCACAAACAAAGCAAAAAAATCCTGTGTGAAAAAATTAAATACAAACATTCCGAGAGATGCAGTAAAATGTCCTAAAGGGACTTGAATTTATTAAGAAACTCCATGTTGCTGGGTGGTAGAGTGCTTGCCTACCATGCATAAAACCCTGGTTCTATTCCTCAGTACCACATACACAGAAAAGGCTGGAAGTGGTGCTGTGGCTCAAGTGGTAGAGTGCTAACTTTGAGCAAAAGAAGCTCAGAAACAGTGCCCAGGCCCTAAATTCAAGCCCCAGGAGAGAGAGAGGGGAAGAGAGAGAGAGAGGGAGAGAGAGAGAGAGAGAGAGAGAGAGAGAGAGAGAGAGAGAGAGAGTCCAACCTTGTTTAGAAAGAACTTGCTTGAAAGACAAGAGGCCACAGCATCCCCAAAATCATCCTGAATACCTACTTCAATCTAGGTGTCCCCTACCACTATGGGAGCACCCAGAGCTTCACATTCCACTGGAGAGGAGATAATGAACTAAGAATAACTTACTTGAACTTGGCCGAGCCATCGTTAGGCAAACCTTGCTTTGGGAGGAGGCCAAAGGCTTCAATCCACAACACAAGGGGGAAATTAATCTGCTCTGGACAATCTGAAGAGGTCGCATCCGGTTTTCTTAGCAGTACTAATGTCAGGTAGGCTTTAGAAAAACCACAAAACAACATAGAAACAAAGCACATTCAGATATGTGTTTGAATATATGCACACACAGTGCATCTGTGTCTCATAATAGGAATTCTTACTGGAATTCCTTTTATCTATCGATTTTTCCTGATTTGAATTGTGTGCGTGCGTGTATGCACCCGCGGTACTGGGGCTTGAACTTAGGGCCTGGGCCTTGAGTTCAACACTTTTGCTGAGTAAACATCTTTGCTCCTTGACTTACAATGAATTTATATCCCAATAACCTCATTCATTGTAAGCTGAAAATACAGCTAATGAAAAATGTTTTTTAAGCCAAGATCATTGGCTCAGGTCTGTAATCTTAGCTACTTGAGAGGGACAGATTGGAGGATTATGGTCGGAGGCTAGAGTGGGCAACACAAGGTTGGAGGACCAAGGGGGAAGGGCCATAGCTGGCTGTAGGGAGCCTCACCTGTCATCCCCAGCGACAAGAGGAAGCACAAGGAGGAAAATCACAGCCCAGGCTAATGTGAGACGCTGCCTTAAAAATAACCAGCCGGCCTGGTGCCAGTGCCTCACTCCTGCCTGTAATCCTAGCTACTCAGGAGGCTGAGGTCTGAGGATCGCGGTTTGAAACCCAAGTGGGCAGGAAAGTGTGAGGCTGTTAAAGAGCAAAATGCAGCACGTGGAGCTGTGTGAAAAGAGCTCTAGCCTTGAGCAACCCCCCTCCCCAAAACCCCTGAGTTCAAGGCCTCGGACTGGCCCGGGCCACCCCCTGCCCCTCTCCTCCGTCCCCCCCACCGACCCCTCCACCGCCCGCGGGGTGCTCGCGGCCCGCAGTGACTTCCCACCCGCGTCCCGCCCCTTCTGGGGACCCCGCGGCCTCCGAACTCCTGGGGGGGGGGGGGGACCCGAGTCCTCACACGGCAGCTATGCCGGCCGGAGTCCGCCCAGAATGGGGCCCGCCGTCCCCACCACCTCCGGCGCCCCATCGCCCCTCGTCAGCCCCACTGTCCGCCCCCCCCCTCCCGGAGGACCCCACCCCACCCCACCCCACCCCACCCCCGTCAGCACCAGCCTCCCGCGGCCACTCGGCGCGCATGCGCACCGCGGGAGGGGGGGGGAGGTGCCCGGGCCTGCAGGGAGGGCGAGGGCGCCGTGGGGCCCCACGGGGACCCCTCCACCCGAGCCGAGCCTGGCCTCGAAGCTCCGACCCCGCGCGGGCTGAGACGCACCTGAGCGCGGGCGGCGGGGGAAGGACGCGGAGGGCGCGCGGCGGAGCGGTTCGGCGTCGCCGTCCGGTGCCGGCTGCGGCGCCCCCTGCCGGTGCCCGGGCGCCGAGTCCGGGGCCGCGAGGCGCGCCCGGGCCGCAAGGGGCGCCCGGGCCGCTGGGGGCGCCCGGCCCGCAGGGCGGTACCGCCTAGTGCCCAGCTGGCTCGCACAACGATGAAATGTGAGGGTCCCCAGCCTCGCCACCCCGACTTGTGCAGTGCTTCGGGTAATACTAACCACACAGGACGCACTGTAAAGCCCCGCGCAGCGCCACGTGTCGGGCCCAGCGCACGCCAGCGCCGCACGGGCGATGAGACGGCACAGGTGCACCCCAGCACCGCACGGGTGGGCGATGGGACGGCGCAGGCGCACCCCAGCACCGCACGGGCGATGAGATGGCGCAGGCGCACCCCAGCACCGCACGGGCGATGAGATGGCACAGGTGCACCCCAGCGCCGCACGGGCGATGGGACAGCACAGGTGTCTTCACACCCGCACCTCTCCCCCAGCATGAGGATGGCTGACAGGACACTCGCTTGCTCCGCCTCTCTTCTCCATACTCCAGTAGTTTCTAGAAACACCCACCCCTCACCTGTTAGCATAAGCATCCACCTCTCCTACATGTTCCATCCCACAGACCTCGCGTTCTACATAGTGGCCCAAAATGGCTAAAGGCAGTGAAGAAACAACCAAGTTTGGACACAAGAGACAGCGTCGAATGACATCAACTTGTTCTAATACACCTGGAAGGAACTGAGCAGAAGGCAAGTTCACCAGTGTCCGCTTGCTTTGATATCCTTGTCACTTGGCAAAAACCTTATAGAGCATCTAGGATGCCCTCAGTGCCTGAAAATTCACCGCACTCCAAAATGGCACCTAAACAATTCATTTCGAAGAATGGACGTTGGCTGCCATACTTCACTTAAATTATCTGTATATTATTATTATTATTGATATTCTTATTATTGAGTGATTTATGATGGATTGATTGGGAGGGAGGTGGGAATTGAACTCAGGGCCTGGGCACTGTCCCTGAGCTTTTTTATCCAAGGCTAGCGCCTTTGAGTCATAGCACCACTTCCAGTTTGGGGGTGGTTAATTGGAGATAAGAGTCTCATGGACTTTCCTGCCCTAACTGGCTTCCAACTACAATCCTCAGATCTCAGCCTCCTGAGTAGTTAGGATCACAGGTGTGAGCCACAGGCATCCAGCTTATGGGAATGATTTTAATAGCATGTCATAGATTCTTTCAAGTCATTCTCCCCTGAATCTTCAAGTCAATATAGACATCTTCCATTTTACCTGAGGCTATCCAGACTGTGGTTTAAGTGACTGGCCCAAGGCTAGGCAGTTTGACACTCTCAAGCCTGCCTGCATCTTGAATGATTCAATAGAAAGAAAATTCCAACACTGTATTATTCATTGGAAGAAGGCTAAACTTAATCTGGCCACTTTAAAAGTCAGAGGCAAGAAAAGGATTAATTGCATGCTGAGCTGATTTCTGTTAATACTTGACTTGGTGAAGTACTGGCCAGGGGAGGGCCAATAATCACACAGGCCTTAAGTCATCTAAATGAAACTAGCTAATTACCTCAACTGCACACTAAAACTGTCACTGCAGATAGTTCTTCTTGAATTTTTATATGCTATTCACACTCCCATTCTAAACTAAAAGGGATTTTAGGGTGGCTAAATTTAATATTTAAGAAAAAATTTACCTTGCTAGAAGTCATTTATTTTTATTCCCTTTCTTTTTAAAATTAATTTATTGTTATTATAAAGGTGATGAGTCATTTCTTAAATGCCATTGTTAGCCTAATGAGCTCCCTTCCCAAAGCTTAGTACATTGTTTCCCCTCTCCACAGCTTAGCATGCTCTCTTCCTAGGTAACACTAGGCCATTTAGTAAAGGCAATAAAGAATCAACCTCCAACTCCCTTTACCTTGGGATGGCACTTCTCTGGGGCAGCTACCACCATATAAGGCAGCAAGAACCCCTTAGAGTGACCTTCAGGTCTGGGCAGATGCAGCGTCCCTTATCTACTATTTGCTCAGTAGCCATAAATCCTAGTCCACCGTGATGAAGCTCCTGGCCCTCACATCCACACCAGGGTCTCCACCTCCTAGCCCCTTCTAGGCCCTCCAAAGCCTCCTGGGTTATATAGGTCACCCCAGACAATAGCCCGTGCTTCTCACTTCTACCTTGTGAGAAGTGTTCTTGCCGGCTCCTTTCCCAGCAATAAACCTTTCTTTGTTCTCTGTACCTGGATATCTGCGTGGTTCTCTGGCAAAGTCTAAAATACTCTAACAGCCATAGATAGCTGATACACTGTTGTTTATCTCTTTTCATGTATAGGACTTTTTATTTGTCAGTGATGGTTCACACTTCTTCCTAGCTATTCAGGAGGATAAGATCTGAAGATTACTGTTTAAAGCCAGCCAGGGCTGGAAAATCTGTGAGATTCTTATCTCCAGTTAACCACCAAAAGGCCAGAAGTGGAACTGTGATTCAAGTGGTTGAGTGCCAGCTTTGAGGAAAAAAAGCTAAATGAGACTGTGAGACCCTGAGTTCAAGCCCACACAGAGAAAAGAAAAGAAAGATTGTCATCTCACTTGGAGTAATGCAGAATGGTTCATATTAGAGATTCTGAATATCATTTTGTTCAGGAAGTATTTATGGAGAGTCCACTGTGCCCTGGGAAAGCATGGCAAATGGAAACCGGCTTCCTGTTTGTTTCTGTGGCGTATGTAACAAAGGCAAATGGATTTGCATGGAAGAACAAGAGCTTCAAGTAAGCTTTGATGAAGTTCTCCTGTAATGGCAACTGACGTATACTACAGAAACAAATTGTTCAAGTGAAGCTGAGATCCATACATGTTTGTGCTGCTTCTCTGCTGGTGTATTTTGAACCTTCATTTGATGGGGGTGAACCTAATACTTAAATGTGAACTCAGGCCTTGTACTTGCTAAACACCTGAGCCACCGGGCCCAGCCCTTTCTTCTTTAATTATTTTCCAGATAGGATGTCAAGTTTTTGCCCAGGCTGTGCAGCTGTGACCATAAATATGAACCACCGCATCTGGATAATTTAGTGAGAAAGGGGTCTTGTTAACTTTTCATAAGCTAAACTTGAATCATTATCCTTCTTCTACCTCCTGAGTAGCTAGAATTACAGGCATGTGCCACTGTGCTCAGCCTTGAACATTAAATTTTGTAAATACTACTAGAGAACGTCTCAGAATGTGAAAAGTGGGTTATTTGAAGAAAAGAGGAGTGAAGACCTGCCCCCGAAGTGAGACATGGCACAGTGAAAAACGCTGGGGTCTAAGAAACACTGTCAAATATTATACAAAGAAAAACATCAGAGGGAAAGAGCCACCCAGGGGCAATACAAATGACAAAATATTTGCCATTTGAGTAGTCATTTATGCTATATATTAAAACCTCTAATAGCTGACTGGCTAGGAAATAAAAATAATTCATGGGAGGTATCTTGCATACTGGAAACACCTGTTACCTATATATAAACACCTGGGGCCTGGGAAGGTGGCTCAGTGGTAGAGCGCTTGCCTTGAATGCATGAGGCCCTGGGTTCGATTCCTCAGCACCACATAAGCAAAAAGAAAAAAGCCGGAAGTGGCGCTGTGGCTCAAGTGGTAGAGTGCTAGCCTTGAGCTGAAGAGCTGAGGGACAGCACCCAGGCCCAGAGTTCTGGCCCCACGACCGGACCCAAAAAAAATAAAAAATAAACACCTGGTTACTTATATACAAAGCTAAACTACTTACTAGTTCTCTATCTTAAAGGCAGCCAGGATGAGCATGATGGAGAAAGCCTGTAATCACAGCCACTCAGGAAACTGAGGTGGGGGGATTGCTTAAGTACAGGAGTTCAAGGATGTAGTGTGCTATGCCCTACTAAGTTTGACATCTATATGGTGACCTTCTGGGACAACTAGGTTGCCTAAGGAAAGGTGAACCGCCCAGGTCAGAAAAAGGCAGCCACTTTTAAAAATGCTGTTCACTGCTGCTGAGGTGCAGAGCAAAGGTCGACTTGGATATTAATGTACCTATGTGTAAGACTGCTTAACAATGATTGCAGCATTTCACTTTTGGGTTTTGAAATCTCTCTTAAGAAAGCATCTAAACGCAGTTAGCATATGGTATAGTCCTGAAATCCCAGAAGATATGGCAGAGGCAGGACTGTGAACTCCTGGCCAGTCTGGGGTACATGTCTCAAAGAAAACAAAATCCAAATCCAAACACAGTTACTTTTTCCAAGATGTCCATTGTATTATTCTCAACCACAAACAAAAGAAATTGCACACCATCTATAAACACAAGAAGTTGGAAGTCACCCAAGTGTCCAGCGCTAGACAGATGATTTTATAAAGTGTGACAGCTACTCAAATGATGGGGTACCAAATGGTGTCACCACAGTTATAACATACCATGTTATATGTTCAATGCGAAGCAGAAAAGTAGGATTGGTTTAGATGTGCCGCTTGCTAGCTCTGTAGCTAGTCAATCTCTCTGCCCACTCTAAGATAGGAGGTTAACAACTGTATCTCCTCTGTGCAGCTGTTATAGGTATTAAGTAAAACTCTGTTACAGTTATTAAGTGAAATTCCTCGCATGAAGAGTTTAGCAGAACAACTTGAAAAGTAGAACTGTGGCACGAGTGACAATTATAAATAATTATTTTCCTTCTCTCCCTACCTCTCCCTTCCTTCCTCCCTCCTTCTCTCCCTCCCTTCCTTTCTCTCTTCCTCCTTTTCTCTTTTATTTCTTTCTTCCTCTGTCTCTCCTTCCCTTCATGCAATCCTTTCTTCTGTTGTTGCTGTTTTTTGTTTTAGTTCTGGGAATGAAGCTCATAATCTCATGCATGCTTAGCATGAAATATCAATGGCACTACACACAGCCTCTAGTTCTTTCTATTTTAAAAGGAAGATATGATCTTGCCACGAAAGAATCATTTTTTAACTATTTAAATTCAAAATTGAAGATTAGAGAAAACTCTGGAAAGAAATAGACAAGGGTGTTCTGTGCCAGTATTTATGAATTCCAATGTAATTCATTTCCTAATTTCTTTACCTTTCACCCTGCTTTTGTATTTTCGAAGGTTTTCTCCTGTTGGTTGGCTCTACTACTTCGTGTATGTGTGTGTGTGTGTGTGTGTGTGTGTGTGTGTGTGTGTGTGTGTGTGTGTGTGTCTGTCTGTCTGTCTGTCTGTCTGTCTGTACTGGTGCTTGAACTCTAGATCTCAAACTCTCTCCTACTTTTTTCACTCAGGACTGGCATTCTACCACTTGAACCACTTCTGGGGTTTTGCTGGTTAATTGGAAATAAAGTTTTATAGACAATTCTGGTTGGGCTAGATCATAGAGCTAAGCCTCTGTGCCTGGCTTCTATTTTATAAGACATAGGAAAAAATATATCTTAAATTTAATTTAATTTGCAACAATACTTTCTTTTTCTTTTTTTTTTCTTTTTTGGTCCGGTCGTGGGGCCTGAACTCTGACCTGGGCACTGTCCCTCAGCACTTCAGCTCAAGGCTAGCACTCTACCACTTGAGCCACAGCACCACTTCCGGCTTTTTTCTTTTTGCTTATGTGGTGCTGAGGAATCAAACCCAGGGCCTCATGCAGGCAAGGCAAGTGCTCTACCACTGAGCCACCTTCCCAGCCCTGCAACAATACTTTCCAAAGATGAGACAGACTTGAAGTTCATAGAGAAATTACAAATATTGCTTAGTAGCAAACTCAGTGACTCCCTGGTTACGTAAGAGTTGCAGGTTTTCACCCCATTCCTTGTCCCTCCTATGCTACCCAGCCTAAAGGAACTTCCCTGCTATTCCCAAGGCTCTTTGCACAGCCCCTCTGTATTCTTATACTTCTTGCCTTCCTTTCTCCAGCCAGCTGAGAACTGAAAAAACAGATGTACTGCAGAAAGCCAGATGTTCTATGGAGAGCCAGGCTGTTATAAAACTTACAGCTGATTTATCTTACTTTGCTTAATGGATACCCAAGTGATTTTTTTCCAGTCTTGGGGCTTGAACTCAAGGTCTGGGCACTGTCCCTGAGCTTCCTTTGCTTAGGACTAGCACTCTACCACTTGAGCCACAGTGCCACTTTTGGATTTTTCTGTGTATGTGGTACTGAGGAATTGAACCCAGGGCTTCATGCATGCTAGGCAGGCACTCTACCACTAAACCACATTCCCAGCCCCAAGTGAATTTTTTTAAAAATATCCCTCGACATCCTAGTCTCTATCCTTGAAGCAGCAGTGAGTGATTTAGTTTCTTTAAGTTTTTTTTTTTTAATTTCTAATTTAAAACCTAAATAAAGGCACTGGTTGCCAGGACCGACATTTGCAATACTAGCCACTTAGGAGGCTGAAATCTGAGGATCAAGGTTCAAAACAAGTATGGGGGAAAAAGTCTGTGAGGCTCTAATCTTTAAATAACCACTAAAAAGCCAAGAGTAGAGATGTGGCTCAATAGAGGGACAGCCTTGAATGAAAAAAAAACAAAAAACAAAAAACAGGAACAGCACCCAGGCCCTGAGTTCAAGCTCTAATACTGGCACAAAAATGAACTAAAAATAAAAGCAAATGAAATAATAAAACCTGAACAAAGGAAAGACCGCTACCAGTAATTCTTTCCCCGTGGCCCTCCAACATCTACAAATGGGTAGGGCACAGTGCTTATGCATTTTGTATACACATCTACCCATGAGCAGGCTGGGATCTGCAGAAAGAGAAGAGAACAGGCAAGCTATTGCACTGAAGGAACCATTGCCCCTGAATTCTAATGTTCTGGCATTCATTTCAAGGACAAGTGTGACTAGGGCTTGGGATACATATCCTTAGATAACCTCCCGAGAGTTCATACATGTCTCCTAAACAGAACACCCAGAACTCTCTCCCTGCCCCTTGGCTTCCTTCCTCTCTGGTTCTTTCAGCAGTTGATTTGATTATGACAGGGTATACCATCCCCACCTTCAGCTGCCCACTGCCTCCTTCCCTTCCTCCCTCCCTTTCTTCGTCCCGCTTTCTCTCCCTCCCTCCCTGTGCATTCAAAGAGAGAGTCTGTTGGAGAGAAGGCAGCTGCGTGGGGCTTGCCCCTCTTCCTTAGGAAGGATGGCCTTCCTGCCCAAAGGAGACAGCAAGCCCACCCCAACCGCCCTCCTGAGCTCTTCAAGGCTGCTTTGTGGGGCTAGAAATGAATGTGGGATTTACCAAGAGCAGACTCCAGGGGCACAGGCAGGGAGGCCTGCCCTTCAACTTACTGTAAGTGCTAGCTTATCTTAGCCAGCACTTCCTTGAAATGTTTATTAGCTATAGAAGGAAACAAAGAAGAAAGACTATTTGAATATTCACTGTGCTGTGGCTGTGGAAAAGAGATCACGCTGTGTTGTAAAAACTAGCTGGACATGTCCCATCTCAGGACCCAGATGTCAGGCAGGAGACTGGATCTTTATTTCTCCAGAGAAGCTGAAAGGGAAGAGTATGTCTCTCCATCTGCCATTAATCCTCATTGAGAGCTGGAGAATTCTCGTGGTTAGGGCTATCTCTTATGTTGTAGTCCCAGCAGGTGTCAGTTGTACCTCCAAAGTTGGGACAACCATAATGACCCCAGATACTGCCAAGTGTTTCCTGGGCATAGTTAAAATACAAGGTGGCCAGCTAAATTTGAATTTCAGAGAACTGTTAGAATGTGAGATTGAAAGTGTTCTCATGCCAACAAATTCTCAGTTGTTGATCTGCAATTCAAATTGGACTGGGTGCTTTGTTAATGCATTTGTTAAATCTGGAAAATGCTTCCCAAGGAATAAAAATCACTTCCCATCTTGTTAAATCCCTGCCTTAAAGACACCAGGAACCAGGAAGTTGTTATTGGTGGATGAATCAGGTGATGAATCTGTTAAAGTTGGGAATGAGTGGCCAGACACCTGAGCCTTTCCTCTTGCCAATCTCCACCCCCTGCTTCAAGGTAGACCTCTGGAAGGTTCCTTTTTGGAGGCGAGCAGGCCACAGGAACAGCTAACCATCCTGGTATTTGAGGTTATGCGAAGCAGACTCTGGTTGTGATCTCAGTAGAAGACCTGCCTTACACAGGCTCTGCCCAGTGGTACCCATGTCTCCCACACCCCTGCTTTTGCTGATACTTCACTCTTAGAGATAAGAGTGGACAATCAGAGATTTAGATGGAAATTCCGGCCCAAATGTGACACAAAGAGAAGATAGCCTTGTCTGACATTTCCACCTGTATTTCTTAACAGAATCCTAAATGTAATTCAAGGTGGTGATATGTCCAGTTCTGCTATGGATCATCGTTGGCCCAAGTTGGTTATGAGGATCCTGTCCTCTGTGGGATCCAAACAACTCCACCTATAGAAGACTATGTGATTCTCTGGCTCTTCTGATAGAGGAGTCTGGAAATAGCTGACGCTGCCATGACATTGCTGTAAATACATATACAACATTTGGAGCAATGGTAACTATCTTATGAAGGAAAGGCTGAAAGAACTATGGAGTTATGAGCCCTAACGAATGCCAACATCTACTTGTATTGCAGTGTGTGTGTGTGTGTGTGTGTGTGTGTGTGTGTGTGTGTGTGTGTGTGTGTGTGTACAGGGCCTGGGCACTGTACCTTAGCTTTTTCTTGCTAATGGCTGGCATTATGCTACTTGAGTCATAGCTCTACCTCTGGCTTTTTAGTGGCTAAATATAGATAAGAGTCTCAGACTTCTGCCTGGGTTGGCTTCAGACCATGATCCTCACATCTCAGCCTCCTGAGTAGCTAGGATTACAGGTGTGAGCCACTGATACATTATATATATATATATATTTTTGCCTTTTTTTGCAAGACTTTTTTACTTGCAGCTGAAAGCATTCTTATAATACAGAGACCAAAGTAAATAATTTGGAACATAGAATAACCAAATAAATATCTCAAATCTATTTAATATCCTTAGAGAATTTTGATATTGCTTAAACATTTCTCCCAAGGTGAATATTTTCATTAGTTTCTTAATTAGTTTTCCAGCACTTATATAAAGGCAGTTCACACACACACACACACACACACACACATGCGCACACACACACCCCAAAACATATATACACACATACATAGTCTTGTTTTTCTTTTCTGCACTTAAAAATAGCACACTGTATACATTTGATGCAGTCATTACAAAGCGCTCCACTTTGTTTTTATAACTTATACTCTGGGGGCCTCTCTGCATAAACATGAGACTTTCCACATCCCCTTTGACAGCTGCACAGTATCTCACTAGGTAGATATGTCTTAATTTATTCAACCAATATTCAACTGCTGAATACATGGGAAGTTTGCAATATTTAAATTTGACAAGTTGACAAATTGGATAGACTTATATCTATGTCCTTTCATACTTATGCGGGAGATAGCATAGGAGAGATTCTCAAAAAAAATGATTGATGGGTCAAAGGGAAAATACTTCGGCATTTTGGGTACGTATCACCAGCTTCTCCAAAAGGAGTTATGTTTTTTACAGTAATATATGGGAGAGCCTGTTTCCCCTCAGTCTTCCCAAAAACATGTGATGTCAAGTGTTTAGTAAGATATCCTTTCTCCTTTTCTCTCTCCCTCTATCCAATGCAATAGATGAAAAATGGCTTGTTAGCATAGCTTCATGTTTTCATCTGTGTAAGAGCCATTTAGAGTTCATTTATCCACAAACTCTCCATCCCCCTTTTTTTTTTTTTTGTCTTTTTGGCCAGTCCTAGGATCCTCTGCATTGCCCCTTAGCCTTTTTAGTTCAAGGCTAGCACTCTACTACTTGAGCCACAGCTCCACTTCTGGCTTTTTCTGAGATTAATTGGAGATAAGAGTCTCACGGATTTTCTTGCCTAACTTGGCTTCTAATTGTGAGCCTCAGATCTCAGCCTCCTGAGTAGCTAGGATTACAGGCATGAGCTACTGGTGCCTAGCTCCATCTCCTTTGTTTTTCTTATCTTGATGTCTAGAACCTGTCACAGAAAACCTGCCAACTCAACAGTCACAACAGGACATTTTTTTTCCCCAGAAGACATGCAGCCACCAGCCAAGAAGCAATCATAGGGACTCAACACCACTAAGAATGCAAATCAAAACCACAGTAAGACACCACTTTACATCTGAAAAAATGTAGAAGATAATAAATGTTAGCCAAAGAATAGATTTGGTTTTTGATAAGGTTAAAATGTGAAAAAGAATGGCCAGTGTTTATTGAATTCCAATCCCAAGACCTTAAGGTCTTAGGATGTTCTGCAATTGGAGAAATGATCTCTCTCCCCCTAGATGAGTTTAGGACCCTTAGACTGCTCCCCACTTGGCCTTGGAGAACATGACTGGGACTGCAGTCCCCCTAACAGACTGGCTATCCATGTAGAGTTACCAAACCAACAGCATCATCACTATGGGGAAATAAAAATCTGAGTCCATCCAGGTGCCTGTGTCTCATGCCAGGAATCCTAGCTACTCAGGAGGCTGAGATCTGAGGAATGCTGTTCGAAGCCAGCCCGGGCAGAAAAGTTCCCGTGAGATTTTTTTTATCTCCAATTAACCACTCAAAAACCAGTAGTGGCTTGTGGTAGAGCCCTGCCTAGAAAATGTTAGGCCCTGAGTTCAAGCTTCAGTACAAGCAAAAAAGAAAGGCATTCCTGAGACAGGAGCAAATCATTAAGAAACACATTTAGTGAGGAAACAGTAATTTTCCAATTTTCTGAAATAATAAAATTTCGTTAATGGCAAGATGAATGCATGGCAGCCAGTGTGTTCTGTATATTTGCACAACAGTTTTATAGTCTTCTGGGGAAGAAAATGAAAGGTTATTTAAACAAAGCACACTGTACTTGCAGAATTTTGAATGGTCACGTGATCTTAACACTTTCGACTTCTGTGATTATTAGTGCATCAGTGAAAAGTACATTTTGAAAAACATTAGGTACAATGGTAGGAAACTGCTTTTGAGAATGTTATTTAGATTGCTTTGGGAAGGCAAAGGTTATCAGTGCAAAGGAAGCTGAGTTATGCAGGAGCAGAGTACTGTCCACGGCCAAGTTCTGAGGCTCCACAGAGACTCATTCCTAATTGCCCAACATTAATTTTACAACATTGGTGTAGGTTTGTGTGTGTGTGTGTTTGTGTGTGTGTGTGTGTGTGTACGCGGGCGCTAGTACTGGAGCTTGAATGCTTGAACTCAGGGCCTGAGCATGGTCCCTTAGCTTTTTTGCTCCAGGCTAGTATTCTAACATTTAAGCTCAGGCTCCATTTCTGGCTTTTTGGTGGTTAATTGGAAATAATCACAGACTTTCCTGTCCTGGCTGGCTTTGAGCCATGGTCCACAGTCCTCCAATCTCAGTATTCATCAAGCACCAAATGAATGAATTCCTATAAACCACAAGTTTTTCTCTTCACCTCACTCCCCAGACTTCCCATGGAGAGCTCTACCGCTATGTGTGTGGATTTCCTGCACTGAAATAAGACAGACAAGAAAAAGAAGGCAAGGGAGGCATAGGGATGTATACTTATAATTCAGTTTATTCCAGGGGCAGATGCAGAAAGACATTGAGGATCTTCAATTCACTGCCAACCCAGTCAAAGTCAGAACAACCATGTCTCATAAAATCTAAAGGAAGAGGCTGAGAGTGACTCAAGTGGCAGGGTATTTACCTAGCAAGAGCAAGGCTCTGGCTTCAGTCCCCAGTACCTCCCCTCCCCCCCCCCCCCACACACACACAAAGAAAAAGGAAAAGAAAGAGAAAGCATTAATTAATTAATTAATCAATTTTTGTTGGTTGTGGGGCTTGAACTCTGGGCTTGGGCACTCTCTCTGTGCTCTTCAACCCAAGGTGCGTGCTCTACTGCTTGAGCCATAGCACTACTTGTGGTTTTCTAGTGGTTTATTAGAGATAATACACAGACATTCCTGCCCAGGCAGGCTTTGAACTGTGATCCTCAGATCTCAGTCTTCTGAGTAGCTAGGATTACAGGCGTGAGCCCCCAGCCCCTGGCACTGTGTGTGTGTGTGTTTGCTGAAGCTTGAATGTCTTGCATAGAAGGCAGATTTAAATTATAAAGCTAAGACATTCAAACAAAGCCCAATGCCTAGCTAGAAATCCTGGATATGTATCATCATCCAATGAGAAAAAGAAAAATCCATATATATATATATATATATATATTGTAAAATAGATATTGTATATAATAAATGCTATATATGTACATATTATATGATATGTATACATATAACCTATATTATATATCATTTATTTCATGTATATTCACTATATGCTTTTTAACTTAAATAGATTTCTTACAGATGGATTACTTGGCCCTGTCATGTCTCGGTTTCCTGTTTCTTTGATTGGGGACAGTACAGCACTTATTGGTCAAGGCTCTTATGAGGGTCACCCATGCACAAAGCTTTGTGTGATATCTGGCAGGCAGATCTCCCACAAAGCTCTGCAAACCTCAAATTTGGTAATGCTGAAAGTGGAGTTGTGGGCTCTAGAGATCCAAAGTCCAGGCCTATTACAGGTCAAGCTGGACCTGACACATGGAAAAGCAAATAAAGAGATGGGCAATGGGGAAGGGCAGAGAGAAGAGATTTATTATGTGCCATGGGTACAGTGCAGGAAGAGGCCAAGTAAGCACTTCAGCCCCTCTTTGGGGTCCAGACATGAGCTTCAGGTTCAAGAAGAGAAAAAATTAGGGCAAGTTTGAGAGAGAGGCATGCCCAGTTCAGCAATGTGTGGCCTGGTCGGTCATCTCTCTCAGACCTAGTTTAGGAAGGGATTCCAGAGAAATTGTGATCACTATAATCATTTGAGGGGTATGATCTGGTCAAGGTAAGAAGTCACTGTTTCGTGGCAGGGAGAGAGGGAGTCTGTCCAGAGAAGTCTGTTTTGGAGTCTGTTATCCCCATTCTCTGGGGTAGTTTTCTCCATCTCTGCTAGTAAAGGTTATCAATCAGTACTGCCTTTCCAGGGCTCCAAGGTTACTCCAAGGCTAATGGCTCAGAAAACAGACACAAAAATGGAGGCAGGGACACCAAGCTTTCCTTATGCTTTTAGTTTACTTTCATGGGCCCAGGTAGAGTCGGTGTTTTTCAGCTGCAAAAGCAGCTATGGTACAATCTTACCTGACCTGACATGTGGCTGATGGGATCATTTGATGTAAATCTTGATATATCTGCTGCAGAAATGTTCATGTATTTAAGGCACCGATAGATGAGGTGTCAGGAAAATTAAAAATAATAAAAAGGGTAGACTCGGGAATTTATAGCAGAACCAGGAAATAAATCACTAAAACAGAAGCTTCTTTTAAAAGAAGCTAGACTAGGCAGAGAGACAGAGAATTAAAAAAAGGCATGTCTGAGAAATGCTCTAAGCATGACACTTCTGTCCAGCTGTGTCAGCAGGCCTCATACTCCTAGTCTCTGTGTTTTGAGTAATAATAAGACCCGTTTTAGCTAGGTTTCAGGTCAGAGACACACCCTGTTTTCTCCATGCTTGGAAACTTAGAGGTTGCTAGGTGATGGACATGACCACATGTCTAGATGGGAATGCAAGATGGAGTCCCCCAGCTCAGAAAGTTTAAATAACCACTATTTTGGAGTCGTTTTCACTTCCATCTCCCATGTAACAAGCAGAGGGTGTCTGTCCTTCCCTTTTCTATTTCTCCTGAAATAGGGGCACTGGATCTAACCAGCACCATCTTGGCCTTGTGGGTGATGATAGGGTATTGGATTTAACTGGCACCATCTTCCTGGTGGAAGCGGGGAAGTCCCACCTCCCAGGTGGTGGACATGCTTGAATTCCTAGAGGCAGGGACAGGGACTTGGCAGTTTACTGGACCTGCTAGTCTTAGATCATGAATTCTCAAGCTCCCTGTGACCCTACCCCCTGACTGTATGTAGGCCCAGACCAGCTCAGGTGTGGGATGCCATGCCTCCTGGCTCCATGTTGATTTCTCTGTGTCTCCTGGCACTCCTCCTGGTCAACATGGTGTCTCATTCCAGCTCCCATTGGAGTTGATTGGGTTTGTTGGTATTGTATTTCTGCTCTTTCTTTCCTTTCGGGCTCTCATGGCTCAGTTTTCTAACCGTGTTAAGTGTATTCACTGGGCTGCAGAGCCTCGTGTCTCCGTGACAGGAGTCCATCTGCAGACCAGGCACTCCAATATAGACTCCAAATTCAACCTCTCAAATGTGGCTTCTTTGTTTTCTCGCCATCCAACATTCCCTACCTTATTCCAATTTGCTAAATGAATCCTTGCTAAACTTCCTTCTGTGAGGCGATCCTTTTTGTGAAACCCCTCAACATGTTTTTGTTTTTGCTGTGCATCTCAAGGAGTGTGATTGATAAGGAAATTGGGGAGCTGGGGGATGCCCCCCACCTTGTCCATTCCTTTTACTGGTAGTGTATTTACCACATGTGTTTAACCACAGTAACTGGGCTTTGGTTGGCTGCAGGAGGCCCTGTAGTCAAGTAGCTGATTAACAAGTTGAGCTGTAACAACTGTTGTCTTTCAGACATCATTTCTCTTTTTCTGTAAATGCTGTCTGGTACTGTGCCTGGTTGGAACCTGTTCTGGATGTTCCTGATTTTGGAAATGGTTTTTGTTTTGCCCCAATAAACTCTACTACATTTAATTGGCCTGAATGATTTTCCTTTCAACTTCACCAATAATGGCTCTAGGAGGTTGCCACAGCCTAGCTAGTTCAAGGCCATCATCCCCCTCTACGCTTAGTTAGAGATACCATAGGTGGAGTGGTATATGGCTATGTGAGAAAGTCCTAGGGAATTCCCAGAACGCAGATCGTAATTCCAATGAAGGAATTGGGTTGCTCTGCTGGTGCTGTCTCTGTTCTTCAGATGCTAGCAGTCTGCTTAGGGACCTTTCCAAAGGACTGGCCTCTAACATCAATCCCCCAATTTCTGCCTAGAATGATAGGCAGCTTTTGAGTTTTAAACTTCTTCTGCTATCCCCCCCCCCCCCAACCCTGATTATCAGGAGCAAGACTTCTCCCCCTTCCATGGTAACAGGTGGTTGGAGAATAACTGCCATTCCACTCTCTTCTCCCCTCCTTCCTTAGCTGAAATGCCCACCAGGCAGATGCGCGATCCCTGCCAGACATGTTGGTATAGATACTGTCACCTCCACCTGCATGACAACCAGATGCTTTCTGCTCCCAGGATGATGGAAACACAGCTAGCCTGGAAACAGGCTCTTGGTTGCTGCTCTTTTGAAATAAATCCTTTCAAAAAAGAACAGGAGGAGAAGATAAGACAGAGGGAAAACAGCTCTTGGATTCTGCTTCCACAAATCCTTTTTATTTGGTTAGGGGAGGATTTTTTTTTTACATACAATGGACAAACATTTTATATATTTAAGGTATGCAATGTACTAAATTAATCTACAGCAGATCTATGTTATCAGTGTAATCACTGATCAAGTTCATTAACACAACCATTACCTCTCACAAATTGTCGTTATTTTCCTGAGAACACTAAGATCTACTCCCTGAGCAGATTTCAAGTGTATAACATAGTGCTATTAACTAAGGATACCCGGTGGTGCCTCAAATATCCACAATGTATATCTTTTATTGCTCCAAGTTTGGCCTCTGCCCAACATCTTATCTCTTAGACAGCCTCTGACAACCTCATCCTGTCATCTAACTGAGTGAATTCTACTTTTTAACATTCCACTTGTAAATGAGGTCACATGGCATTTGCATTTCTGTGCCTGACTTGTCCTCTGGGTTTATTATCCCCATTGTTACACATAGCAAGATTTTCTTCTTTATGGCTGAGCCATTCTATTTTGTGTATGTATCACATCTTCTTTCTCTGTTTGTCTGTCTGTAGACACTGATTCCACATCTTGGCTATTGTGAATAGTGCTGTCATGAGCCACAGGGTGCACTTGTTTGTTTCAGACATACAATTGGTCCATGACCACTTGTACAAGGGATTGCCTTAATGTTGGTAACTTTGTAATGATGAATCAAAGGTCAGAAGTACTGAAGACAAATTATTTCAAATTTTGAATTTGGATCTTCCTCCACGACATATGGCATTTGGGTCTCAGCCTCCAGTCAGCTCTGGGATCATGAGAGTAAACCATACCATGTGTGCTGTGCTGCTCAGCTAGGATACTTGGTAGTAGGTTTGGTGAATTACATTTTTGTCATCTTAGGATAGTTGGGACCCAACTGCATGATAAGTAAAGACCAGAAGATACTGGTAAAACTCCCCATGCTGGGGAAGACTGAAGTCCCTAGGTAAAGAAATGCAGAAGATGTTGACACTTTAGTGTCAATTTAGCACACTAAAATCTTTAATATTTAGTGCACTCAAATCATTGCATTTTTAGAGAAAACATGAGCCAGGGTACATTGGTTCTGCACAAGGAGTAGATACTGGACACTGCCTGGCTTTAAGCCATTTCTTGAGCAGAGCTGGCACCAGACGGGTCAATCATGTTCTATTTATTTCTCCTTTCCTGCCCCTGCTTTCTCTTCTTTTTTGCAATGATGATGGATCAGGCAATGTACCGTAGTGGCAGCTTCTCAGGGATCATTGCCTGCTAGCTTCCTGCTGGATGGAAGAACCTGAAGGGAATGGAAGAGTAGAACAGCAGTGTTAGAAATGCTTGGGAAGCTGTCATTCTCCTAGCTCCTGTGGACCCTGAGTTCCTCCAAAGGCCCATGTGGATAAGCCTTAGTCTCCAGTTTGGTGTTATTGGGAGGTACTAGAACCTTTAGGAGGCAGAGTCTGGTGGGAAGTTTTAGGTTATTGGGGGGTGTGGCCTCAAATAGAAGCACTGGACTCTGGTCTCTTTCTTTGGTTTTCCAGTTGCTATGAGGTTAGCAGCTTTGCTTCATCACATCTTTCACCAGAGGCTCAAAAGCAGTATGGCCAACCAACCATGAATTGTAACCTCTGAAATCATGAGCCTCAAACCACCCCTTTCCCCTTAAAAGTTAATTAAATCATTTTGTCGTGGTGACCCAGTGCCAGTTAGTACAGTCTTTTCCATTTTAGCAGTGATAATAAACCCCAGCACTATTGTTTCTGGTGCCTCCTTTTCTTTCATAGCCTCTTTTGAGTTCTGCCCACACTTAAAAAAAAAAACACTTATTATCTTTAAGTAGTTGTACAAAGGAGGTGCCATATAACAAAGCAGTTTATGAATACAATGGATCTTGGTCAGTGTCACCCCCTCTTCAATATTCTCACCCCTTCTACCCACCTCTTCCCTTCCTTTTCTTAATTTTGTGGTATATACAATGAATTCTTGATGGCTTTCTCCCCTTCATTTGTCTACCCCAACCCCCTTGCATGTACCCATTTCCTGATGTTGATTTTGTTGGGCTTTGACCTTTTGAAAGATTTTGAAAAGATTATACTATCTTTTGAAAAGATTATACTTTCTGAGCTCATCACAGAGTCTTTTATATTTCATATTTATAAGCGGCTCCTAGATTAAGTCTCCCCCGGAGTGTACCATCTGTTTAGGTTTATGTTAAGTTGGAGATACCTATCTACCAGATTGAGTAGTCAACACCTACAGTTTCCTGCTTGTGGGCTGAGATTTTGAATAATTCCTTTCGTACCAAGGTCCTAACTGTGAGCAGTGTACTTTCTAAATTTTCTATTAGGGTGCTCATCTGTTTGTGACTATGTTTCCTAACCCAAATTTATGGGTTTGTAGTGAGGGAATAGTAGCAAAATTCTGGTATCAATAAGCATAGCTGTGAGATGTCTTTATGGGGCTTTCATGAGAGTTATATTGAAGCATGTAAGGTAAATAGCATAAGGCTTGCATATGGACATTACTCAATAAAGGAGGAGCTATTCTGATGAACTTATTGAAGAAAAGGTTTGGCTTGTGATCAAATGTTTGAATTCAGCTCTGTGATGGAGTAGCTAGGTGACCTTGGAACTATGGCTTATCAAAAGCTGCTACCTCAGCTCTTCAATGATCTTGCTGACTTCCCATCACGTGAGTCAAGGCCTGGGGGACTCTCAGTGCCTGTCTGCTGTCCCTGAGCCTGGCTGTCTGGCTTTGGGCCTTAGTGGCCTGATGCAAGCACTGTGGCTGGCAAGGAATCAGAGGTTGTGCATGCAGCTAAACAAGCTAATGTCTCCTTGGGGCTGTCACACCAGCATCCAAGTGATCCAAGTATATATTTTCTTTGTCTCTAGACCCTCTTCATTTTCTGTCAGGCACAGCCTTCTGAGTGTCTCTCTGGATTTTCTTGGACATTGTGATGTTTTGGGGGCCTCTATTTGTTTTTTGTTTTTTTTTAACTTGAGTATTTTTTGAAAGCTGGCTGACTCTCTCCCCTTCTTAGAATGTTTTATTTCTCCTCCCCTCCACCCTCTGGTTGAGACGTCTGCAGGGCCTGTCATGAAGGTAGTCAAACACCATTTGAGATTCTATTCCTGACAGGGCTGGAGGGCTCAGGACACAGGCAACCTAGACAGGGTGACATGGGACATGACTGTCACCTTATTCAGGCTACAATCAGCGATGGAAGAGGAGACTGAAGTGTTCGATGAAATCACCTGGGCCTCTTTACCACCTCTCTCCTCTGCTCTGCCTTCCACATTCACTGAGGAACAACGAGGGTCATCCCATCTTCTACTTGCTCACCACTTGTGAATTACTCAAGGCACAGACACCCAGGGAACTTCTCTCTCTCCTTCCTGTCCCCTTCTACACCCTTTGAAGGGTAGAAAAATTTTAATGATTTTTAAGTTGTAATTTTAATATAGGGATAACATTTCTGTAAATGCCTATTGGGATGTGTGTGTGTGTGTGTGTGTGTGTGTGTGTGTGTGTGTGTGTGTGTGTGTGCAAGCATGCACGTGAGCCAGAACTAGAGCTTGTACTCAGGGCTTTGTGCTCTCACTCAGATTTTTTGCTCACAAATGGTGCTCTACCATTTGAATCCTGCTTTTTTCTATTTAATTTGAGATGAGGGTTTCTCAGACTTTTCTGTCTGGGCTGGCTTTGAACCTCAGTCCTCAGATCTCAGCCTCCTGTATAGGTAGGATTACCAAAGTGAGCCACTGCCATCCAGTACTTAGTCTTAGGGTAATAAAAATACTTCTACCTTGTTAGATAAAAGACATCCAAAAATTAAAAAGATCCCAAATAAGAACTTGGCTTCTGGTTGTTTTTCATTGAGATACCATTTTCGGTTAGTATTATGCAGTATCATATTCCCATAGCTAGTCACTAATGGCTCAGGCCTGTAATCCTAGCTACTCAGGAGGCTGAGATCTGGGGATCATGGTTTAAAGCCAGACCAAATAGGAAAGTCTGTAAGACTCTTCTTACAGCCAATTGACCAGCAAAAGGCTGGATGTGGAGCTGTGGCTCAAATGGTAAAGTGCTGGCCTTATACAAAAAAGCTCACTGACAATGACCAGACCTTGAGTTCAAGCCATAGGTCTCTCTCTCTCTCTCTCTCTCTCTCTCTCTCTCTCTCTCTCTCTCTCTCTCTCTCCAAACCTCAAATCTCTTTAGCTACGACTTGCTGTAATCCTGGTAGACATGCCCTGCAGACACAGCAAAGCTTTCCCAGTATTCTTCCCACTATGTGACCTGAGATCATTTTAATGAACTCTGTGTCCTTGACTCACATCTTAATGAGCCCTTCTTGCCAGATGGGAAACAGAAGCTACACACCAGAGCTGAGCCAAAGTACTTAACATTTTTCATGACTAAAACATTTGTTTTCATAATTCCTTGGAAAATGGACAAAAGGTTGATGTGTGAATTTCTCCTGCCATTGTTGGGTTAGAAACATGAGACTTTTCTGATCATTTCTCTTACATGGTTTCTGATGGAAACTTTCAGATGGTCATGTAATGAACCTCTATCTATTGGCTAAGTCTCACAATTAGTTAACATCCTTCCATTGTGTTTCAGCCATTCTCCTTGATTTTCTTTTCCTGGTATTATAATGCAAATCCTAGATTTTATCAATGTTTTTAAAATGTTTCAATATATGTTTGTAATAGATAATGGCTTGGTTTGGATATGAAGCATTCCCCACCCCTGCAAAAAAAAAAAAAAAAGAAAGAAAGAAAAAAGAAAAAAAGACTCATGTATTGAAGGCTTGGTCCTCAGCTAGAGGTACTATTTTTCTAATATAATTGTATTGTGATTATTAAGGTGTTGTACAGAGAAGATCACCATGTCATAAGTCAGGTAATGAGAACATTTATTTTTGGACAGTGTCACCACTTCCTTGGCTTTCCTCCAGTTTTCCCCTCCCATCCTTGACCACAAGTTGTATAATCTATTTTCCACATAGTGTATACTGAGTACCATGCCTGCATTGTTCACCCTTCTCCTTCCATTCTGTATCCCCTAGCCCGCCTCAAAAGACATAAAGGAACAAGCAAAACAAAAACAAACAAAACACAAAAACAACACCTTATTCCACCACCAACAAAAAAAGCTAGTAGGACTATTTAAGGAGGTTTTAGAAGAGGAGGTGGGGCCCAGCTGGAGGATGGAGGTCACTGAGGTGTGTCTTTGTGGGCCCTAACTTGTCTGGACCTCTCCTGCCTTCCCTTCCCTGGACATCCTACATGAGGAAACATCCGTCACATGTTCCCAGCACCGCGATGATCTGATTCGCAGGGACCCAGAATCAAAGGAGCCAAGGACTGTGATTTGAACTCTTTAAAACCATGAGCCAAAAGAAATCCTTCCTATGCCCAGGTTGTTCATGTCACGTATTTTGTCACAGAGATGCAAAGGTAAGCAATCGAGAAAATTGATACCAGAAGTGGGGTTATTGCTGTGGCAACTTGACAATTCTTCAGCCTTTGGAGCAAGTTTGTGGAGTCATTTTGAAGAGTTTGTAGACATGGGCTACGGTAGCACCTAGGATGTTGTAGGCAGAGATTAATGGGTAATTCTGGTGACTGATTTCACCACAGTAAAGAAATGTCAACAGTAAAGGCCAAGCTCATGAAGTGTCACATGGAAATGAAGACTACTGGGAACTGGACTAGAGGTCATTCATGTTATATACTCCCAAAGACGTTGTCTACATTTTGTTCATGGCTTGAGACAATAGTAGAGGCTCTAGAGGCTGAATTTAAAGGGTTTCTCAGCTAAAACTTTGCCTTAAGTCTCAAATGAGACTTTGAACTTGGACTAATGTTAAATCTATTGAGACTATGAGGACCCTTGGAGTTGGGCTGAATGAATACATTTTACATTATGAGATGGATACAAGTCTTGTGGAAGCCAGGGAGGTAATATTATGTTTCATGAAGATGTGTTTGGGTATTAGCTTGACAAGAAATGGAATTGGAATGGTTAATTTTGGTTGTCAAGTGGATTAGATTGAGAAGCACCTAAGAGATTAGTAAAGTACATTTCTAGGCGTGTCTGTGAGGGAGTTTCTGAAGAGGATTAACTGGGGGTGGGGGAAGGGGAATGAGATTCCTGAATGTGGGGCACTTCATCCTATAGGTTGGGGGCCCAGAGGGAACGAAAGGAGAACTAGGAGAAAGTAACTAGCACAGACATTCTCCCTCCCTCTTTTCCCCCTTCCTATGTGCTTTCCCCCTGCCCTCTTCCTGGCCACCATTATGTGAGGTGCTTTGCTCCACCACACACTCCTTACCATGATGGACTGAAATGCCTGAAACAGTGAGCAAAATACATCTGCCCTCCTTGGTTAAGCATTATGTCAAAGCAACAACAACAAAAATCTGATTAATACAGATGAGGCCCACAAAACCAAAACAGAATTCCATGTAGTTGTCCCCAATAAGATGGACAGTAACTTGTAGTGTGATCTAATGCATCTCATGGTCAATTAGTTGAAATTGCCTCAGACATCTTTTTAAGCAGTTGGTATATTCTAATCAGGATTTAACAAGACCTACACATTTGGGAATAGCAACAGAAAATTAATATGCCCTGAAATTCAGCTTATACAGAAAAGGAAGAATAATATTCCTTTTTAAGTTTATTAATTTCATGGTCTGCTGAGAGTTGGAGAGCTTGCGGCTTTCATAGATGATCACTGATTTGATTACTAATTATCATTATGGGAGCAATTGAATTTTTCCATATTGGATATAAACTATTATATCTTGTCTGATGTTTAAAATTACCCAATAGTTTCCAGAGAGAGCCTGTGCAGGTTGGCTTCTTCATTTTTTTCTTGCGGTAACCCTACCATCTCTGACTGTGTCTTTGCTTTTGGGTACAACAACTTATTCTAGTGTTGGGCAGAACAATTCTGTTTCAGATTTTGAGTTCATTGTTTCTACAAAGATCCCAGGTTTCTCTTCCAGAGAATGACATTTAGAAACCACACCTGGTGTGCAGTATTCCATGTTACAATGGTCACTGCTTCTAGGTATGAGGAATAGTACTGAGGACTTAGAAATACCTTCAGTAACTTAGAATTACCTTCAGCTCTGAGTAACTCAAGTCAGCCACTCAAGGACTTTTTATTTTTATTTATTATTTTTTTTTATGTCAGTCATGGGGCTTGAACTCTGAGCCTGGGCACTGTCCCTCAGCTCTTCAGCTCAAGGCTAGCACTCTACCACTTGAGCCACAGCACCACTTCTGGCTTTTTCTGTGTATGTGGTGCTGAGGAATTGAACCCAGGGCCTCATGCATACAAAGCAAGGACTCTACCACTGAGCCACCTTCCTAGCCCTCAAGGACTTTTTAAAAGGTACTTCTTTTATAATCAAGTGAAAAAGTGCTGGTGGTTTAGTCCCATAGCCTTAACTTCTTGGGAGGCTGAGGTGGAGAAAGTGTGGTAAAATGTCTGAGAGACCCCATATCTATGGAAGAAATTGGAGCTAGAGGCATGAATCAGGTAGTAAAACACCTGCCTAAAAAGAGAGGTCCCGAATTCATACTTAGTACTGCCAAATAAATAAAAAGCAATGGGAGATGGGAAGGGAGGAATGAGAGGGAAAGAGGGAACATCTTACACTAAGCAAAAGGAAAGAAATGTACATATCACCTGTTGTGGAAGAAATAATTGTATTGTCAAAGCTCATAGAATTCACAAACTTTATAGACCATGATAATGACAATTTGCCTTGTGAAGGTTAACATGTGTTTATGACTTTGACTAAGTATCACTACTCCACAATACTGTGAAATATGTGAAATTTATGTAATCCCCTAATCTCAATTTTAAAAAGAAAAGAAAAGAAAAGTGAAAGAAAGGATGGGTTAGGAATGATGGGTAACAATGTTGTCAGACACCTTGTATTCATATACTGTTTTGTAGAATGGGAACTTCTTTGTACAACTACTTAAAGATAATAATAAAAATGTTTTAAAAAATGAATGGGAGAAGCTGGGTGTGAAGGCACATGCAAAGTAAAAATAGGAGGATTATAATCCAGGGGTATGCTGGGACAGGAAGAAAGAACTTAACCTAAGTTATCTCAAAATAAACAGTGCAAAAAAGGCTGAGGGTATGGTTCACTGGTAAAGCACCTGCCTAGTGCTATCCATTCTGTCCATTCATACTTTCTGCATCAATTCATAGTTCCCACATGGCTTTCCCACAGCACAAAATACTCAGTTCAAACCCCAGCAGACATACATACATACATTCATACATACATACAAACATACATACATACATACATTCATACATACATACAAACACACACATACACAGAAAGAGAGAAGTAATTGAGAACACTGAGTTTTAGTAGAAAATCAGCCTATCATCTTTAACAATATATAAAAATTATGACACTGACTTAGATATTTTTTCCTAGGCATCATATTTACTTCCCTATTCACTTCTTTCCAGTAATAGTAGCTTATGGGAGAGATATCATGTACCTATTGATTCTCACCAGTAAAGACAGCAAAATGAATGAACGACATTCATAAATTGGGTTAGAGATTTTGGTTAAGTCCTCCTGAATTCTGATCTGGAGTTCAGTGGAAAATGGAGCACCAAATGATCACAACTGGATTATTTATCGGTAGCTCTGATCTAGTTCTCTACTCACCTATCAGTCTTCTGGTCACTAACATTCCCCTAGACTCTTACAGGGAAGGTAATGCATTGGCCATTAGATAGAAGTATTATATTCTTCTAGGCAACAGCAGGGTTTTTTTTGTGTGTGTGTGTGTATGCCTGTCCCAGGGCTTGAGCAAAGGGTCTGAGAACGGTCCTTGAGTTTCTTTTGCTCCAGGCAAGCACTCTACCAATTGAGCCACAGCTCTGTCTCTGGCTTTTTGGTAGGTTTTTTTTTTTTTTTGGAGAGAAGAGTCTCATGGACTTTCCTACCCAAGCTGGCTTCAAACTTTGATCCTCAGATCTCAGCCTCCTGAGTAGCTAGGATTATAGGCATGAGCCATCATCACCTGGCTCACCATAGCAATTTTTGTGGAAGAATTATATATAAGCATTTTGAAATATATGTGTTGTTTTTTTGTGACTTTGATCAGTATGAGTCAATCTTCTGAATCTGTTTGATTGAGAAAACTGGAAAACCTGAATCCTAGATCAAACGCTGTGCTAGCAATCCCATCATGGGTAGTGCTGTCCATAAAGCCATCCCATCTCCCAGAGGTAAAGTATTCATTCTATTTTGGAACACTAAGTGAGGTATTCCCTTCATTTTCTTTGTTTCTCATCTCTTTGACCTTCACTGGATGGTCTATGGTCTTGTGCTCTTTATCCTCATTCCATGATAACTTTTTTAGTTCTTTGTCCTGCCAATTTTTTCCATCAACCACCTACAGCCCACAAGCCCAGAAGCCTTCCTCGTCATTCTTCAGGTTCTACCTCCACCTGTATTAAATGTTTACTTGACAGTTGCCAATATCGGTGAGTATAGGAATGATAGACATCTTCTGATGTAAGGCCAGTAAGGTCACACAGCAGAAAAACAGCTCACAGGAGCCATGCAGTAGTGTCTCAGACACTTGCTTCTCTCCCTGCAATCATGATGCCCCTTGGCTTACCAGGAACAGGTTTCTAGATTATGCTTTGCTAAGGAATGAGGATACATAATACAACTCTTCAAGTTCACCTCACCATTTAGTTAAAGGGACAAATAGATAAGTCAGTGGTGACAGGGCTATCTGATAGATTCAGGCCCTCAGGGGCTTTGAAGTGATAAAGGAGAAGTTGAAAAAAGACAAATCCCACCTCAAATCTAGCTCTCTCTTACTCATGTTCTTGAGAAAATTACTTTCTATCAACTTTGGCTCCCTTGTGAATGGCTTCTTTCACTCCTAATTAGGTTTGTGAGATTTGTGTATTTGTGTGATTTGTGCCTTGCATTTATTCTTATTGCTACCTAGTATTCCATTGTGTGAATATGCTGCAATTTCTTCATTTATACTTCCTAAGTATTTACTGTTCCTGGCACAAATGCTTGCCATCACAAACTTATTTTTGACGTGGGAGATCTTAGAAATATTATTAAGTAGTTATTTAAGTTTTTTATGCTTGTGCACACAAAAGCCTTAATTTTTTTTAGGTTGAAACCAGATTGATCTTGGCAGGAAATGCGTTTTTAAAAAAATCTAGGGGGCGCTGGTGAGCTAATTCTTACACAGCCTTAAAGAATGATTTCAAAGCCTTAATGATGCAAGAAAAACAGCTATCCAAGGGAAAAAATAAATTAAGTTCTTTCAGGGCAGAACAACAAGGCATGTTAGTGTGCTCTGAATAAAAATCTTCTTCTTTTTTTTATTTTAAAAAAGCAGTTGTTTCCTTCTTTTTCCTGATAAGCAAAAAAGATAGATTCTAGCCTAAGATAGTTATTAATGCCGGAGACCAACTCAGGGAAATCAAGGCAAGGAATCTACCTCTGAGAAGCACCTGGACTTTTAAATTTAACTTACTTTTATTTTTATTTATTATATATTTATTTATTGGGGGGGTCCGGTTGTGGGGCCTGAACTCTGGGCCTGGGCGCTGTCCCTCAGCTCTTCAGCCCAAGGCTAGCGCTCTACCACTTGAGCCATAGCGCCACTTCTGGCTTTTTTCTTTTTGCTTATGTGGTGCTGAGGAATCGAACCCAGGGCCTCATGCATGCATGGCAAGCGCTCTACCACTGAGCCACCTTCCCAGCCCCCTTACTTTTATTTTTGTGTCATCACTAGGATTTAAACTTAAGGTCAGAGCACTTTCCCTTAGCTTTTCCCTCTGCTCAGGGCTGGCACTCTACCACTTGAGCCACACCTCCATTTCTAGCTTTTTGCTAGTTAATTGGAGAGCCCCAGCTGGCTTAGAACTACGATCCTTAGATTTCATTCTCCTATGTAGCTAGGATTACAGGCATGAGCCACTGGTGCCTGGCTTACTTCATTTTATTTTTTTAAATTTCAAAACCTGTTTTACTTTTTGGGGCAACTATGGATATATTTCTATATGTGGCTTTCTATATGGCTTTGATACTGTATTTCATTTGTTTTGTTGAAATCCCCAGGATGATATCAGGTCTGAGACTGGCCAGACAAGTTGTGTATATTTGAGTTGAGCATCTGGAATTACTTTTCAGATATTTTGGCAACAAGGAAATCCCACTGTATTTTGCCCCAAGCACTTTTACACTTCTTTAAAAAAAAACACAGCTCTGGAGTTTAGAAAGAAATTTTATCTCTAGCTCCATTATTGCTTTAAACTTGACTTATTCAAATAGTGTTTACAAAGAATATACTTTGTTCCAAGAAACCTATAAGATATTAAAAATCCTACACACTCTGCTTATCCTTGCCAGAAATTTAAAAAGTGGCTGCCAAGAACAAATGAAGGTTTAAAACCACTTTGTAAAACTATTGGGCTTTTTGTCTAAAAAAAAATCGAACATTTATATAACCTATGACCCAGCAATTTCATTTCCTATATACCTGCATTCAACAAGAAGAGTCTGTGCAGAGCTGGCTACCAAAAAATTAAATACCATAATATTCCACCTGCACAGTTTGTAATAACACTAAGTGGAAAACAACCCAAGTGAAGAAAAGCTGTCACAGGTGAACGGTGGAATATTACACAGCCACCAAATGAAGGACCATGACTAGTCATTAGGATGTGAATGAAGAATCTCCAACAAAGCCCGGCTTATGCCTGTAATCCTTGCTACTCAGGAGGCTGAGATCTGAGGATTGAGGTTCAAAGCCAGCCTGGGCAGGAAACTCTGTGAGACTCATCTCTAATTAATCACCAGAAAAATGGAAGTGGTACTATGGCTCAAGTGGCAGAGTACTCACCTTGAGCTGAAGAGCTCAGGGACAGCACACAGGCCCAGAGTTCAAGCCCCAAAACCGAAAAAGAAAAAAAAAGTAATCTCCAACAGTACATACCACACTGCCCAGCAGTGTATGTGTATGTGTGTGTGTGTGTGTGTGTGTGTGTGTGTGTATGTATGTGTGCGTGTGTCTGTTTAAAAAGTGATCAAGTCAATGACTTGCACAGTTTCTCTCTTCACTAGACAAGGGTTTGGAATTCCCAAATGACCAGGCAGGTGCTTCCTGTTCATAGAATAACTGGACCCTAATTTATGAAAGCTGGGTAGGACTTAAGTTACCTTCTAGCACAATCCTCCCATTTTTCGGATAAAGGGACCTGTAGGTCAGAGCAGCTTACAGCAGCTGGTCACAGAGAAGACAGTGGCTGTCAGTCCTCCTTCATCTTCTAGGATTTCCACACCCCCTGGCTGGAAGGGCAGGGCGAGGGTCTCCTGCCCTCCTTAGCAGAACTTCCATCCAAACATCAGGGCTTCCCTAGACCTCGGCACATGCTCAACACATTGCCTATTCTCTCTAGTCCCTTAGGAAGTACACCCGGAGAGTACACACAAGTTTACGATGTGTGTTTTCACTGGATGACACCATAGCCTAGGGGTCTTGTTCTTCTCCCTCACCATCTTCTTGTGCATGGTGTCATTGGACTTTGGAGCCTCTGAATTTACTCTCATGCTCCATCTCCAAAGCTCTAACCTGGGCCTCTATTTCTGAAGCTTAGTTTTAAAGTCTGTATCTTGAATGTTGTCCCTAAAAGTCCTACTCTGTTTCCTGGGCTGAGCATTTTAGGGAGATGTTGTTACTACTGTCCAACTCCAGTGAACTCCCCATCAGTGGGGGACAGACTCCAAGGTGCTAGAGTGACTGCTCTGAACTAGTCCCCTGACTCCTCGCAAGACTCAGTAAAAACAAAGCATTTTATGTTGCCACACCTAGGCAAAAAGAGACCGGCCACCTGTTTGACACGCAGCCAAAGCAGAGCTCTTTGCAAGTTGAAAGTGTCTGAAAACAAAACATAGAGGAGGAAGGAATTCCGAACCATTGGAAGACCAATCACCCTTGAGTAGCATGGTGATGCTTCCCTTGGGCAAACCCTGCCTTTAATCTAGGGGCTCAATAGTCACAGGTCTGGCAGGAGGTAATTCACATGCAGACTTCATTTTAGGAAAGGAGCTAGAATTTGGTGAGCTACTCTGGGTGCCTTTGAAAAGTAAAATAAAAATATGTGATTCCTGAGCCGAGAGCTGGTGGCTCACATCTGGAATCCTAGCTATTCAGGAGACTGAGATCTATAGATTGCAGTTTGAAGCCAGCCCAGACATGAAAGTCTTATATATGAGGGGGACTGGGCACTGGTGACCTATGCTTGCAACTCTAGCTATTTAGGAGACTGAGATCTGAAGATGGAAGTTCAAAGCCAGCCAGGGAAGAAAAGTTGGTGAGACTCTTATCTCCAGTTATCCAGTAAAATGCTGGAAGTAGAGCTGTGACTCTACTGGTAGAATGCTAACCTTGAGGGGAAAATGCTGAGTGAGAATGTGAGGACTTGAATTCAAGCCCCAGTATCAGCACAAAAAAAAGCAAGAAAGCAAGCCAACAAAAAGAAGGAATTGATTAATATCAATTTGACTTCTACCATTCTTTGAAACATCACTCAGTCCTTAAAGCTATCAACATGGAAAGAAGTTTGTTAACAATATTGTGAGAAAAGCAGACTACAAACAGGATGGATTTATTTTCATAAAACAGGAGTATGTGTATATGCAGTGGGCTCCTAGTGAGGAAAAGTCTAGAAGTATGTACACCAAAATGCCAACTACAGGGAAATCATGAGTAACAGTACTTCTTTGTACTTTGTTTTCTGAAGTCTGTACAATGGGTAGTGTTTTATTTTTGGAAAAATTTCCAAAACTGAAGGAAAGTATAATAACATGACCATATATTAACAAATGAGGTTTGTGAGTATTTTGTTACACTTGTTTTTTGGCTATTTATTTGCTGGTCCTGGGGCTTGAACTCTGGGCCTAAGGCTGTTCCTGAGCTTCTTTTTGTTCAAGGGTAGCACTCTACCACATCAGCAACAGCTCCACTTCTAGCTTTTTATGTGATTAATTGAAGATAAGAGTCTTACAGATTTTCCTGCCCAGGCTGGGTTTGAACCACGATCCTCAGATCTCAGCCTCATGAGTAGCTAAGATTACAGGCGTGAGCCACCAGCACCCAGCTGTTTTTGGCTTTTTTAAATAACAGGAATAAACATTGAACTTAGTTCCTATTCCCCTCCCTATCTGAAGATCTGACCACTGTCATGACTGTGGTATACATCCTCTGTACTAGTCAGAATGTTCCAGAGAGACAGAACCAATGGGGTGTATGTACAGTCAGGCCACACAAACATCCAGTGTCTGTGGGGTTCACATCTGTGGATTTAACCAGCTGTGAATACAAAATACTGTACTTAGGGAAGGATTTGCATGTGTAAGGAACATGTGCAGATTTTTTCTTTTGCTAAACAGATTTTTATTTCCTAAACAATAGAGTATAACAACTGTTTACATAGCATTTACATTGTGCTCAGTATTTTAAGTAATCTGGACAGGACTTAAATTAGACAGGAGTATGTGCAAAGGTGCTAAGTAAACAGCATCCTTGGGAGGTCCTGGAACCAATCTCCTGTGGATATCAAGAGATGACTCTGTGTATGTATGAGTGTGTGTGTGTGTGTGTGTGTGTGTGTGTGCATGTAGAAATCTATAGAAGTAGCTCATGAAGTTATAGAGGTAGGCAAGTCCCAGGAGCCCTGATGGTGTGAGACTGAAGACCTATGAATCAAGGGAGCTGATGGTATAGTTATAGTCAGAAAGCAGCAGGCTTGAGACTCGAGTATTACAGGTGTATGCTACCATACCTAACCCATTTAAATGTGTTTAAAAAATCAATATAAGAGGAAGCATATATTTTATTTTCACCAATAGTATGTCTATTTTTTATTTGTCAATTAGACCTACATAAATCTTGGGGAGGCAAATGACATTCCTGAGAGCAATCCATACAGATATCTGTAATGGCATGGTGTTCATCTGCAACAGTATAGTATTTGTTTAAATATATCATCTTCTATTTACCCATTTTCTTAATGGATGTTTCAGTTGATTCCAGTATTTGTCTGCTACAATCAATTCAACAATAGCTATTCTTGCATAGACTGCCTTCAGTAACTGGCCAGAAATTCTCATTAGAATGTCTGGCACTATTAAAGGTAGAATTATGAGATCACAGAATATGTACATAATTCAGTTTTACTGCTGAGAGCAAACTTATTTTTATAATGGCTGGAAAAATATGTTCTCCTACCAACAGTGATGGAAAATATCTATTTGCCTACACCCTGATCAACCCCTGATAGTTTTAGATTTGTCAATTTTGGCCCATCTCGTAGATGGAAAACAAAATCTTATCCTGGTTTAATTAGTATTCTTTGGTTCACAAGATGGGTTACTGATCATTTGGGTCTCATGTTCTATGAATTGTCTATTCTCTTTACCTATCTCTCTTTTTCTCCTTTTTGTTTGTTTTCACTAGCCTCAATTAGTTATACAAAGGGGTTCCATTTTGACTGGTCCATCTTTATATATAATCATCTTTTTTTTAAGCTTATGTTAGTCATACAGGGGGATATTTTGTTGTTACATCTCCACATATTCACAGTATATTTTAATCCATCTCACTGCTATCATGCTCTTCGCCCACTTTGCTCCCCAAAAAGCATCACCAGTATTTTACATAATTTTCTTTTGTGTGTCTTTTACTTAATTATTTCATATAACATGGGTAGGATATGATGAAATATTTTCTCCCTATTTGTCATTATCTGTTTAAACTTGGTTATATTGTCTTTTAGTTTATGGTGTGTGTGTGTGTGTGTGTGTGTGTGTGTGTGTGGTTTGTATATAAAATACTACCCAGTGACTCATGTGTTGCACACTTGGTCCACCAAGTCACAGGGTTGAGGAGTGGAGCCACTGAGAGGCAACTGGATCATGAGAGCTTTGACCTCATCAATGGGTTTAGCCATTGATGACTTTGGAACTTAAAGGGCTATTCAGGGATGGGGAGTGGTTAGAGAAAGTTAGATCACTGGGGACCTACTTTGAAGAGCATTGTTTGTCCCTGGCTCTTCCTCCTTATCCCTCTCACTCTCTCCTCTCTCTCCTTCATCCTCCTCCTCTCTTTCCCTCTCCTCTTCTCCTCTTTTTCTCCCTCTCTTCCTCTCTTCCCCTCTCTCTCTCCCTCTCTCTCTCTTTATCTCCCTCTCTTCTCCCTTACCTCTCCCTCTCCCTCTGCCTCTCCCTCTCCCTCTTCCCCTCCCTATCTTCTCCCTCCCCTCCCCCCCTCCTCCCCCCCTCCCCTTCCCTTTCCCTCTCTCTGCTTCCTTGCCACCAGGAGATGAGAAACATTCCTCTACCACACAGTTCCTGCCAAGATATTCTCCGTCAGCTCAGGCCCAAAGTGTTGGGACCAAAGGATCATGGCTTGAGATGTCTGATACATGACCCCAAACAAATCTTTATTTAAGATTTTCTCAGGTATTTTTGTCACGGCATATACATATCTGATTGCAGACATATTCCTTTCTTTTTTCTCTTTCTTTTATTTCTACTACTAGAGCTTGAACTCAGTGTCGGGACAACGCCTTTGAGCTTTTTCACTCAAGGTTGGCAGTCTACCACTTGAGCCTCACTTCCACTATTGTCTTTTGGCTTGTTAATCGAAGATAAGAGTCTCACAGACTTTTCTGTCTGGGATAGCTTGGAACCACAATCCTCAGATTTTAGCTTCCTGAGCAGCTAGAATTACAGGCATGCGGCTAGCATTAAGACTGATTTCTTCCAAATGTTTTCCCATATTATCATCTCAAGTATTCTAAAGTTTTGTGTGTGAGGTGTGAAGTGGGGCTCTAGTTTTATTTCTTTTGGAAGGATGAGGTATTCTATCAGTTGTTTACTACTGCATAATAATCAGACCCCAATTTAGCTGCATAGAACCCCAACATTTGTTATCCCACCTTGGTGGTCTTGGCTTAGTTTCTCATGAGAATGCAGCCACCATGCTATGTCCCCCTAAAGCCCGTATGTTGAAGCACCACCGCCAGTGTAATGGTATTCAGATAGAGGTCTTTGGGAGGTGGTTAAGTTTAGATGAGGTTGTGACACTGAAGTCACATGATGTGTTTAGTGTCCTTATAAAGAGAGCAAGAGCTTGGGGCATGGCTTAAGTAGGCGAGCTCTTGCCTAACAAGTTAGAGGCCCTGAGCACAAACTGCACAAAAAAGAAGAGGAAGAGACTTACCATTCCAACCACCAACATGCTAGCATATAGCAAGTCAAAAAGCAGGCCTTTCCCAGATGCTGGATCTAACAGCACCTTCCTTTCAGACTTTCAGCCTCCACAGCTATAAGCCATCTGGTCTGTGACATTTTGTTGAACAGCCTGAATGGACTGAGGGGGAAGATCTGCTTCCAAGATGATGCATTTACATGGCTGTGGGCTGGAAGTCTCTCCACAAATCTACCCAAGAGTCCTCAGGCCTCCCCTAGGGGTCATCCCTGCAAGAAGGAGAGCCAGGAGGAGGCTGCCTGACATCCTTTCTAAAGTCACACATTGTCACTTCCGCTTCTTTCTATGTGTCAGAAGTGAGTCATGAAATCTAGTGGGAGGGAAATTCCATCCCACATCTTAAAGGGAAGGAGCATTTAAAAACCTGTAGCTGTTAAAACACCCACTTATAGGTGTAAGAAGTCATTTGTTCCAATCCTCCTTGATTTACTTTGAAAATCGACCCTTTCCTTTCTGATGTCTTATAACACTTTTACCATTTATCAAGTTCCCACAGGAATAGACATGTCTGGGGGCCCTCTGTGCTGATCTACTGGTGTTTATTTAGTTCTGCACCAACTCTGTTTTAAACAAATCTTAATGTATGAGCAGTCCTTGTGGTAGGTCACCTATGAGCCACATTTCCTGTGTACAAATCTTTGGTTTTCCCCCTTGAATCTAGGCTGACCTAGGACTTTACAGTCAGGAGAAGTAAAATGATGTTGGTTTTTGGCCTAAACCTTGGGCCTGTGAACTTTTGCTCCTGTTGTCTTGGTTCTTTGTGCGCCATCAGGTGAATAATCTGCTGGCTTCTCTACTGGTGCAACTCCTAGGGTGACATAATACGGGGGGAGGGAGAGACGGAGATTTGCCAGAGGAAGGCAGAGCCCAAACCAGCTTAGCCAAACGTTAGCATAGCCACCATTGACCATCTCTAAGAGCAGCAGCCTGGCCACCAAGCCCACCCCTGATGAAGAATCATAGTGGTGATTTTAACCCTGGTCCTCTGGAGATCAATAAATAATGGATCCTAGTCCCTCCCTAATTTGTACCTCTTTTTCAAGGTTAGTTCTACTGAATTTAGTTTCATCTTGGGGGAGGGAATAAACACAAAAACATGAAATATTTCATTTTTGGCTTTTTTTTTCTGTCTGTGTAGGACTTGAATGCAGGGCCTAGGTGCTGTCCCTGAGCTCTTTTGCTCAAAGCTAATGCTCTACCACTTGAGCCATAGCTCCCTTTCTAATTTTCTAGTGATTAGTTGGAGATAAAAGTCTTTCCTGCTTAGGCTGGCTTTGAACTGAGATCCTCAGATCTCAGCTTCTTAGATAGCTAGGATTATAGACACGAGCCAGTAGCACACAGCTAGTTTTTTTTAAAAAACACATTTTTTAAGTGTTTCCTTTAATGCTTTGGATATCATTTGTTTATCTTATTTTTATATCAATACCTTTTTTCCTTCCTCCCTCCCTTCCTTCCTTCCTTCCTTCCTTCCTTCCTTCCTTCCTTCCTTTCTTCCTTCCTTCCATCCTTCCTTCCTTCCTTCCTTCCTTCCTTCCTTCCTTCCTTCCTTCCTTCCTTCCTTCCTCTTTCCTTTCTTCACCCCTCTTTCCCTTGCTTTCTTTCTTCTTTCCTCCCTCTCTCCCTCTTTCTTTCCCTCCCCTCCTTCTTCCCTCCCTCCCTCCCTCCCTCTCTCCTCCTTTTTCCTTCCCTCCCTCCTTCCTCTGTCTCTTCTTCTTTACTTCCTTCCCTCCTTTCCATCCTTCTTTCCTTTGTTCTGCTGGTACTAAGGTTCGAACTCAGGGCCTGATGCTTGCTAGCCTGGCACTCTACCACTTGTTCCATGCCTCCAGCAGTCCTGCTTTTTGCTGGTCATGTTGGAGTCTAGCTAATTTTTCTGCCCACACTGGCCTCAAACAGTGACCCTCAGGATTTCAACTTCTTGAGTAACTAGGATTATAGGCATGAACAAGTGCATTTTTTCAAAAACTTTAAAAATTTTAATTAACATATAGTAATTACATGGGGTCCAGTATGACATTTCAATACCTGCATAGTGATAATAATCACAATGCGATAACTGGCACATGGGATCAGCACAATTTCTATTGGTATTATAAATGAAGGGTTTTCCCCCTACATTTACAAGTTTGTTGTTGGCATAAGGAGTGTCATTGTATTTTTTAATTAATTTTTTATTGTAAAAATGTTGTACAGAGGGGCTGGGAAGGTGGCTCAGTGGTAGAGCACTTGCCTTGCATGCATGAGGCCCTGGGTTCGATTCCTCAGCATCACATAAGCAAAAAGAAAAAAGCTGGAAGTGGCGCTGTGGCTCAAGTTGTAAAGCGCTAGCCTTGAGCTGAAGAGCTGAGGGACAGCGCCCAGGCCCAGAGTTCAGGCACCATGACCGGACCCCCCCCCCGAAAAAATGTTGTACAGAGGGGTTACAGTTACATGAGTAGGGTAGTGAGTACATTTCATAGGAAGCATTGTTACCTCCTCCTTTATTTTCCCCCTACTTTCCTTCCCACCTCCCCAACTCCTCCCCCCCATATATATTTTTTTTAATATGGAACAGTTCATGAATTTGCATGTCATCTTTGCACAGGGGCCATGCTAATCTTCTCTGTATTGTTCCAGTTTTAGTATATGTGGTGCTGAAGTGAGCACAGAAGTGTCATTGGGTTTTATTTTGTATCCAGTACCCTTGCCAACCTCTCTTAACAATTTGTTTGCTTAAAGTTTCCCTTGGAGTTCAACTACACAACAGGCAGATTTTCTTTCTTCATTCATCCTTTTTATAATTCATTTGTTTTTGTAAAGCTTGTTTTGGGAAGGCTTTCAAAATTACATGAAAGAAGTTATAGCTTTTGTTCAGTGATGTTTATTTGGCCTTTTCTCTCATTTTTGAACAGTCTTTCCAGAGATTATGTGTGTGTATGTGCATATGTGTACACACGCACGTGCATGAGAGAGCGAGAGCGAGAAAGAGAGAGAGAGAGAGATATGCCTGTGCCCTGGGGCTTAAACTCAGTACATGGTGCTGTCCCTGAGCTTTTATGCTCAAGGCTAACACTCTACCACTTGAGCCATGTATCCACTTCTGGCTTTTGGTGGTTAATTGGAGATAAGAGTTCCAAGAACTTTCCTGTCTGGGATGGCTTTGAACCCTGATCTTCAGATCTCAGCATCTTGAGCAGCTAGGATTACAGGGATGAGCCACCAAGGCCCAGCTTCTTTTAGGTCTTTTAAATAATAACATTTTTGTTTTACTGATGATTTTTATATTCTTGGTTTTCCATTCTATTGCTTTTATATTTATTTCTCTTTATTTTTAGATTTTATTTTATTTCTGGTAGTACTGGTGTTTGAACTCAAGGCTTCAAGCTAGCTGAGCAAGTTCTCTACTTGAGCCAAACACCAATTTCTTTTGCTTTTAGTTAGTTCTTCAGATAAGGCCTTACATTTTTGCTAGGAGCTGACCTCAGATCTTGCTGAATCCTTCTATCTCCATCTCTTCAGGAGCTGGAATTACAGGTGTACAATACCACAACAGGCCCTTTAGCATTTTCTCTTTTTAGATTAAGTTAACTTTAAATTCATTACATTTTCAATCTCTAAGGAATATATTCAAGTTCTAAAATTACTCCTTAGGCACCATTTTTTAGCAGTACCTTCTCTCTCTCTCTCTCTAGTTTTTTATATATAATATATACATATGTTGTTGTTATTGTTGTTTGTGGTCATGAAGCTTGAACTCTGGGCCTGGACGCTATCCCTTAGCTCTTCAGCTCAAGGCTAGCGCTCTACCACTTGAGCCACAACACCACTTCCAGCTTTTTCTGCTTATGTGGTGGTGAAAGCACTCTACCACTGAGCCACCTTCCCAGCCCCGCCTTGTATATTTTTAGATGCATTATTTAATCATTTCATTTCTAGATTTTTTGTTTCATCATAGTTTATTTTTGAATCTAGAGATCACTTAGGATATTTTTATATTCAGATTTATGGGCTGGGAGGATACATTTTTGCATTTTTGATGTTGGTTTCTATTTTCGGTACATTGTGGTTGGTAGAAGACTATGATCTGATGGTATCATTCCTTTGGAATTTCTTGTGATTTCCTTTGTGGTTTAAATGTTTAAGTGTGGAAATGTTCTGGGTGGGCTTACAGAATGAATATGTATTGTCATGTGTTGTTTGGGAGTGTAACAGTACAGAGCATGAGCTTTTTATTTTTTTCCTAGTACTGAGATTTGAACTTAGGACCTCATGCTTGCTAGTCAGGTTTTCTAGTCCTGAGAAGGCTGGCCTGAGACTGTGAAATGCCTACCTATCCTTCCTGCTGACTGGAGATCATAGTCACATGCACCACATGCTCAGCTTACTTGTTGAGATGAACGTTCACTAACTTTTTGCCTGGACTGGCCACAAACATCTCCTGAGTACCTGAGATTATAGCTGTAAGCCATAGGAGCTTGTATTTAGCATGCACAAGCCTCAGAACTTAATAAAAAAAGAATCAAATAAAGGTATCTTTGTTTGGTGGAGATTCTAAAATGCATAGGTTTCATAACAAATACTTGTTTGGAAAAGAGATGGCAAAAGTGTGTGTGTGTGTGTGTGTGTGTGTGTGTGTGTGTTGGAAGGCAGAACAGCGGTGTGTAAGTTCAAGGGCAGCAACGCTTACTGGTTTGTGACTCAGGAGATTTAGGTCAAAACTTGAGGGAAGTTAGCTCTTAAAATTCATTCCTTTATTTGTGATGATGGGGATGGATCACTGTACCTTCCTGGATAAGCTAGGAGGAGTGATGTGTTCAAAGTTCTTTGTAAGCAAGCATTCAGGAAGTGGCAGCTATTTGGAACCTAAACAAGAGCAAAGAATGAAATGATCATGGAAGAGGGTTCTTTTTACAAACAAATGCAGGACAGCTCTCAGAACAGTTGGTGGAACTGCTGCAGAGCTCTGACCACTGATGGCAAAGGCATGAGTCTACAAAGGGCAAAGCATTGCATTCCACAGATACTAAGATTTATAAGGACATTGGGTATTTATAGCATTCAGTTAAAAATATCCAAAGCTGTCTCCACGTTGCGTTAAAAAGAACAAAAAACAGATCGAAATAGCCAAACTTTCCTCTTTATGTTTTGTTAAAGTACTTTAATGCATTTTCTAAAATTGTGGAAGCAAATATACCAAATTGTTGCCAATAGCTATGGAGGGAGAGAGGAAGCCTGAGAACTTCTCATTTTCTGAAATTCCTGTAGTAGGTACAACTGACTTTTATGGTGCAAAGTCTCTTATATTAGCATTAAACCAAATTATTGTGATGAGAAATTTCATGTTTCAATCATCATAGATATAGGAATAAAATACAAACCCTTCTATTTTTTATTTCTAAATGGTTTAGGCGATCCTAAACATAGAATCAAAATGACAATGATTTATCTTTTTTGTGTGTAACACTTCTGGAGTTTGAACTCAGGCTCTCATATCTGTTACGCAGATGCTTCACTCATTGAGCTACACCTCCAGTCCTTTTTGCTTTTGGTTGTTTTGCATAGGGTCTCACACTTTTTGTCTAGGGCCAGCCGTGGGTTGTAATCCTATTTATACCTCCTTCATAGCTAGGATCCCAGGTGCTAGCACATTCAGATCATTTGCTTAGAAGAGGTCTTCCTGACTTTTTGCCAGGCTGGCATTGAACTAAGATCTTCCTGACCTCCAGCTCCCAGACAGCTGAGATTACAGGTGTGAGTTACCACACTTAGCTGACAATGATTTCAAATTTAAATTAAAAACTAAATTCAAATGGGCCGCAAAATATTCTCCCAAATGCAAGAAGTAGGGGCTGGCTGGCAGGTGCATCATGGACTGAGGGGAGTGTTGCTTAGTTTTCCATCACTAGAACAAAGCTTCTGAGGTAACTAACTTGTAAAGAGGAAAGGTTCATCTGGCTTATAGTTATGGAAGCAAACAGATTGCTCTGGGCTTCTGGAGGGAGTAAAATGCTGGGGGAGAGAGTGTGGAGCCAAGTTCTCATCTCATCGGAGGAAGAAAAGAAAAATAGGGTAGGGGCCCATAGTGTCTTCTATGACCCACCCTCCCCCCCCATCCCCTGCAAAAAACCTACGATCTTCCACTAGGCCTCACATGGCAAAATTTCCTCCATTCTCAATAGTGTCGCTCTGTGTACAGGCCTTTAACACACCGAGGACATTCTCCATCCAAAGTACAGCAAGGGGAAAGAAAATCCTAGGCTCATTCTTGAGCTGTCTGAATATCAGGCTGTGCCTGGAAGGATTGGGCATCCAAGGTTGAAGAGGGCTGCCCACGAACCAAGTGAGGAGTCAGGCTGATGGTTCTTGGGGTCTCTCGTGCACAGGTACTGCGTGTTTCAGGGCCTGGGTTAGCAAAGCTCAGAGTATACGTGTGCTCATTCATCCCTCAGGCCTGGGACAGGTGAAGCAAGACCTGTGAGCTAGACAAGACACAACACACCCAGCCAAACCTGTTGGCCCTGGCTGAGAAGTCACCCAACTCCTTTACCCTCACCTCCCATGTCCCATCAGCTAGGACACAGGGAGAGTCGTCTCTGATGAGTGTCCCATTTTATCCCACATTTTGTGCCTGCCTCTTCCCTCAGCCGCTGCCTATGTCCAGTACCATCTCTTTCCCTTAAGGGTGTCCATCTGGGTCTCCCTAGGGACTGTGTGTCACAAACCATCCTCCACAGTGGAATCTGAGTGATGCTGGTTCTAAAATGCCTCTCTGATTTTCCGCTCTGCTTTACATCTTCCAGTCATACCCCATCTGGCTACCGCCGGGGCTCTCCCACTCTGAGCTATCCTGAGGACAGCTTCTGTCTGTCTAGAAAATTCTTCCTGCTCTCTTTCTGGCTAACCCCCAGCAGGTTTCAAACTCTGGGTCCTGCACAGTTCTCTCTCTGCACATCTCCATAGGCTTCCCATTCTGCTCCCAAGGCAGTCCTAGGAGTCTCAATCCATAGCCCCAACCAGCAGGTCTCCAAATGTACGTAGCCCAGGGGCTGGGCTCACCCTGGGGCATCCAATGCCCAAATCATTCTTGTTCATGGCACTTGGCATAGTTCTAAGGACTGAATGAACATTAACAGTATCAGTCTGTTTTCTGTGGCTAATGACATAATCCCCTAGAGTAGGTAAACAGAAAAAAAGAGGTTTATTTTGGTTCATGGGTCTGGTCCAAGGGAGAGGACCCACATGGAGGGATGGATGGCTTTCTAGCCAGCAGCAGAAACCCAAGGAAGTGTTGGATTATCTCTCAGCAAAAGAAAGGGATGTGCAAGTATGTCTCCTGGTCCACCCTATGACTTTATGTAATTCTAATAATCTTCCCAATGAGTGGGGAGGGGTGTTAGATAGAGTGAGCAGCTAGTGCAAAGGGCCTGAGGTAGCCTATATAGTGCACCAGCATGCTGGAACTCAGGACATGCACGGAGCAGTAAAGTGGTAGGCGCTACAGTATGCAAGCCTAGGGCTTAGGTCAGGTAGAGCCTTTCAGGTATCCCAAGGACTCTGGAGTTGACGTGGCCTTCAGTGGTAGGTGTGGAGCCTGGTGGACATGGTGTGACTTACTTTTTAAAGTACCACTGTGGCTGCTGAATGGAGAGTATGGCTTTGAAGTGCAGTGTGAGAGACAGGTAAAGTTAGGGCAGCGGTCCTGATGCTGATGGTAACTAGGATGCCCTCATCAGGACATAGGGACAGATGGTCAGGTGGAGTAGTGGATTTCCTGACAGTTATCTGTGCAAATGGAGAAAAAGGGGAGGGCTGAATGGCTTCAGGGGTTTTGCTTAGGCTACCGGGTAGGTTGGAGGTAATACCTGTTGGTAAGGGAGGCTTCAAGTGAAACTTTCTATTTTACTCCTGTAAGTCTGAGTTGCTGTCAGGATTTAGTTTTGTCTTCTCTGAAACTTGGATATTAATGTTTACTTTACACATTTTTGGTGAGACTCAAATAGGATCATTTTCTTTTGATGATATAAGGATGCCAGGTTTGTTCTCGGCCACGTGGAGGCTCCCAGTAGAACTCCCATTAAAGGAACACAAAGACAACTCCCTCTGATTAGCTAGCTCTTGTTTCATTTGTGCAATTGTCTCTCCCATCAAGGTGGGAAGCTGGGAATAAGACCACTCTCTATGTTCATTTAACATTTGTGATAGAGTGTTTATATGGGGTATATATACAGGTTAACATTTACATGGAGCTAATGCTCCATATATATTTATGTAATAAATATAATGACCAATTAAAGCATAGGTTATATACATATCTATAGTGTATTTCTGTATGTGTGTTAGATCCTGTTTTCAGGACTTTATAAATATCTCAGGGCTTTTTTTTAAAGCAATAGTTTTCTGGAGATTATACTCTCACCCTCGTTTTTCCAAAGAGGGAATTTGTTCCGGATCCCACAGAGAGTAAATGGCAGAGGCAGAAGTCAGCCCCCAAAGCTCTAGCTCTGCTTTAGGCTGAGTGAACCTTCCCATCTCTGGCATGTGACCTTGAACATGCCTATCTCTGGCACCCCAGACCTACAAGCATTCCTGCTTGAGTTCTTACAAAGTCCTGCAAAGCTTGCCAGTTTTTGTTGTTGCTGTTGTTGTTTGGGTGCTGGTCCTGGGGCTTGAACTCAGGGCCTAGGTATGGTCCCTGAGCTGTTTTTGCTCAACGCTAGTGCTCTACCACTTCAGCCACAACTCCATTTCTGGCTTTGGGCAGTTAATTGGAAACAAGAGTCTCATGGACTTACCTCCTTAGTGTGGCTTTGAACTGGTGACCCTCATATTTCAGACTCTTGAGTAGCTAGGCTTACAGGTATGAGCTAAGGTGCCTGGCCAAGCCTGCCAGTAATGATGACAGCATGCTCTTTGCCTCAGCCTTCCTCACACTGCTACCAGCCACTCCAACCCTCTTGTCTTTTTCTTCTAATGTCCCGAGGTCAGTCTTCTGGCCTGCATTGCTACACACAGGCTGTTTTGGTCTTCAGCTCTCTCAACGTGTCCCACCTCTCTGCCAGCTGTTCCAAGTTGCTTCAGACCCTTGCAAGAATCATGTTTTCCACTCCTGTGTTGAAACAGACCACGTGGCACATGGAGCAGAGCACTGAAGGAAAGAGATGACCACCACCTGAACTCTTTATCTTTCCAGACACATTCAGCTAGAGGACTGGTCCCTTGCACTTCATTCAGTTTTGGATCCTTTCTCCTAGCACCGAATGGCTGGATACAAAACCAGAATCTAATGAACATCCACCTGTTCAGTTAGCACATGTTTATTGAGTGCTTACTACTTATTGGGCAGGCCAAGGTACTGGGGCTTCATTAGGCAGGAAATTACAGGTTCCCAGGAACTTGGGAGAGTCTTGCTTCAGAGCTATTGGGAAGTGGTGAACAAGGTGAGTGCAGTAAGGACCAAAAGATAGGAGGCTAGTAGCCCAAGCAGAGACCAAGTATAGAGGCTGCCATGCCATTTGGTCAGAGCTACACAAGCACGTGCGGCGCCGCTGTGAAGACAAGTCCAGCTGAAGCCACTCGCACCTCAGGCTGGGCACAAGCCTAAGGTGGAGGTGGCTAAAAGTGGAAATTGTTAAAGAGAGGGTTGGACAGTGCGTGTGCTGGCTTGGCTCCAGGCTTGGGGCTCAGTGACCACTCTCTGGAGTATAGATCCAGCTCCCAGGCCTGTTGCTTAGGTGTGTCACCTTAGCCACGGCCGGAGCCCATGTTTAGCGTCGGTAAAATGGGTTTCCAAAAACCTTAGCGGTAGTAAGAGGATTAACAAGGGAGAATGCCCGGACAGCTTCTCCAGGCTCCCAGAGCAGAGGTTGTAATTACCTGACGCTCAAACGTGTCCCCGGTCCCTTGGCGTCCCCAGGGCCTGGGCGTCCACGGCTGTCTTCCCAGGGTCCGGCTCTCAGCCTATTAGGGCGCGCCCTGCTTTGATAGATTTATTTGCTTGCTTGGGGCGGGGCTTGGACCGAAGCGTGGAGGAGGAGGAGGTGGTGCAAGGATTGGAGGCGAGGGTAAAGAAAGGGAAGCCGCGGAGGGGCAAGAGAGAGCGAAGCGGGGCTGGGGAGGAGTCGGGCTGGGCTGCCGGGGGGCCCGCGCCCTGCGCACCGGAGCCGCTGGTGACCGCGGCGGGGGCGGGGGCGGCGCGCGGCGGCCAATGGCGCGCGGCGCTGCGGCGAGGGCGGGGCAGGAACCCCGGCCACTGACAGCCAAACTCGCCAACTCCGCCCTGATCCCCGCGGGATCCGGGAGCCCGAGCCGGCCTGGGGCCGAGGCCGCCCGCGTGCCGCGCTGCAATTTAGCGAACATGGCAGCAGAATGAAGAGGCCCGCGCCGGGTGGTGGTGGAGCCGGGGATCCGCACGGGGCGCGCTGCGAGCCGCATCCTTAGTCGGCCTCCTGGTGGCCGCTGGGTTATTTCATTCGGATCTGTGGGTGGGGAGGAAGAAAGGAGACCCCCCCCTCCGCCACCGCCCCCGAAGCCAGGCGGGTCGGTGCTCCGGCCGGCAGGGTAGAGAGAATCGTGCGTGTGACTCGCTGGTTGCGGAAACGACGCGGGAAGGAACCGGTCCAGGGCTGCGGCGGCGCGGGCGCCGGCATGAGCCGGCCATGGGGCGGCCTCGGCGGGGCGCACGGAACCGGCCGGCGCCGCAGCGGGAAGGCGGCCTGAGACGGAGCATCGCGGGGCTCCGGGGCCTCGCACAGCCCGGGGGAGTCCCTGACGCTGTCTGCGGGAAGGACGGGAACCCCGCGTGGCGGACACTGCCGCAGTCCCCGTGCTGACGCGCGCCGTGCCTGCTGGGTCTGCCGCTCGGTGCGCTCTGGGCACCTGGCGCGCCGCGGGGAGCTCGGGCTGCGGGAGCCCAGTGCGGGACTGGCTTAGGAGAGCGGTGTGCGCGCGGGTTCGACCGGGCAGCCAACAGCAGCGCCCGTGAGGATCGGAGCAGCCATGCTTCCCGGGGTGGGCGTGTTCGGCACCAGCCTCACGGCGCGTGTCATCATCCCGCTGCTGAAAGACGAGGGCTTCGCGGTGAAGGCGCTGTGGGGCCGCACGCAGGAGGAAGCCGAGGAGCTGGCCAAGGAGATGAGCGTCCCCTTCTACACGAGCCGCATTGACGAGGTGCTGCTGCACCAGGACGTGGACTTGGTGTGCATCAACCTGCCGCCGCCCCTCACCAGGCAGATCGCTGTCAAGACCCTGGGTAAGCGACCCCCCGTCCCCCCAGCCTTGTCTCCTCGCCATTTCCACATCCCAGAACCACACACTGCCTCTGCCTTGCCCTGGGGATCTGAGCTCTTACTCCAGCCTTCCTCCTTCCAAGTCCACGGCCTTTGCACATCCTGGCCTCAAGCTGGAGGCGCTTTCCCACAAGTGTGGTGCCAGGTCGCAGGAGGCGTGGAGTCTTGCAGGAGCGCGAACAGGGTGGATTAGATAGATGCTTTGCTTCTGACAGGGAGAGAGAGGTAATGTGGTCCCCAGCTGCGAGTGTGGAAGGCACCCGGAAAATGCCCACCAGGGCTGCACGTGTCTTCAGTTTTCCTGGAGGCCGCAGCAGTACCTGCTGTCCGCGGCGGAGGCTGCTTACCACTGTGAGTTAGTTTCTGTGCGATTAGAGTTGTGACAGTCAGCTGGGGTTGCTTACTCTGCTGGAGGTGGGGATGGCCCTGGGGATGGGGGGGGGGGATTGGATGAGAGGTGTCCTGAGTTGATGAAAATGGATGAAAGTTGATGGATGGGTAAAACTAGAGGAATTTAATCGTTGAACTAACTGATTGTCTTCCCCCTGATTGATTGTAAATGAGAGCCTCTACATTTTTAGGGGGTGTTTAAAAGGTATGGATGCTTTGTGTTGGAAAAGGCTAGACTCTCTTAGGGGTTTCATTTGGAAGCATGTGGTGGAATTGCCCTAATGCCCTTTAGCAAGAGTTTTGAGGTACAGCAGTTGGCAAGCAAGTGGGGGAGGAGGTGATTTTCCTCCCCTCACCCAGGCAATCTGAACTAGTCTCTCTGAGCATCAGCCTGTCTGTTGTGCTGGCAGGAAAGAGAAACACGTGTTTCGCCCATCAGCAGTTCACACACATATCTAGAACAATCCCAGGAAGATTGCTCAGTCTCTACTCTTCTAAGAAAATTAGAGACCTTGAAAGATGGAGGCTTTTTTTTTTTTTTTCTGGTAAAGAGAGACAAGGCTTCCAGCGAGATGAATGGCAGTATCTGATGGATTTGTAAGGAGGCTAGTCATGCTGGTTATTTTTTTATGTTTATTTTTCTTTAACTTCTGGGCTATGGTCACTTGGGTTCTTGGGCCTTGAACAGAATGTCATTGAGTTCTGGTCAATATTTCTTTTCTGTGTGAAGCATGGGGCATTTTTGCTGGGTGGCTAACTCCCTTGTTTAGATTGGATCTGTGTACATCTAATAAACTATAACCAAGCAGTAGTATAAATCTACCTGAGCAATTTGTATAAAACCAGCACTTCTGGAACACTGTTTGGGCTGTAAGGCTCAGGACTGGTCCTGTCAGGGAGGCCTCTGGTGGTGACCCAGCCCTGAAGGGCAGACCCACAGAGCAACCCCACAGTAGGGCAGGGGTGGTTTAGAGAACAAAGTTGTTCTGTGTCCTCATCATCTTTAGCCCTTGGGCTAAGAAACTGTTTGGGGAGTCTGCATTCAAGAGATGTCTCCAGACTCTTGTTTTGTGCTTATTTTTAAAAAAAATGCTGTGAGGAGTGGTGTTGTAGCTCAGTGGTAGCCGAAGAGTCCTTACCCAGCATGCTCGAGTCTCTGGGTTTCATCCCCAGCCTTGGAAAATTGAGTTTTTTTCCTTTTTACTGAAAGACTAGTGAGTTACCTCAGCACCAGCCATAAGAGGCATGCTGGGTTTATTTGAGTGAGTATGGCTAACCCCCAGTGGTTTGTTTATGTTTTCACCTCTTTCCGGCTCTTATCATCTTATTTAAGCCCACCTTTTGCAGATAATTCAAGGTAGTCTGCAATGATAGATAGTATGGCTTGGACTGCAGTATTGTGGCATCATCATCCTTGGAAGATTTCTTAGAGCTCTCCGTGCTTGTGACCAAGTGCCAGTCCAGTGGGTGTTTTTCACGGTTGGCTTCACAGTCATGGTTAGAGACTTGATACACACAATTCAGGAAGTGAACTCCAAACTGTTACGCTGGCCCAATCCTTGGGTGTTTATAGATATTAGTGTTTGTGTGGAACTAAACCAGCCAATCTTTGAACAGCCCAGGATAACTGTCCTCCTTCTAGCAAAATCTTGGGTGTTGAGTTACTTGCCCAGCTATTGTGATAGATCTCTGGCCCTTGATCCATACTTATGTCTGGTCTCAGGCTTGTGGAAAGGAGGGCATGGTGGAGGGATTGTACAGGAATGAGTCTTTGCTGAATCATACACATCCTCCTGTTTGTTTGCAGAAATTTCTTTGGAATTCCTACCTCAGAGACCTATGAAAGGCCATGTGTGTATGTTGAGGGGGGGTGAACCTACTGTGTGTGTGTGGGGGGGTGGTCAAGAGATTTCTGTGTTTAAGGCATTTCATTTTGTGGCTAGACACTAAATAGCCCCACTTAACAAACCAGGCACCTGAGATTGACAGAGTTGAGTTGAGCTGCCCAGGGACACACAGCCTCCAGCATTCAGCTCTTCCTGTCCACCTCCTAAGCTAGGTCCTTTTCTGCAGTTCTGCTGGCCATGTCCTACCCTCCTTATCTGTGCTTCATTTATACCACCCATGGCACTGGTTCTCATACCAGGTCGATGCCATCTTCTGAATTCTTCTGTATCTGTTTCTCCTTCTATGACATCGCTTTCCCCAGATAAGCCTACTTAATTTGAATTAGGATTCAGACCATCCCAGCCCCTTACCTGCCTCTGTCCACTCTCCTCATGGCACCAGCAATGTTAGAGAATACAGACTGGGCCCTGTCACTGGTTCCCTTTCCAAGGCTGCCGGTGACTTTCAGGAAAAACAACAACAACAACAACCTCATAAAACTGAAAGACCCTTAACTTCATGGCTTGACAAGAAAGAACTGTCCTCTGGACCTGCCCCGTCTCCTTTCTTGTGGGGGCCTGCCAAGGAAACATAGACACTGTTCTGCCAAGAGTACCCTTGTCCTTTGTGGTTGCAATCAACAACGGTGGCACCTCCTAAAATGCAGCCTGAGTGAGCATCTCCAGAATCCTTTGTCTTCCTCAGCCCCATTCCCTATGTTCCCTTGTAGGTTCTCAGCATCCTCCACTCCATCTTCTTCTGCATCTATTTGAATATATTTGTTAAAATGTAAATTGTATTTGGTTATTTTGCATAGGTTATATATTCTCACAGTACAAATTCCAAATACTATACGTCTACAGTGAAGAGTAAATGTCGCCTGTAGAAGCAATCATGTTTGTTTGTTTTCCTCCTTTTTGGCAGGACTGGGTTTTGAACTTAGGGTTTCACAGGTGTTAAGCAGCCAGTGTCTTTTTGTGTTGGTTATTTTCAAACCAGGTTCATGCTTTGAGCCCTGACTGGCCTAGACTGTGAGCTTCCTATTTATGCTTCCTTTTCCTGGCTGGAATGTCAATGTTACTTTAAAATATCTCCTGTTCAAGGTTTTTCTAGGTATACAATGGCAAATACATGTGTAAAAAAATTTGAACCCTTCTTTCCATAATCAATAATGTTCCATTGACAGTGTTCTTCTGAGCTTTGCTTTTGTCATGCAATGTTATCTTGAATAGATACACAAACATATAGCCTTGAAGAAGTCATTTAATATCTAAAATTTAGATGGATAATGCCTGTATGCACACACACATTCAGTTGGCCCTCCATATTTGTGGGTTCCACATCTGCAGGTTCAACCAACCGTAAATCAAAAATACTTGAAATAGTTATCCTTTCTGGGCAAACTGTTTTCCTGTTGTTATCCCCTAAAGAAGACACTAGGATTAGAGTCTATGTAGCATTGCATTGCATTAGTAGTGTAAGTAATCTAGAGAGGATTTAAGGTTGTTGTGGGAGGATATGTGTAGGTTATGTTCAGACACTATGTGATTTATAAGGGACCTGAGCATCCATAGACTGTTACCCTTGGTAGTCCTGGAAACAATTCCTGCAGATGCTGAGGAAAAACTAAATACTCATAGACACACATAGATATGTGTGTCTCCATATATAGACACACATATGTATGTATATATGTATACATATTAGAATGTTAAAAGTATTCCTGTTCCTATTTTTGGCCATGTAGTATCTTATCATATAGGTAAGTCAACATTTATTTCATAGTTCCCTATTATTCAGCAACCCTATTAAAGTTGCTTCCACTCAGTACTAGGACTTGAACTCAGGGCCTTGAGCTTTTGTTTGGCTTTTTCACTCAAGACTGGTGACTACCACTTAAGCCACACCTCCACTTCTGCCTTTTTCTGCTTGTTAATTGGAGGTAAGAGTCTTATGGACTTTTCTGCCCGGGCTGGTTTTGAACTATGATTCTCAGATGTCAGCCTCCTGAGTAGCTAGGATTTACAGGGGTGAGTCACAAGCACTGGGCTCTTTTCATTCTTTTGCCTCTGAAAACATGAAATGAAGAAAAGCCTGTGTCATTTTTTTGGCGGGGGGGGGGGGGGGGCGGGGGTGTTGGGGGTCTGTTGTAAGGCTTGAACTCTGGGCCTGGGCGCTGTTCCTCAGCTCTTCAGCTCAAGGCTAGTACTCTACCTCTTGAGCCACAGTGCCACTTCTGGCTTTTTCTACTTACGTAGTGCTAAGGAATCGAACCCAGGGCGTCATGCATGCAAGGCAAGCACTCTACCACTGAGCCACCTTCCTAGCCTAGTCTGTGTCATTTTGCACACTACTCTGAAGGACAAACGCATGAATGGAGGGCTGGTCAGAGAGTGTGGGTTTATTTCATTCAGGATGTGTCCGAATTAACCTGTAGCTGAAACAACCTTATGTGTTGGCACTGTCCCTGTGTGCTCTCCCTGCAAGGCCTTTGACTGCCACGTGCCTGGAGTAAAGACGCTTTTGCTCACGTTGTGTGGCTCAGAACTCAGGCCACTACCCCACCTGTCCTAGGCCAGCTATAGGCTAGTCAAAACTTGTCATGGCCCCCTCTACCTAAGTCATGCAGTTAGCTGTACAGTTGCCTGTCTTGATCCTTGTTTCAGTCTGTTCTCTATACAATGGAAAAAAAAAACAAAACATGTATGCCTCACATACCACCTCCCCGCCATTGCTCTGTTTTCTGTGCTTCCTCGTGCTCTTGGCTAATACCAAGCTCCGTACCATGATCTGTTTGGCCTGAAAAGACCCCACCTTGCCCGATCCTGAGTAGCTCTATCCCAGCTGGGTTTCTGTTCTGAGATACCACTCCTACTTGGCTGAGCTCTGGGTCTTCACGTTGCCTCTTGCCTTTGTCCCTTACTTCTTTGACTGGTAGCTCTTTCTCACTGTCCAGTTCTACCATCACTGTTACCTTGGGGGAAAGAGTGCACCCAATCCCGGGCCTGTCCTCTGTCCTTGGAAGCATGTTCATAGTTTGGGAGGATCTCCCCCCCCCCCCCCCCCCCCCCCGCCCCACTTGTGTGGCTCACAGTTTGGGAGTTTTTTGTTGCTCATTTTCACTTGTGTGGTTGTGTCTCCTTAGATGCTATTTGTTCCCCCTCCCCCAGCTGGAAGGGGAATGCTTTGAGGGTTGAGCCCTTGTCTGTTTTTGCTCCCCAGGGAATCTTATCTTCCCTACACAGTGCCAGACACCTAGTCATCTAGTAGACAGGCTATAAATATTTGTTGAGTGATGAACGAGTGCAGGGTACATTCTCATTGTGTGAACGTACGTGTGTGTGAAGAAACAAGGCTTTAAACAGGAAGTGTCCATCAATGCACAGTGTTTTGGTGTTGTATGCACTAGCCTGCCACCTTTTCAGCTTTAACATATAGCTACATCCCCTGGAGAGCTCTTTAAAATGCAGATTCCTGACCGGACATAGTAATTCTTGCCTGTAGTCCTAGCCACTCAGGAAGTAAAGAGTAAGGGGATTGCAGGCTCAGTCCCCGCAGAAAGGGAGAACCTATCTCAACAAATAAACTGGATGTGGTAGGGCACACCTGTAATCTCAGCTAGGTGAGAGGCTTAAGCAGGAGAAGCTTAGTCCAAGATTGGCTCTGGGGAAGGAAAAAAATGTGAGACCCTATGGGAAAAACAACCAGAAAAGTAAAAACCTGGATTTGTTCAAGTGGTAGGGCCTCTGCCTAGTGAACAGGGGGCTGTGACTTTAAACCCTAGTATTATTGATGGAAAAAAAATGGAGATTCTGGGTGCAACCTGAGAGATACACTTTCTGTCTAGCTCTCAACCAGTGTGGGTGGTGGAATGATGGAATGACCAGACAGTAGAGCTGAGATAGCTTTCTGCTCTTAAGACAGGCTAGCGTCTTACCTAAAATGTGCCCAGGTCAGTTTTCATGATCCTCATTCTGGTTTTGGAGTTGGCTATGGACCGTTGGTGGAGGCCCTGTGGGGTGGGTGCTACGTGAGGCTGCAAGCCTTCGTAGAACCCTGTTCTCCATGCACATTTACCTGCTGCAGCTTGTTTGGCTTTTATTAGCCAAGGGCCTGATCAGCCTTCTGCCCATTTGTTCTATTTCACAGCAGCTGAGTTGCCCGGCACAGAAGCAGGTGTTTGGGACAGGGGTCCGAGGGCTGAGGGTTGGGAGATTTCCACTTCACAGGCTGTCAGTGTCACACAGCAGACAGCCACAGAGGGGGTAGTTAGACTTGTTGGGAACCTTTCTAAAATCCTAGTACACCTTGCTTTTCCAGTTCTTCCTGGAGGTTGGTTTTGGATCTCTTCCTATCTTAATACTGTGTGCACGGAAGATGATTATGTTTCTCCTGGGGTTCCCACCCCTGGACACTAGAGGAAAGGATTTCAGTCTGTCCATTGCTTTGGAGTTGAGGAACTCCTTGGATATTTAGCTGCCCTGGACCAGCTTCTAGCTGATTTTTTATAACTAACCTTGTATGTTCTCATGGCCCTGCCTAAGAAAAAAAAAAGTCCCGTCGAATTTGGTGTCATTCTGCTGAAAGTAAAGTGATGCCTCTTTTTCATCATCGTTTCATTCAGAAGCTGGCCCATCAGGCTTCAGAAGGCCCGAGGGGCCACGGCAGAGGGTGTGTGGGAGTCTCGCAGCCTGGGTGGGATCCTGACCTTCCCCGTGTAGCCAAGGACCCTTTAGTTAACTCTTCTGAGCTTCAGGTTGTTACTTGTTCATTGAGTTTTCAGTCTACTCCCAGTACTGGGCTTGAACTCAGGGCCTTGATGCTCTACCACTTGAGACACAGCCCTACTTCTGGCCTTTTTTTTTTTTTTTTTGGTTTATTGGAAATAAGAATCTCATGGACATTTCTCTCTGGGCTGATTTTGAACCCAAATCCTCATACTCAGCCTCCAAAGGAGCTAGGATTACCGACATGGGCCACCAACACCTGGCTTGAACTTCAATTTCTATAGCTTTAGAGACAATAAAAGAACCTAGCTCAGGGGCTGGGAAGGTGGCTCAGTGGTAGAGCGCTTGCCTCGCATGCATGAGGCCCTGGGTTCGATTACTCAGCACCACATAAGCAAAAAGAAAAAAGCCGGAAGTGGTGCTGTGGCTCAAGTGATAGAGTGCTAGCCTTGAGCTGAAGAGCTGAGGGACAGCGCCCAGGCCCAGAGTTCAGGCCCCACGACAGGAACAAAAGAAAAAAAAAAAAGAGCCTAGCTTAAAAAACTGTTGGCCTAAATAAGCTTTTGTCCGCCATGTAGCCAGTCACTATCTAAAACTGTACTATGCAATATGGTAACCATTAGCTATATGGGGCTCTTTAAATTTACATAAACTAAAACTATGATGAAAAACTGAGTTCCTCAGTTGCCCTGGACACAATTGCAAGTGCTAATCTCAAAACTGGGGTGGGGGAGTAGTACTGATGTGAATAGTCAGCTCATTTGTGCTTGATCTAAACATGAACTTTTGTATTTCATTTGCTCTAAGGGAGCGAATGGGGAATCTAGCTGTTGGGATATTGGTGTCTCAGACTCATCAATAGAAGTTTAAAGGTGTGCATATGGCCTTCTCAATGTATTAGTATTAATTTTATTTTTGTGCTGGTACTGAGGTTTGAACTAGGGGCCTGGATACTGTCTCTTAGCTATATTTCTCAAAGCTGGTACTCTACCATTTGTGCTATAGTTCTTCTTCTGGCTTTTTTTTTTTTTTTTTGTGTAATGGCTCACACCTGTAATCCTAGCTACTCAGAAGGCTGAGATCTGGGGATTGTGGTTCAAAGCCAGCCCAGGCAGGAAAGTCTGTGAGATTATTTTCTCCAATTAACCAGAAAACTGAAAGTGACACTGTGGCTCAAAGAAGTAGAGCACTAGACTTGAGCAAAAGAGCTCAAGGACAGTGCCCAGGACCTGAGTGCAAGCCCTATGGCTTTTACTTTTCCTTCCTGGGTTGGATTCTCAGCTCTCAACACCCTGAGTAGCTAGGATAACAGGTATGAGCCACCAGCATCCAGATGGTGGCTTCCTTGCAGGAATTCTACAGTAATGGCCTCAGCAACCTTGTGAGGGATTGGCTTTTTTTAGTCAATATCCAGTAGAAACACAGAGAAACAAAGGGACGTAACAGGATGCTATCCAGGAACAAGGGGAAGAATTCTGACTTCTCAGCAAGGTTATTCTGTATGTACTACCAACATATGCTACATCTCTAAGGGAAATGAGCACCCTGATTTTACCCTTCACCCCATCCTTCCCTTCATAAGGGGAAAGACAAAATAAACATCAGAGCATGAAGCTTTGACTATGAGTCTTTTGCTACTTATTATTGCTTTTCTCCCAGTGAGTCTCATTAACTCTGTGAAAGCAATATCCATTTGTGGGAGTGTTCCTTAGGGAACCAGGACTGCTAGATTCCAGCTTTTTGTGGCTTGGAGGGAGAGGGGAGTGTGTGAGTGAGTGTGTGTGTGTTTGTGTGAGTGTGAGCCAGTATGAGCATACATGTGCCAGAGTGTGCTTTTCCCGAATGACTTTTGACTCATGTCAAGGGCAAGGTACGGATTTCGGATCTCTTGTTATTTAAATGTGTCCCTGGGAGCTTCTGCTCTTCTCCCACATGAATATGAATAATCAGAAGTGGGTGGTGGAAATGAGACGTGTTCCCCTGTCTCCCTCCCCTTCCCAATAGAGCTGGGCATGGAGGAGGCATAAAAAGGTAGGAGGGGGAGGGAATGCCACATGGTTTTGTTTGTATGAGCTCTGCTCTCTCTAGTGCTACCCACATGGGATATTTGTTTACACCCCAAGATGCTGTTCTCACAGAGTCCCAGGGGACACGTTTGGAACCCTGAGGGATGCAGCCTGTCTGATTTTATATGCAGAGTCTTCCACAAATTCAGAGCACAGAGGCAGTCTGGCTTTCTCCTGGGTACCACAATGCTACATTTGTCTGTGGAAGTGAGATTTAGTGACTCGAGACTCAACTCGTTCTTGCCTGAAGGCAGCTGCTTCCCACCCACAATGTGTGTGTGTGTGTGTGTGTGTGTGTGTGTGTGTGTGTGTGTTGGGGGCATTCCAGGAGGGATGTCTCTCCAGAGCTGTTAAAGTGCCTTCCTTTTTCCAGCCTTCAGATACAGACAGCATTATATTAATGTGTGTGGTCACATTCAGGTACTAGGAAGGCCGGTAGCATCAGCTGCATTCTGCAGAATTAGCCAGTAGGGCTACTTAACATTTTCCAACCTCTATATTCCCCACACATTTTCTGAGTGCCTACAAGTATAAGATATCCTTCTATGTCAGAGAAGGTGAAGTGAGGTGCAGTCAAAGCACAAAAGATGATATATATATATATTTATATACTTCATCAATATATATTTATATACTCCTCCAGGGTTTATAGTCTATCCAGACTGCTCATTTTTGAAAAGAGACGTTAGCATTTTAAGGAGTTTTTTTCATAGCACAGGTGTGAGGTCAGCCATGATACAAGTGTGTTATATCTCACGGATGGCTTTCCAGGTAGACATTGGGCCTCTTCCTTTTACAAGTAAAACCTCAACTGTAGAGAGGTTAAATATCACATCATGAATCTGAAGGCATGTCATGTGTGCTCTACACTAACATCTAAGATCTAATAGGTCTTAAAATGGGTTTTCTTTCTTGGGAATAAGGAAAATTATTTTAGGTTTCATAGTTATGTCTCGGGTTGGGGGTGGGTATTTTGTGTTCTGTTAGATTCACACAGCTGAGAAGATACAGAATCAGAATTTGACTCAAGTTTGCCTGACTGGAGCACATGCATTTGCCAATATAACAAGCTGACAAATTATTGGTCTAGCCATAGTGGCCATGTAATCTTCATTGACATAGTACCAAAGGGAAAAGGAAAATGGAATCAGATCTTGTGCTTCAGACTCCACAAATGTATCTAACGGGAAATTGGACAAAATAAGAAAATGTTGTTTAATGATCTTCTCTGTTGATTATCACTCATTTAAAAAATTAACTTATTTTTAGCTGGGCGTCAGTGGCTCACTCTGGAAGCAGTGCTGTGGCCCGAAGTGTAGAGTGCTAGCCTTGAGCTGAAGAGCTGAGGGCCAGTACCCAGGCCCAGAGTTCAAGCACCACAACCAACAAACAAACAACACCTCCCATCCGCCCCCCAAACCCCTCATTTTTGTTTGACAATCCTTGGGCCTTGGGCTTGAACTCACTGCCTGGGCTCTGTCCCTGAGGTCTCTGCCAACCCTCACCTCAAGGCTAGTGCTCTACTGCTTGAACCACAGCTATACTTCTGACTTTTGGGTGGTTAATTGGATATATATCTCATGGATTTTTCTGCCCAGGTTGGCTTCAAACTTTGATCCTTAGATCTGAGCCTCCTAAGTAGCTAGGATTTCAGGTGTGAACCTACTGGGGCCTGGCTGCAGAACTCATTTTAAAAAAAAAGAAGCTAACATAAATGGCCAGCTGTTCTATGGATGATAGAAGTGTGACGTCTTCTTCCTTTTGTTCTGGCCCGTTCTAGAGTAGGTGTGCTGTTCTTTTTTTTTTACCTTCAGGAGTCATTAGTGACATGACCAGTGGCTGCTTTAATATTGTGGAGGGGAGGGGAATGGTAGCACACACAGCCACTGTTAGGACACACAGCTGTGGTAGAACATGCTGGCAGCTCCCTCCCATGCATGACTGAATTTTGAGATGACCCCAGCCACAGGCCTGTGTATAATTGTCATGCCGCAGTGCCTTATGGACCAGAAGAGGTTCTGAATCCCATGCTGAATTCCTGGATTTGGGAAGCTGTGGCAATTCCACTGGAGGGTCTGGGACCACTGGCTTGTGCTGCCAAACCACAGGTTAAATTAATATGATCCCCTGGGGCTTTGTCTCAATAATTTTCCTGACTAGAGATTATGGAAAGCAGAGAATTAGAAGGGAAGAGGCGGGCATGGGATTTGTCTCAGGTGAGAGGCTATGGGAAGGCTATCTTACAGCTGACCACTGACAGTCAAGTCAGGCGCAAACCCAGGGCTCAGGAGAGTGGGCCTCATACCTGTACGCTCACTTAGTCACCTGTGTTTCTCTGATGGGAAGAATGAGGAGGTTGACTTCGAGGAAGCTCTCCCGAGGAAATAACATGAAATAAGTAGTAGGAAAACGTCTACCTGCACAATCATGTTCAGCAAAACCGTATTTGTAATTAGTGAAGCACTCATTATGAGTGTTCCAGCTTCAGTTTCATGAATATGGGAAATACAATCCATTAAATACTAAATATACTCACTGGGATCGTGTCTACAAAGGTTGTAGCAGAGTGGAGCATTTGCTCATAATGATAAGAAAAGAAAAAGGATGTACATGTGTTTCTGTGTTATATTGATAGCTTTAACACACACACACACACACACACACACACACACACACACACACACACACACACACACACACACACACACACACACACACACACACCCATACACCCATTCATCCTTGCCCCAAATATGAAGCTTGTAAGGCAATAAGCCCAAATTCTAGTGAAATTGTAACATACCGGATTTTTTTCTTCTTTACAGTTTCTGTCTTAAAAATATGGTCCCAATGGGGAAGATATATTTCTTTTTCAAAAGATAGATTGGAGAATGTAGCTTAGTGGTAGAGCGCTTGCTTGACTGGCATGCATGAAGCGCTGAGAGGGAGAGGAAAAGGAAGAGAGAGAAAGAAAATAATATGGGAAATATAGCATGATTGGATGACTCTTTCACCCTGTGGTTTTTTGGGCCCAGAATGGCTGTCCCCAAGTGTGTTCCTGTGTTTGATGAAGGAAAAATGTATTCCATGTTGACCAAAAGGAAAAGGGAACTTTCTAGAAGGAAGGAGGTAAGTCAATGTTAAGGGCTTTGCTACTGTTTAGGTGAATAAATGGACATGACCCATATATACAGAGAAGTCATAGGCACTTGGCTATAGGGAAATTTATTTATAATTTTAATTTTGTATGGCTTAAGTTCAAACACTGCTGGAAACAGCTCATCTTTTCCTCTGCCGCCTAAACTTGACTCCAGGTAATGGGAAACGAAACTCTTGATGGCTTTGACAGTTCCAACCACATTTCCAAGGTTTATTTCCCTCTTTCTTTGCAGGAAAGTTTCTTTTGAATCAGACTTACCTTAGTATAAATGATTAGCAGTTGAGAAGGGTTGCCAAGAAGGGGCTGACCTGGAAACCTAGAAGGCCATTCACATCCCAGTACCACAGTACATTAGCTGCATGACCTTGGGCAAATGCCTTCCCTTGCTAGCAACTTTTTTTTTCCTCCACCAGAGTCAATTTTTTTTTTTGGGTGGGGGGATCCGGTCGTGGGGCCTGAACTCGGCCTGGGCGCTGTCCCTCAGCTCTTCAGCTCAAGGTTAGCGCTCTACCACTTGAGCCACAGTGCCACTTCCGGCTTTTTTCTTTTTGCTTATGTGGTCCTGAGGAATCGAACCCAGAGCCTCATGCATGCAAAGCAAGCGCTCTACCACTGAGCTACCCTCCCAGCCCTGGACTATTTTTAACTGCTGTTTCATTGTCTTGGCTGTCAGATAGTTGATTAGCTTGGCTGCTGCTTTGCTGGTTTTTTTTTTCCCCCCTCCTAATCAGTTATACAAACACAATTCTGCTGTCTATTAGGTGGCTATCATCCTTTTATCTGCCAGGGTGGAGATGAATTCCCCAGGGGCAAAGTAACTTGGCTGAGGAGGTGTGGGAAAGCTGCTTGTCAGTAGAATATGCTTGCATGTATGTGCATATATGCACATGTGTGCCCACGTGCGTGTGTCCATTTCATATGAATGCTTAAGTAAGGGTGTATAGATGGGTCCTTAGTACCTGCCCCAATGTGCTATGCCCTTGGTGATGTTTAAATTCCTTAAATGACACTGCCTAGGATCTGTATGGGTAGCTGTTTTCTACCAAATATCAAACCAGACATTTACTGGGGTTTTGTCTAATTTCTGGGCACCAGTCCATCAGCCAGGTGGGTGATTAGGGTTAACTTCTGCAGGCGCCCCATTAGCTAGTTGTGTGCTCCACTGAACTAAAGAAAGAATAGCAGTCCAGTGCTGATCAGCTTCTTAAGCAACCAGCTCCAGTGAGACTTTGTGCTGTGAGTGGTGTGTAGGAGGCCACTGAGAGGGAGGTGAGAGGAAAATAATACCCATGTCAAGCTTGAGTAATTGAGCCACTTTGCACGTGGGCACGCCTGCTGCAGCCGGGCTCCTTGGGCATGTAATCGCCCCTCCTCCACGGGCTAATAGTGGCCGTGGGCAGAAAGCCTGTCCTTAACAATTATAACCTTGACAGGAATTAGTTGGCTTCGCTGAGCCAGTAAAAAGCAAATCCAGAAGGGGGTCTTGGAAGGAAAAGGAAACCTGTTTACTTGTTTCATCTTTTCTTCCTGCTACCTATTCAGATGAAAAAAAACAACAACAAAAAAATCTGAGCCATATGGCCACCCAGAGAAGGCACAATATCTGCTTGTCCCTTCCAAAGAAGTTATGTAACCCAAACCACAGGATCAGCAGAAAATAAAGGAGCGAATGGAGGCCTGGCCGCATCCACAAGGGGATGCTTTTGGGTCATCCTGTGCCAGTGGGTGGTACAACCTTTCCCAGCACCAGCTCTACACTGGGTTTCAGTGTTTGGCAGTCCTTATAAATGAGAAGCCAAGCTTAATGGAGTAGTCATTTTTATTTATAGAGTATCCTGTTGTTTTTTTTTGTCGGTCTTGGGGCTTAAACTCTGGGCCTGAGTGCTTGTCCCTAAGCTCTTCAGCTCAAGGTGAGTACTCTATCACTTGAGCCACAGTGCCACTTCCAGTTTTCTGGCGGTTGGTTAATTGAAGATAAGACTTTCCTGTCCGGGCTGACTTTGAACCGATCCTTAGATCTCAACCTCCTGAGTAGCTAGAATTACAGGTGTGAGCCACCGGCACCCGGCTTCTGTTGGTCTTTTCTCCAAGCAGTAAGGTGACACTTGGTATGATGACAATGTCCCACCTTGGCTAGGTGTTGGGTGACCCAGGTTTCATTTAAAATTTGATGATAGTAAACTGAATCTGTTTTTTTTCTCCTTAAAACCTTTTTAGGGAGAGAGGAAACGTAGGTAGGAAGGACACTGATTTTCACATTTAACTCACTGTCTTACCTCATACAGGACTTTCAAGTTGGCTGTCCTTGGTTCCTCTTATAAGTGAAGAGTTCATAGCCATCCAGACATGGTGGTGCATTCCTGTAATCAAGTTTCCAAGCAGGTGCAGATAGGAGAAAGATCGAGGTTGAAGGCTGGCCTGGGGAAAAAAAGTACAAGACCCTATGTGAAAAACAAACTACAAAAAGGACAAGGACTTGGCATGCGGCTCAAGTGGTAAGGTGCTTTTGCAGTCCTGAGTTCAAAACCCCAGCAGTACAACAAAAAACCTCACAAATGAAGGTTCTATTTAAAATGGCCCTCACAGTTGCCTGCTGTCAGGAACACCTGAGGAGGCTCCACCTATTCAGATGCCCAGGCCAACCCCATCAGTGCCATCCATGCAGAGCACCCAGAAGTTTTGTTCACATGAAGAATGTGGTTCTGTAGGTCTGCGGGGCGGGGGGGGGCCTTTGCTCCATATGTCTAGAAAGCTTTCCCGGGCATTCTGGCACTGCATGGCCCAAGCATAGAGGAATAAGCAGTACATGTGCACAAGGGGCTGGGCTTCTGGTACAGGAGTGCAGATCTTGCCTATCTGTGGAAGGCCCTGGGTTTGAGCCCTAGAATCTTACAGAAAAAGTAAGTGGCACACACAACTTATTACAGGAATGAGCACCGAAGAAAGAACAGTTATTTCTGACAGATGAACTCAGGGTGGCTGCATGAAGGAGGTGACCCTTGAGGAGGGTTATCAGTCAAGAAAACTGTGTTTCTCTAGAGAAACAGAACACAGGGATCTCTCTCTTTCCCTCTCTCATATATATATATATATATATATATATATATATATATATAAAAGTATATATATATATACTTATGTAATATATAGATATAATAATATATAATAAAGATATATAATATATAGATATATAATATAATATTAATATAATATAATATATAATACATGATATAGGTATATATAATATGATATATAACATATGCTATATATGGTGAGAAAGAATATATACATATATATGTATATATTCCTGTGTGTATATGTATGTATGCATGTGCATGTGTATATGTATACACATATATACATATATATGTATATATGTGTGTGAGAGAAAACAAGTGAGTAAGCTTGTGAGTGAACGGCTAGAGACCTGGGGGAAGAGTTGATGTTGTAGTTCAAGTTCATAGCCAGTCTGCTGGCTGAATTCCTCTTCTTCAGGGACAATTAGTCTTTTTTTTTTTTTAAATTAAGGTCTTTAACTGATTGGATGTGGTTCACTTCTATGGTACAGACTTCATTCAGTCTTATTAATTTGAATATTAACCTTTTAAAAAATTAAAATAGAGTTTACTAGCTTTTCTTTTAATATAAATATAAGGAAGAAAAACCACATTAAGTGGCAGCATTCTTTTCAAAATAAAAGTTCAGTCAATCCTTGAATTTCCAAGTTCTGAACTCCATATACAATGTTTATTTTTTGAGGTGGTAGACTGTAATATTTCACACAATATTTCATTCATGTCTCTTGTTTTTCCTTCTCTGGGGCTCGAACTCTGAGCCTGGGCACTTTTCCCTGAGCTTCTTTTGCTCAAGGCTAGTGCTTGGCTATTTGAGCCACAGTGCCAACTCTGGCTGATTGATTAGATATGAGATATAAGACATAATCTGATTGATTAGAGTTAAGAGTCTGCCTTGATTGATTAGAGGTAAGAGTCCTGCCTTGGTTGGCAGGACTTAGATCTCAGCCTCTGGAGTAGCTAGGATTATAGGTGTGAGTCACCTGTGCCTGCCTTGTCTCTGTCTTTTTGTTGTTGTTGTTGTTGTCGTTGTAGGGTTTGAACTCTGGGCCTGGGTGCTGTCCCTCAGCTCTTCAGCTCAAAGCTAACACTACCACTTGAGCCATAGTGCCACTTCCGGTTTCCTGGTAGGTAATTAGAGATAAGAGTCTCATGGACTTTCCTGTTTGGACTGGCTTTGAACCTTGATCCTCAGATCTCAGCCTCCTGAGTAGCTAGGATTACAGCTATGAGCCACCAGCACCCAGCTTCTCTGTCCTGTTAAAGTCATGGAATATGCTGTGAAGCATCACTGTACTGAGAAAAAAAGTATTCTTGGCTAGATTCCTAAGATTACATTTGAGAAGACAGATTTCACATAGTTGAGAAAACTATTTTTCTTCATTATTTCAAACTTAAGCGGCACTTGCTATCAATCTAAAATTATTTATTCCTTGTCCTCTAAAGTAAGGGTACCCTAGGTACCTTTAAATTCCCTTTTAAGAAGGACTTGAATGGGACATTACAGTGGATTTAACCCTAGATTTTGAAAAGCACTTTCATTTCACCTGTAGCTATTGGGATCATCTCCTTTTCATTTATGACATGTGAATTAACACTGCTCCTCACAATCATCCTTTACCAAATCTAGAGGAAAGAAGTTTAGGTGAGCAAAGCAGATGGACTCCAGTCCTACACAGAACTACTTTAAAAACAGAGATACAAGGGAGCCCAAAAGTCTTAATGGAAGTTTGAGCTTTGATTGCTGTTAAAAGAAAACATCATTTTGGAAATTAAATTATATGTCTTTTAATTTTGCCAATCTGGAATATTAGGCTCTAATTTTAATTTATTTCAGACAAATGTTATTAATTTTTAAAATATTAATCTTAAATTTTTTATATTATAAAGGTGATGTACAGAGGGGTTATAGTTACCTAAGTTGGGTAAAGAGTATATTTCTTTTTGGACAATGCCACTACCCCTTCCCTTGCTCTCTCCTAGTTTTCCCCTCCCATCCCCATGAATATTAATCTTAGTACTATTTTTTATTGTGAAAATACCATACAGAGGGGTTACAATTACATGAGCAAGGTAATGAGTGCATTTCTTATCAAGCATTGTTGCCTCCTCCTTTGTTTCCCTTTCCCATCCCTTCCCATCTCCCCTTCCCCCCAGTGCCAAAGTTGTAAAGTTCATTTTCAACATAACATCTTGTACATCTCATTGTTGCAATGGGTCCACCTGTATCCCTATTTAAGCAATTTGTTTTTTCCCTTCCCCTCCACAAATTATATCAAATACAGTGAAAACATGGGTTATACTGTGGGGGAAGGACATACAAAGCAACAAAGAAATATCTTATGAATATATTAGACACAATAAAAAGAAAGAAAAAGACATTTGAGTCCTTATCTTGGGGTTCATTTTGCTTAACATCAACTTCGCTGACCTTTTCCGCTTGGCTCAGACATACACTAGTTATTGCAAATTAGGGAAACCATGGGACCTATGTTTCTTTGGGCCTGGCTTACTTCACTTAATATAATTTTTTCCAAGTCTTTCCAGTTCCTAACAAATGGGGCAATGTCATTCTTTCTGATGGAGGCTTAGAATTCCATTGTGTATATATACCACATTTTCTTGATCCATTCATCTACTAAAGATCAATAGAAAGCCCACGGATTGGGAGATCTTCACTAGCCATACAACCGACAAGGGTCTCATATCTAAAATATACCTGAACCTCAAAAAATTAAATCCCCCAACCACAAATCCTCCAAGAAACAACTGCCCAATGAATAAGTGGGCTAAAGACTTGAAGAGAAACTTCTCTGAAGAGGAAAGAAGGATGGCCAATAGACACATGAAGAAATGCTCAACATCCCTAGCCATAAAAGAAATGCAAATCAAAGCAACACTGAGATACCACCTCACCCAGTTAGAATGGCTATAATCAAGAACTCTAATAACAACAGATGCTGGAGGGGATGTGGACAGAAGGGAACCCTACTGCATTGTTGGTGGGAGTGTAAACTTGTTCAACCACTTTGGAAAGCAGTATGGAGGTTCCTCAAAAGACTCCACATAGAGCTCCCCTATGACCCAGCAATCCCACTTTTGGGCATTTACCCAAATGATCACAAACAAGCTACCAGCACAACTATGTTTATTGCAGCATTATTTACCATAGCTAAGATATAATCTTAGTACTTTTGCTGAAGCATTTAGGAAAAAAAATTTGTTTGATTAAACACCTCACTACTGTGGCCTGGTCAAGCAGATGCATAGAAATAACCGTCACAGTGAGCAGGGGCAGATAGATAGCTGGCGAGGGAAAGACAGCTGGTGAGGTAAGACCTTGTAGCCCAAGAAACAAGAATGATGCGTGTGTGCGTGTGTGCATGTGTGCGTGTGTGCATGTGTGTCTGTGTGTGTGTCTGTGTGTCTGTTGTGTCTGTGTAGGGTAGGGGTGGGCTGGGCATTGAACCTGGGGCCTTGCACATGTTCTGCATGTCCCACCCTTCTGCTGTAAGAACACAAACCCACGTTTGGGCCAGCTGTGGATGTGTCTGTTCACCTCCTGGCTGTCCTGGTGGGCCTGGGGAACCCAGATAGATAGTACTTGGAACCACCCAACCCAGTTGCTTGGCGTTGGTCCCAGAGGAAATGGATTGCAAGTGAGTAGAAAATCACCTCCCAGAAGAACCCACGCATGGTGTAGGGTAGTGCTTGGAAAAAAACCAAAAAAATCCCCCAAGTGTCTGGCACCTGTGCACATGAACTGGGCAGGGCCTGACTTTTTCTGACTCTGACTCCCAGCAAGAAGCACAGCTTACTCTATGACCCAGTAGATACCCAACCACCTGCCTGGAAAAACAGGGAACTAGATAACCTAGAGATGTCAAAAGCAAGCAGGCGTTAGGACGGGCGCTTACCTTGTTTCTGTGACATGTGAGGACCTATGGCATTTTCTGTCTTCTCTGTTTCATTACAGAGAAGGGTGCTCAGTGGCCATGTTGTGCTGAGTGGATCTCACCATGCATAATGGGGGGAGACCGGTAAATCAGCACCTGGGATAGCAGGGCTTCAGTGCACTTACGGGCCTAGCCCTGCTGTGGGTGTCTCTGAGCCCATGAAAATGTTCCCATCCGCTGTCAGCAGAGATTAGGGACTGAATCACAATTTTATTTCATTTTAACTAATTTGTGGCTCCTGCCTGGCTTATGCCCCAACAATTAGCTACATGACAACAGCTCCCCCCCACCATCTATAAGCAGAGCTCTGTACAGACATTGCCAGCACCTCATTTCTCATTTGGAGAGGTCTGTAAAGACTGGCTGAAGGCTCATAGGGATAATAGATACTTGCCTTGAGGGGAGTTCCAGATAACGTGCTTTCCATCTTTCTCTTCTCTCTCCCCCCTCTCTCCTCTCTCCCCCTTCTTCCCTTTCTCTTCTCTCCCCTCTCTCCTCTCTCCTCTTTCTCTCCCCCCTCTCTCTTATATATGCTGGTAGCAGGGTTTGAACTTGGCCTGTGTTCTGTTCTTTAGCTTTTTCACTCACTTAAGATTTCCATGTTGCTCTACTGCTTGAGCCACAGCTCTGCTTCTGGCTTTTTGGTGGTTGATTGGATATAAGAATCTCACAGAGGGGCTGGGAAGGTGGCTCAGTGGTAGAGTGCTTGCCTTGCATGCATGAGGCCCTGGGTTCGATTCCTCAGCACCACATAAGCAGAAAAAAGCTGGAAGTGGCGCTGTGGCTCAAGTGGTAGAACACTAGCCTTGAGCTGAAGAGCTGAGGGACAGTGCCCAGGCCCAGAGTTCGGGCCCCACAACTGGCAAAAAAAAAAAAAAAAGAATCTCACAGACTTTCCTGTCCCTGATGGCTTTGAACTTCCGCAGCTCTCAGCCTCCTGAATAGCTAGGGTTTTACCCATGAGCCACCAGGTTGGCGTCTTTGCTTTTTTTTTTTTGTCATGGGGCTTGAACTCAGCGCCTGGGTACTACTCCTGAGCTTTTTTGTTCAAGGCTATCTGGTTTACCGCTTGGGACCACAACTTTACTTCTGGTTTTTGGTAGTTAATTGGAGCTAAGAGTTTCGCAGTCTTTCCTGCCTGAGCTGGCTTCAAACTGCAGTCCTTACATCTCAGCCCTTGAGTAGTAGGGCTACAGGCATGATGCACAAGTACCTGGCCAACTTTGCATTCTTAAACACTCCTTAGGAAACCTTTTTCTTCTTCCCCGAGTTGTACTGCTTCCCCCCAATTGTATGTTTGCTCACCTGTGTGAGCTGGGGGTTTGAAGACAGATATTCTCTACCTAGTGAAATCTTAGCAGCTTGTCTGAGCTGGTTTGCAGCGCCCTGGGGTATGTGTGCAACCTGAACAGGAGATGGTAGAGATGTTTTGCTGGCACAGGTTGCTCTCTCTCTCTCCTCCAAGGAGACCAAACCTCTCTGGCAGACAGGGTGGAACAGCCCGAAAGAAGATGATGGTAGGAATTGGGTGCACAGGTTATCAGGCTGGTTTGGTTTGTTTGTGTGTCTGTTGTTTGTAAAGCTAGTATGGTTCAGTTTGAGCTGTGATGGGTGGACTGTGTTTAATCCCAGCAGTTGGGACTGAAAAAGAACCACTATTTCACGTAAGGAACCTAGGGAAGGATAAGGAAGGGAGGATTTCATTCTCACCTCCAAACAACTTTCAGTAATGACAGCTAGCCTTAAACACAGGGATGGTTTGGCAGAGCATATCATTCAGTCTTCGGGTATTGACTGTTCAGAGACTGGGTTCTTCTCCCAGCCTTTACCATTGACCTCACTGAGGCCATGCTAAGCAGTGGTGTGATGCCACCAGCCACTGAAGAGAATGAGATGTCTGACAACTCATTTGGGTTCTGATGGGAGACATTAGAACACAGGGAAGAAATTCTAGGGAAGAATTCTACTTCATTGACACTCAGCAGTTGGGCACAAAGATCACCAATCCGGACGACATGAAGGTCCCAGATGCTAGGAGCAAGGATTGTCTATGCTTCCTGTTCTCTGGGTGTTCATAAAATAAGGAGTTTTTTTTTTAACTGGTATAACAATAGCATTAGAAGTATGATATGTCTCAGCTCTAATCACCACCCATCCCCACAAATACAAACTCATGTTAACTGTGGAATGTCCACTGTGTGCCAGGCATCTTCCTTCATTCTTACCCTCCCAGTCTCAGGAGCTCATAGTCTTCATTTCTTTTTTTTTTTTTTTTGGTCGGTTGTGGGGCTTGAACTCTGGGCTTGGGCGCAGTCCCTGCACTCTTCAGCTCAAGGCGAGTGCTCTACTGGTTGAGCCACAGCCCCACTTCCGGTTTTCTAGTGGTTTATTGGAAATAAGCGTCTCACAGACTTGCCTGCCCAGGCTGGCTTCAAACCTCGATCCTCAGATCTCGGCCTCCTGAGTAGCTAGGGTTACAGGCATGAGCCACTGGCGCCCAGCCCATAGACTTCATTTAAAGATGGAGAAACCCAGAGGCTAGGCATTATTGGAGATCAAAAAATGTTATCTCCAAAGGGTATCATTTTGACATGCTGTGTTCATGAAACAAGTCTCAGAGTAAAAAGTCTCTCTGACTTTGTCTCAGTTTCTCCCAGATAGAAAGAAGTTCTTCTAGAAATGCTATTTTAAATTCATATAGGGCAGGAGGTTGAGGCAGGAGGTTGTTGAGTTTGAGGCTAGCCTAGGATTTATGGTGAGAATCTTGTCTCAAACAAACTCTCAATATAGGATAGGAAAACAGAAGGCCAGCACACTAGACAGACTTTGTTGTAACCCATTGTTTGCTCTTTGTACCCATTCAGTTTCCAAAGAGAGTAATTCATATAGACAGTGCTGTACTGGAGCTTGAACTCAGGGCCCGGGCACTGTCCCTGAGCTTTTACTCAGGCTGATGCTCTACCACTTGAGCCATAGCTCCACTTCTGGCTTTTTGCTGGTAAATGGGAGAAAAGAATCTCATGGATTTGACTGTCCAGGCTGGCTTCAAATTTTGGATCCTCAGATCTCAACCTCCTGAGTAGTTAGGATTGCAGGCATGAGCCATGGCGAGTGGGGTAGGTCGGGGGAGGTAGCCATTTATATTTTATTGTTTATTCTTCATTCATATTCAGTTCCTTCAGCAGTCATTTACTACCCCTCAACATGGCCTATATTTCCCTCTCTCCTGTGAAGGAAGGTGGGCATCTCTGAGTTATGTTGGGTTACTGTGTGTCCCCACAGGTGACAGTAATGTTGGCTGACTCTTCTCTTGGTAGTCTGCTTATTGTCAGTTTATTAAGCAGATGGGAGCCTTCAGCTAGAGAGGGAGAGTTTGGGGGCTCCCACAGTGGCTTGCCCAGGTTGACTCAGGACCTGAGGGAGTCAGAACTCAACTTCTGAGCCTGGTGTGGGGCAAGTAGGAGGGGTGGAGACAGAGGGTAAGTCAGAGGAGGGAAGACTACGGTGAGGGAGAGTGGACCCCAAGATACACCAGATAAGGAGGAGAAGGGCTTGTAAAACTTGCTGACAGGAAACGGCTGCTGGAGGAGACATGGGCAATGGTGGGGGCAGTGGTGCCACGCTCCTGGGGGTGGGTAGAGGGTGTGAATTGCTGCTGGTGGATGCCCAGGCTTGCTAGTGGGAGGAGGGTGTGATCACAGTGACAAGGCGATGCTGGATGCGTCCCAGCTGTGGTAGATGATGCAGAATGGGAGCTCTGTATAGGACTGGGCCTGGACCGAAGTATGTTCCATCTCTTCTGAAACCAGTGCCCTCCTTCCTCCCCAGCGGCTCTGGCTCAATGACATGGCCGATGGAGAGCTGTTCTTGATTGTCACCAGAGCCATGGCACTTTACCTAGGACCCACCATATGCAAAACACTGCCTCATGGGATGAAAAATAGATTCAAAACCTGGCTCCTGCTTGTAAGGAGTCCAGTTGGGAGATTAAAAAAAAATAGATATCACACTTTAACCCACGCCAACGGATGAAGCTATGTCTCAGTCTATTTTGTGATTCAGTAACAGAATGGCAGACCTGGGGAATTTTTAACAGGTAGAACCTTATTTCCCACAGTTCTGGAGGGATGAGAAGGCCAAGGTCAAGGCTCTAGCATCTGCTGGGTGGTGAGGGCCGTCTGTCCTCACATGATGGGGGAGGAAGGGCTTGCAGGATGAATGCTGTGTCCTCACATGGCAGCGGAATAGAAGAGAGTGGATCTTCTACTCTCAAGGCCATTTTATGGTATTAATATACTCATGGGGGCGAAGCCTTTAAGACCCAAATACCTCTCCATGTCCCAACACTATTGTATGGGACATGGAGTTCCCAGCGCATGAATTTTAGGTGGAACAAGAACATTCAAATCGCCTGTCATCCTAGCTACTCAAGAAGCTGAGATCTGAGGATCGCAGTTCAAAGCCAGACCGGGCAGGAAAGTCCGTGAGACTCTTATCTCCAATAAACCACTCGAAAACCGGAAGTGGCGCTGTGGCTCAAGCGGTAGAGCACTCGCCTTGAGCTGAAGAGCACTGGGACAGCGCCCAAGCCCAGAGTTCAAGCCCCATGACCGACCAAAAAAAAAAAGAACATTCAAATCATGTCAAGATAGCACATAAGTCCTGGGTCTTCCTGCATATCCCTTTCTTCTTCCTGTCTACCTGCCATGGATAAATAGCACTGGTCTAATCTCATCATGTTCTCATCATGACTGTCCTTCATGCTTTTCTTATAACCACATCATCACTTCCTTAAAATTCTCTCTTGCTCTTTCTTTCACTCTCTCAATTTAAGTAGTTGTACAAAGGGATTTCTAGTTCAACATGTCAGCTTATGAGTACAATGCATCCTGATCAATGTCATCCCTTCCATCCTTCCCCATCGCTCCCAATCCCAACTATCCCCTCAAGTTACCTCTTAAACCGTCATTTCTTATAAGAAGTCTAACCGAAGTGCTTTCTCATTTCCCTCTCCTTTTACCTGAGGGGGAAATGAGATTACCCCCCCTTCCCCCACCCCTCAACTCGACTGACTTTAATGATGGCAATGATCACATCATCCTCAGGGAGCACCTTCATATCATCTCATTTTTTGTTCTTCCAATAACCCTTTAATGAAGGCATTAGTACCATTTTGTAGCAGAACTGGAATTGAGAGAGTGGGTCAGGCGTGAAAGGTCACACAGCTAAAGAAGCCGAGACTGAAGTTGAGGTCACTGTGACTTCTCCATGCAGAGTCACCTGATGAGTTCATTGGGAAGTGGTGTTAATTGCATTCAGTTCAAAGGCGTTTAGAAATGTGTTTTAGATGATGTGTAACACAGAGGGGCTTAGAAGATGTGAATGATGGAAATAAGGTCCTAGGGTCTGGGTACAATGAGCTAAGTCTGGATTTTAATTGTTCTGAGTTCAAGCATCCTTTGGATGGAGTTGAAAGCTCTACATTTGCAGGATGGGCTAGGCTAATCAGAAGGAGCAAAGCAACCATTTTGACCCAAGGACTCTACACAGAGTGCTTGCAGTCCTATTGGATATCTCTGCTATTGCCTTGAGAGAAGACACTTCTTAGATTCAACTACAGACTGAAACTCAATCAGCCCAAGAAAATAATCAAGAACTGAGCCAGTCAAGACATCCATGTTCATTCATCTTGCAACAACAGATCCCTAGCCACTTTCAAAGAACAGGGATGGAGCCCAATTTAGAACTACACTGAGGATGACTGGCCTCTTCTGGATTTTATCTTGCTGCAGGAATTTGTTACAGCTGGCTGATAGTACTCAGCGAGAAATACCTGAGCTCCATCAATAATGAATGATGTTCTTGGCCTAGGAGGAGAGGCACCGCTTATTCAGACCAGCCTCTAGTCCCAACTCTATCATTTATTTCCTGGGCATGTGACTTTTTATCTAAGTCAATGTTTCCTTCCTCCTCCTCCTCTCTCCTCCCTTACTCTCTCTTCTTCTCCCTACCCCCCTTTCTTTTTTTTCTGGTACTGGGATTGAAATTTGGGGTCTTGCCCTTTCTTGTCTATGTTATGCTGGACCTCTACCATTTGATTCATCCCTCCAGCCTGGCTTTTTGCTGGGTGTTAGAGTCTTGTAGACTTTTCTGCTTGTGTTGGCCTCAGACTTCTAGCTTCAGATCTCAGCCTCCCGAGTAGCTAGGATTCCAGATGAGCCAGCATCACTCAGCAGGTGAATCTGAGCACCACTTCACAAGAAAGTGCTCCTGTGGGGTTGGGGAAGCCAATTTCTTTGCTTGTATCTTTGCTTGTTTCAGGTTAATTTATCATTGTCTCCAATGTTTATTAAGTATCTGCTATCTATCTATCTATCTATCTATCTATCTATCTATCTGCAGAGCATATTTTTGGATGTCATAGAACTTTCTAGCTGCCATTGCTCCATTTTAGATTCTGGAAATTTCCAGAAAGTCCAGGTCACTGCTCAAATTCCTGGCAGGTTCCCCTTTGCTTCTGGCAAAGCCTGACTCAGGATCAGCAGGAGGGAATGTGACTGGGAATGATAGGGAAGGTTATGGGCCCATGGCTGTCTTGGCCACTCTTCTGTGCTGGGCACTTGGGGCTTTGCTCTGCAGAGCTGCGGCCAGAGGCAAGGTTGTCCATGTGGCTTTTGTGCACAAGAGGAGAGCTCCATCTTTGCTTTTCCCCATGTGGGCTACTAAGTGCCTTGTTGGTTAGGGGACCCAGAGGAGCAGGAGTGTCAGAAGCCTGAGTCTCTGGCTTGAGAGCCTCAACTTCTCTGTGTAGGGATCTCCAGCTGGAGAGGGCTGTGGCTCAAAGCATTCCACAGAAATGGCAAAGTGACTTTGGGGTTTCTTATTCTTACATAAGAACTTTTTTCCTACTCAGTAGTGCCCTGGGATTCTCTGAATCTGAAGTCAATAAATGAGGGCTAAGGGTGTAGCTCAGTAGTAAAGCCAACTAGGTGCAAAGGCTTAAGTTCCATTTTTAACACCACACCACACACACACACACACACACACACATACTACATCACACACTACATATATACTATACACACAGTACACACAGAACCCATCACATACACCACAGATACACACACCACACACTTACCACACACACCACAGATACCACATACACCACACACTTACCACACACCACATGTACCACATACACACCACACATACCACACACACCAGACACACACCACACCACACCATACACTATATATAAAGCATACAGCACACATACAACACACACCACATACAACACATATCACAGATACACACCACACACCTCACACACACCATACACACCGTACACACACCATACACAGCGTACACATACCACAAACACCACATACACCACACACCACTACACATACCACACATACCGCACACACACACACCACACCCACAGTAAACTTACATGTTACCCTGACTTCTGTGAGCCAAACAAATGAAACCGTATCGAGGAGGTGGTAGGCTGAGGGAACCCTAGTTTTTATTGTTGATTGATCTGTTGGTTGATTTAATGTAGGTTGGGCCTCACTATATAGTCCAAACTGGCTTTGAACTCTTGTTTCTACTGCTTTACCTTCCTGAGTGCTGGGATTACAGGTCCATGACACTATTTCGAGAGGGAGAATTAGCAACGTTGTTTTGTTTGTTGATAGGCCTGGTGTCTAGCAAGCAGGTCAGTCAGAAGCACAGGTCAAATTGCATGGGGTTTGGCATTGGGTATGTATGATAGTGGTGGTGGTCTTGGGGCTGAACCCTCAAACCTGATGAGAGTGTCAGAATTGAATTATTAGAAGACACCCAACTGGCACTGCAGCTTATGTGTGGGTGGCGAAACCTCCCCACAAACTTGGAGTCAGAGTGTGCTCTGAGTGAGAAGAGTAGGAGAAACTGAGTCTGTATGGCTGTATCTTTGGGAGGACTAGGCAGCTGTTACGCGCTGAGCGACCCAGGGCTCAGGTGAAGATGCTCTGGGCGATTAGCTCCGATTCCTGATAGCAGGGAAGCCGTGTGGGGGTGATGAGACAAAGACGTGCGGGCAGGTGACAGACACAGCCATGGTGACCTTTTATGCTTTTCCCAATCAAAGGTCTGTTTGGGTGGGTGTCTGGGCTTAATCTGGCTGAGATTTTTCCCTCTCTTCTGAATTGACTGCTTAGGCTGAGAGAGGATGTCATGTGACCTGGATGGGCCCTGCTGATGGGCAGTAGCAGGACCCCTGGTTTGCTATAATGGCATAATGATACCCCTTCATGTTTGTCTTGACCAGCCCGTCAAACTGGCCACCTGTGGTGAGTTGCCTAGCTTTTCCTCTTAGAATCACATATGGTTGTGCCCTTAGTTTCTGTAAATTACCAACAGGTGGCTTTGCCATTCCTAGTAGTTTCTCCTTGAGCACGCTTCTCTGGGTTTCTGTGTGCCCGGGCCTGGCTCTCCTTTCAGGAAACAAAACCCTCGAAGGGCCAGCGTCTGGAATTACCAAGGTGATTTAGTGATAGGGACTTCTGAGAGAGCTAATCCTAAGTGAAGCACTCAGTCCCGATCAGGTCAGAAACCCGACCCACCCCGCGCCTCTCAGGGTGTATTTCTGCTCACTGCGAAGCTTCCAGAAGCATTCAGAAAGCCAGTGCTTCTGCTAGAAACTTACACGATAGGAGCTGGGCAGTTATGTCTGCCACACCCGCAGAGAGATTTGGATCACAGGGCCTCAGATGACTAAAACCAGCATCAGACTGCAGAGCATCTCACCTAAATGCATTTATCATTGGCTTGAGGATTTTGTTGTTGTTCATACAGGGTAACTAGAGCTTTGTTCTAAGTGAAAGCTAGAGAGTAAAGCTAAAGTCCTGGGGTCTGAAGACACATACCTCACCCCAACTCCTGCTCTTATACCCTTGTGGGGGCCACCTCTTCGTTTCCCTGGCTGTCCATAGAACTGGGAAGCATTGACATTAGCTCTGGCTGCCATCTGTCTGTCCTCTCTGAGAGGGCAGGGATGACCGTTAATGGACTTGTAGTAGGTGGCAGGTGTCTGCAACTGAGGCCTGTGCACATGTACGCCCTTGCCTAGGTGCAGAGCTGGTGTGTAGCTTGACAGTGCCTTCTCTTTGTATCTTGGTTTCTTTTTGGTTTGTTTTAAAAGAAGCAATCATTGTTAAAGGCCAGGAAGCAGGATTTGGGGGTGCGCCAGTGAGTGAAAGCCCATTAATGTCCTATGTCTTGTGAGCTTAACAAGGGTGCAATTATTGTCATGCTTTCTGTGGGCTTATTTATTGCTGTTGCTGGTTCTAGCTGCTTTTTATTTTTATTTATTTATTTATTTTTAGCCCTGATGGGCTTATATTCATTACTGGGAGCTGATGTAACAAGCCATAAACCAACTGGCTTACACAACAGAAATGAATTCTCTTCTACGTTGGGAGGCCAGAAGCCTATGACATGCAGGTGTTGGTTGGGATGGTTCCCTCTGAGGGTAGAGAGGAAGTCTGTTTCAGATCTGCCCATCCATGATCCATGGCTCCTGTGCTTGCTGATCCTCTGTGGTGTTCCTTGGCCCTTGGATACCATGCCTCATCCCTGCCTTCATGCTTATTTATGTCTTCCCAGTGCACATATGTATGTATCGCTGAATCCCCCCGCCCTTTTTTTTTTAAAAACAACAACAACAACAACAAAAAATGAACTTGGTATTGGGTAAGGGCCTAGCCCACCTTGAAGACCTCATTTGAATATCTGCACCAATCATATTTTCAAATAAAATGGCAGTCACAGGTTTTGGTGGGGAGGAGGGATAGGATATCAAGGGTCAGAGTGAGTCCAAGATCATAGCTTATCAGATCTGATGGCCTGGGAGGGCAAGGGGTGCTGCTGACTTGCTGTGTCCTTCATCAGTATACTTGTCCCACACCAGAAAGGGAGCAGATGGAAGAAGAAAGATGGAGCTGCGCATTGGTGGCTTACGTCTATAATCCTAACTACTCAGGAAGCTGAGATCTGAGGATCAAGGTTTGAAGTCAACCAGGGCAGGAAAGCCCATGAGACTCTTACTTCCAATTAACTAGAAAACTGGAAGCGGTGCTGTGGTTCAAAGTGGTAGAACAATAGCCTTGAGCAAAAAGAGCTTAGGAACAGGGCTCAGGCTCTTAGTTCAAGCCCTATGACCAACGAAAAGAAAGGAATTTTCTTGACAGGTTGACAGGATCATATGTGTGGGAATGTATGTGTGCATGTGCATGTACTTGTGTGTGTTTGCCTGTGTGCAGGTACATACATGTGTCTTATATCTGTGTGCACGTGAGTGCCTGCCCACATGCATCATTCCTTAATGATTCTTCAATCTCGTAGCTGTTATTAAATCTGACTTGCTCCTGTCATTGCCTCTCTCCTTCCAAGTTCACCTGTTGTTTAATGTTATGATAACACAGCATTATTGAAAATACTTTTAAAAAGGGCTGACTTGAAAGAGGCAAGAACGCTACTGCCTGAATTTTTAGATTTATAAATCTTCAAGTGACTAAATGATTTTGGCCTCTAGGGAATCTTTGAGCAACCACTGTGTTGTGAATAGTGAACAAAAAAAAACTACCTTGGAAAAAAATAATATAAATTTAAAAAAAAAACCCTACTTTGAATGTGAGACTTGTTCCTCTAATAAACATTTATTCACCCCTTGCTCTGCGCATACCACTTTGCCAGCTCTGAGTTGGAAGAGCCCATGTAGCCTGGTGAGAGACAAAGACATAATGGGGCGTGGGGAGAGCAGGGAGCAGGCACTCTGCAAAGTCCCACACCTGGAAGATTTGTGCAAGCTTTGAGACAACCAGGTGGGGTGGGCACACTGAAAACCCAACGGAAAGACCTCTGAAAAATGGAGTCTTTTTGTAGCAGGTTTGGTGCGCCCTCAGTTGCTCCCAAAGCCTGTGTTGAACTGATAATGAGGCCAGCTGTTGTTTTCTCCTTTCCCATACCACGTGACCATCGACAGAGTTCCCTGCGGCAAGCCGCTGGGGATGAGACCTCAGGTTCAGTCTCTGTGACGCCACCTGGCCTTTCTAAAATCTGGGAGATTGCAACCCCTTGATAGGCCCCAGGGGTTTGGGGAAAGAGGCAGTGGGCTGTAGAGTCAGACACATTATAGGCAAGGAACATGAATTCCAAGGAATGAAAGAACAGTGTGCCGGGATCTCTCAGCTTCTGAGTCCCATCATTGGCCCTCCTAGATGCCTGGCATCTTGACTTCAAGGCCCTGTGTTCAGTCATTTTGTGGTGTGGAGGTGGGGACCTGCTCAGGGCAGACTTCCTGTCTATACTCCTAGCTGTCAGACTCTGGTCGCTGAACTCTGTCTTTTTAGATGCCTTTCAACTAGAGCATCCCCACAGCCGCCCTCTCTCTCATACTGCAGTCCTAACAACATACATTGCATGTTTGTTTTCGAGTCACTGAAGCTGGCAGTCAGTGTGGGCTGAAAGCGGATGGCACAGCGAGACATGGTTAGGATCCAGGATGCTAAGGTCTGGGTGTGTGTGTCTTTCCAGGATTCATGTGATGAACGTGATGACGTTTAGAGGGAGGCCTATTCTCAAGCATGAGATTAGTGTCCTTGTGAGCTGCCCTGCCTTTTCTGTAGAAGGCAGTGGTGTTGAGGCCACGGCCCACACCACACACCCTGATCTTGAACCTCCCTGTTGATTCTTGGTGCGCCCTCTTAGTTTACAGCATTTTGTGACAGGAGTCCAAATAGACTAAGACACATGGGGTGGTATGCTCTCACCTGGTAGGTGGGGGTTTAGTTGAAGAACACCCAGTTGGGTGCACTGGCTCATGCCTGTAGATCCAGCTATTCAAGAGGCAGAGACTGGGAAGACTGCAACTTGAGACAAGCCTTGGCAACCATTTTATAAGACCCTACTTAACTGAAAAAGCTGGGCATAGTTTCACGTATCTGTCATCCCAGCTATCATAGAAAGTGCAAATAGGACGATTGTGTTTCAGCCTGGCCTGGGAAGAAAAAGCAAGGGTTATCTCAGAATGAGCGGAATACAATGTGCTGTCAGGGGTGTGGGGAGGGAGGGTTGTGAGGAGGGAGTCACTGCTAGCTTGCTTCTGGAGAATGGCAAGGGGATTTTCAATGGATCGGTGGTTCCGTGTAGGAAAAGTTACTACAGGAGGAAGGTCATCTGAGCGCTTGACCTCAAGCATGCTTGCACTGTGTCCGTGAACTTGGTCTAGAAATCCCTGAATGCTTTAGTTAGCCCTAGAGTTCTGGGAAGGACTAAGTTTTGAAGCCTGAGTGGCAACTGTGAGTCTAAGTAAGCAGAGAAGAGATTGAGCTATCATGTATGGCCATCATACTCTTTTCTTTTCTTTTTTTGGTTGTAGGTTGAACTCTGGACCTAGATGCTGTCTCTGGGCTCTTTTTGCTTAAGGCTAGCACTCTACCATTTTGAGCCACAACTTCACTTCTGGTTTTCTGGTGGTTCATGAGAGATAAGAATATCAAGGACTTTCCTGCCCAGGCTGGCTTTGAACAGTGATCCTCAGATCTCAGCTTCCTGAGTAGATAGGATTACAGACTGGAGCTACCAGTACCCATCACATTCTTCATGGGCTACAAGAACCCAAAGCACAGTACACATAGTGCCCAATTTTTGGTGGTCCAGCTGAACAGTTTTTTTTACTTTATTATGGCACAAAAGCAGTAGAAACCATATCTGCAGGGTTTCTGGGTTTTTAAAAAAATTGTTTTCTTATTAGTATGGGAGTTTGAGCCTATTAGGGCAACTTGCACTTTCTGGGCAAATATTCTACCACTTGAGCCATACCTCCTATGTTTTTCTTTAGGTTATATTTTAGATAGGATCTTATGCTTTATGTCTGGGGCCAGTCTCAGACCACAATCCTACTTAAGCCTCCTTTGTAACTGAGATGATAAAGGCATACCACTACACTCAGGTTATTTGTTAAGATAAGATCTCGTTAACTTTTTAAAAATTTTATTGTAAAGATTTGTAGGTAGGGGTTACAGTTAACACGAGTGTCCTTTGTTGTTTTCCCCCTATCTCTTCCCTCCCCCACCTCTCTCATTCTCTCCCCTCCCCCAAGTTGTAAAGTTCTTTTCCAATATGGTGTCCCGTGGGTATCATTGTTGCAATGGGTCATTCTGTGTCCTTGTTTCAGCGTTTTGTTTTGCCATGGCTGGCTTTAAATCACAGTACTCCCAATCTCCCAAGTAGCTGGGATACAGGCATGAACTACCACACCTGGCTGTATACTTGGAGTTTTGAAGTTGGTTCTTTTCTCAGGCTAGCGATGTGCTATCCTATCCTCTCTCGAGATGCTGGGCAGTGGCAGGAGTCCCCTGTCAGCTCTGGGATCATAAGAGAAAAACAGCACACGTACTCCACAGTAAGCTGTGTTACTGAGCTAGGATGGATGGTAGAAAGCAACTGTAAGTATGTTTTTGACTTACTATATTTCAACTGACGATGTTGCTGTTGAAACATAATGCAAGGGTCATCTGTATTTGATTCTTTAGACATCCAGGTCTTCTGCTTGCATTTGGCCCCGGACTGCTCTGGTACTTGAGTATTTGGTTCTCCAAGGGCAGAAGAAGTAACTTTACCACTCTTGATATTCCAGCATTTAAAATTAGCCCTGCTGTAGGGAGAAGTTGGCAGGGACAGATGTCAGCTGCTTTCAGAGCAGAGTGTGTCACACAGCCAAGTCCTTTACCCACCAGGTTGCTCAAAGCCTCCCCTCTCAGGCTGGGTGAGAGTTTGTAAATTCCAGGGTATTTTAGAGCCAGGTGACACTGATTGATCTGCAGGTGGCTGGAGGGCATTTCTCCGCATCCCTTGGATGAGGATGGAGGAGGGTGACATGATGAGCGTCCCAGGGCAGCTGCTGTGAGTCCTGGGCAGGGAGGAAGGCAGATCTTCTGCCCCTTTTTGGCATTTGTGAGGAAGGCCGAGGGTTGCTATGGCATTTGGAAACTTCCATTTCCTTATCCACATGGCTCACAATATTCCTATTTAGTGCAGACCAATAGGAGTCCTCGCTTTCCCTAAGACCACCAGGTGCGGTTGGTGAGTACAGCGTGGATGTGTGGAACAAAGGGTGATTCATGTCCTGGGTGGGATGGAGCAGGATGGTTCGAGATTTCGTCACGTCGCTGCAACTGAAAACTTAGGACTTGTTTATTTCTGGAATTTTCCATGTAATATTTTTGGACTGCAATCAACCATGAGTAAGTGAAACTGTAGAAACCAAGCTGGGGATAAGGCCAGGGGAAAGGTCGGGGGGCTGCTGTAAATCCTTCCGTGTCTTCCCTCTTCTCCCCCAGGGTGAAGCTCAAGCTCTGCTGGGCCCCCTGTGTCTTCGTTGCTTGCTCACTGCCTGTCCCGATGGCCTCATCTTCCATCACTGGGCAGGACAGAACGTGGCTTGTGATGGGACATGAATGTCAGTGTAGGCTGCTCCATCCTCTCCCCCTTTTCTTCTTCACCGTGGTACCTTTCCCTCAGTGGCCTTGCCAGGAGTGCTCCGTCACACCCTTTAGAACTCATTCAACCAGAAAAAGAATGAAGTCTGTCATTTGTGGCAACACAGAACTGGAGGATGTGATGGTAAGTGAAATTAAGCCAGCCACAGAAACATGCATTCTTCCTGATCCCATTTACGTGCAGAGACAAAACACATGGATCCCATAAATGTGCCGAGTATTACAGTGGTTAGCAGAGGCTGGGGTGGAGGAAAGGAGGGATGGAGACCATGGTTAATGGGGTCAGCACTGCAGTTGGATGGGAGATAGAATTTCCTATGCTCTATAGCACAATGAGGTAGCTATGGCTGACCATTGAGTAGATCAAAATTGCCACCTAGGATGGACTTTGAATGCTCCCAGTGCAAAGCAGCGAGACATCTTTGAGGCAGTGGGTCAAGAGGAGGGCAGGTGGATGAATGAAGAGAGAAGAGGTGGGAGAATGTAGCTATCCAATTCAATGTCTATGTGTGAAAATGGCAACTAGGAAACTGAAGGGATGGGTGGGGTTGGGAGAGATGGGGAAGAATGATGGAAGGGGTGACGTTGATCAAGATGCAATGTAGTCATAAATGATGTGTTGAATTGTACTTGTACAACGACTTAAAGATAATAGAGTTAAACATTAAAGACAAAGAAGTAAGACCTTTTTTAAAAAGAACAATGTATTAAGAATGTGTGTGGGCACTCACTCACACAAACTCCTTCCCGCACTACCCCTAACGCCTTCACTTCCTTCCTTTGCTCTCCCAAGGCTGGGTAGCTTAGTAGGCTGCTCTGTTTTCTCTGGCCCGGTGTCCTGGGCCTGCCCCATCAACCACACTTAGCACCGTGTGCTGACATTTACTCCACGCTGAGCCCCAGAAAACATGATGCGCATCATCCCCCAGCTCTTATTTTCAAAGACTTATGTACATTCAGTCTCTGTGTCTGATGTTCAGTAGCTACTTCTATAACTTGGGCTCTAATAGCACATCTCTACGGTAGAGTCAGGGCTTTCTTTAGGTGTTCTGGGCCAGAGCCTTCTTTTTGAAGAGCACTTTTAAAAGTGCGTGCTCCACAGAACACAGTCTGGAAACTCTTGGCTGTCTCACCTCCCTTTTGCCATGGATTGTTGTAGTCCCTGACCCCACAAAAAATGGTGTCAGCATTCCCAGACCCAGTTCCTTAAAATACAGTAAGCCTGCTTTATTAAATGCAGTTTTGACTAAGTGTGGTTAAAAATAAGTAACAACAACAACAAAAAACTTCCAGAACCTAAAATTTAAAATTCCCATGCACACGTTACACAGCCCAGTTGATGTGCAGAAATGCTTGGTCAGGCCTGCATTGTTGTCAGCTGTGTCTAAATTGTTACATGATCTGCTGAGTATCTCCCAACACTTAATATTGTGAAATAAAGGGAAAGTCTGAGATTTACTAAAAGGCAGCCTTACTAGAGCAGCAGGTGAGTGGCATTATGGGGAAAATGAGTCAAGTATCCACAGTACTGCATAGCATCACATCTTAAGCATGTACAGTTTTCCCTAGTGGTGATCTCGGTGGAGCCAGACACCTGCTGATACCAAGGGTACTATATCTTACTTGAAATGGGGTCATCATGTTAAATTCACTAGGGTGGACCCTATTTCAACATGACTGACATTCTTATACAAAGAGGGAGTTTGGACATTCATTCAGAGAAAACACCCTCTATGAAAATGAGGCAGAGACTTGGGTTTGTGTCTACAAGCCAAGGAATAGCAAAAATCACCAGTCCAGTAGCAGAAGCTCAGGAGAGAAAGGCCTGGATCACATCCTCTCCTAAGCGCTTGGCAGGGGCCAACCCTGCACACAGTAACTGTTGTGTGGACCATTCAGTTTGTGTTTCTTTGCCCCAGTTCAAATCTGTAATGATAGTGAAGTCAGTGATCCTCTTACTTAAACATGTAGGTTAAAAGTAATAGCAGGGTAGGTTCCATGATTCAGAGTGAGTACGTGCCAATCTTTGATATGTAGAGTTGGGATGGGACTCTACTCTGGACACCTAGCAGGTAGCAGAGAAGAGTCTGATGGGGATAAGGGCCACATGCGTCGAGCCTCAGGAATCCCTTCACTCTCTTCCTTCATTTTTTTGGGTCCAGTCATGGGGCCTGAACTCTGGGCCTGGGCACTGTCCCTCAGCTCTTCAGCTCAAGGCGAGCGCTCTATCACTTGAGCCACAGCACCACTTCCGGCTTTTTTCTTTTTGCTTATGTGATGCTGAGGAATCGAACCCAGGGCCTCGGGCATGCAAGGCAAGCGCTCTGCCACTGAGTCACCTTCCCAGCCCCCTTTACTCTCTTTCTTAGGACCTATGTCCTTTGCTTTAGGCCTTTGGGTTTGGGTTTGAATCATTGCCTGTTGATGTGTCCCCCAGCAGTACTTGAGGGGAGCACTGTAGGGTTAGTAGGTAGGCACGCAGGATGGTTTGACTCCCAGCCACCATCCAGTCTCTCCTTCACCCTGACCTGTGCATGGCTTCCTTGTAGAATGCCTTTTTCACAAGGCTAGTCCTCCCATGCTGTAACAGCCTCTAGATCAGAGGCTGTGGCCTCCCTCACCAGTCACTCCACCTGCTCCTCTCCCTTGGGGTGCTTCTTATCCTGCTGGGGTAGCTGGTGGTACTGGTTTTAGGATTCCAGGTAGCCATGACTGAAGAGACTTGTGTTAAAGGTAATCTGAAATAAATTTCATTTAATAATATGGCTTTGTGAGCATTCAGTTTCTGGCTTCCTTATGCAAGCTACACGTATGTGTGTTAGCAAGGTAGATGTGTGGTGAACTTACTTACATTCTCCCTCTGCTCTTTGTCTTTTGTCCTTTTCAGCAGCAGCACTTTTTTCCTTTTGTGGTTGAACAGATAGATATTTTCCAGTGTTTCCTCTTCTACCCAAGCTGGCACTCTGTTACTTGAGCCACACCTCCAGTCTAGCATTTTGCTGGTTATTTTGGAGATAGAGGCTTGAGGACTTTTCTATCTGGGCTGATTTTGAACAGCAGTCCTCAGATCTCAGCCTCCTGAGTAACTAGGATTATAGATCTAAGCCCCTGAACCTAGCTTAAAAAAATCTATTATTTGTGCAATTTCAAAGTATGTAATTATTATAATTGATATGGTCACCATGCATATCTTTTAGTGAAGACCATGGTACTTGGTCAGCCCTGTAGTGAAATGTTGTATCAAGAGGTCAAATCTATACTTCAGGGGCCAGCCTGACAGTTTGGGATTGGACATACAGACCGTGAACCTGGCCGGAGGAGCCTGACTTTCACATGGCCTAAGGCTACTTGTTTCTTGAAGATTAGACCTGCCATTCACTCATCTGTTTCTACTTCCTCCAGACCAGAACTTGTAGATTCCTGCTGCTGAGTAAAACTCCTTCTTCTGCAGAAATCAGGGAAAATTCTCTTTTTGAAAGCGAGCCTGTTAAGAACTACCGAGTTGCTTTTCCCTCCTGTTCTTTGGCCATAGGATTTTTATTTAAAATTTTTTATTATAAAGGTGATTATAAAGGGATTAAAGTTGCATAAGTCAGATAAAGAGAACATTTTTTTGACAGTGTTACCCCTTGGTATTGTGTGTGTGTGTGTGTGTGTGTGTGTGTGTGTGTGTGTGTGTGTTCGTGTTCGTGAGTACTGGAGCTTGAACTCAGGGTCTGAGTCTGACTCTAGTTTTTTTTTTTGTTTTTTTTTTTTTACAGAAGGTTAGCACTCTGCCATTTGAGCCACAGCCCCACTTCTGGCTTTTGAGGAGTTAATTGAAGATAGGAATCTCATAGATTTTCCTACCTGGTCTGGCTTGGAACCACGATCCATAGGTCTCAGCCTCCTGAGTAGCTAGGATTATAGGGGTGAGCCACCAACACCCCACAAGCCCTAGCAGTCTTTGAGATGGTTCATAGCAGCTTTGAGAGGAAGAAGCCGGGTATTGCCAGGGGGACAGGATGTATTTATCTTTGGCTCTGGAAATATGGAGCAAGGGCTTTTTCATTCTGTGGCTACTTGGATGAGGGGAAAAAGGTGGGATTGGATCTTGCGCTCATCTTTAGATGTGGATTCTTCTCTGCATGCTTAAATATTTATATGGGAAGTGGTGCTTGGTGAGGAAGACAGGACTTTCTTGGAAGGTTGTCAGCGGAAGTGCTGTCTCCGGAATGCTAACTACTTCCTCCTCCCTGCTTTCTCTAGATCACCTGCTGCTAGCACCTAGCTCTTGCTTTGTAGCCTTTGGTCTTTGCTAGTGTGTATAGAAGCCAGATGTCACTGTGTTACTGACAGTCATTGTGCTGTCATATAGCAGGACTGGTCTTTGTATTTATTTCTCCCCAGGGAGGTTTCCTTTCATAGTTAGAAGGGGCTGATTTTTATGATAGAACCAGTAAAGTGAAAAGATATATTACAGAATTTATTTTGTGATGGAACCAGGGCTTGAACTCAGAGGTCTGGCACTTGCTTGCTTGGCTGGAACTATACTATTTAAGTCATGCCTCTAGACAAGCTTTTTGCTGAGCTGTCATTAAACCTTAATTCCTCCAAAGCCTCCTAAGTAGCTAGAATTACAGGAATGAGGCATCCTACCCAGATTTTTTATTTTTTTAATCAACAAATATATACAACCTTTAAAAATTTATTTTTAATCAACAAATATTATTGTGTATATTTGTGGGGTATAATGTGATACTTTGATCTTTATGTATATTATAGAAACTAATATGTTGTCAACTTACCACCTTATCTTTTTCTTTGAGGTAAAAATGTTAAAAAATATTTTTTTGTGTGCTAGTACCAGGGCTTGAACTCAGGACTTTGTGCTTTTACTTCCTTTTTCTTTTCTTCTGCTCATGGCCTATACCCTACCACTTGAGCCACACCTCCAGTCCAATGTTTTATTGGTTATTTTGGTGATAGAGTCTCAGAGACTTTTCTATCTGGGCTGGTTTTTTTTTTTTTTTTTGGTCCGGTCGTGGGGCCTGAACTCTGGGCCTGGACACTGTCCCTCAGCTCTTCAGCTCAAGGCTAGCGCGCTACCACTTGAGCCACAGCGCCACTTCCGGCTTTTTTCTTTTTGCTTATGTGGTGCTGAGGAATCGAACCCAGGGTCTCAGGCATGCAAGGCAAGTGCTCTACCACTGAGCCACCTTCCCAGCCCTCTGGGCTGGTTTTGAACTACAATCCTCAGATCTCAGCCTCCTGAGTTGCTAGGATTATAGGTGTGAGTCATCAGTGGTTATTGTAGAAAAAGTCTCTTTATGCAATTTCAAAATATGTACTATTTTTGATAGGTTACCATACAGATCAAGAGATTAAACCTTACTCTTTCAATGTGAATGAAACTGTGTATCCTTTGATCAATATCTTCCCTTTTCTTCCACCCTCCTCCTCTTTGACCCTTTGAGGGGTTGATTCCACGTAGGAGTGAGATGAGGTAATAGTCTTTCTGTGTCTGGACTATTTCACTCTGTGTTAGGTCCTATATTCTGTCCACCTATGTTGTCTCAAATGCTAGAATTTCCTTTTTTTCAAAGGATGTATAATATTCTATGTGCATCTACAGCACATTTTCTTTATCCATTCATACATTGATGGACACTACATTGCTTCTGTGTCTGGGCTATTGTGTAGATATCTCTTTAACCTACCAGTTTTAGCTCCTTTGCATGTTACCAGCAGGCAGAGGTGGATTGTAGTGTGCTGTTTTGAAGTTGTAGAATGGTTGAGCCCAGCTATTTGTTGTTACTTCATGCCCTCAACTTCTTGGGTGTATGAGAAGAACACTGAATATCTATTTTAGCAGTATTCAACAAGGGATGCTTTTAGCAAGTATGGGAGTGGAGAGAAGTAGAAATTTGATCTTTTCTCCTTTTCTGTTGGTTACATGTCATTGATAGGCTGGAATACATTTCATTTGAAAGGAATCTGTCATTCGTGATGAGTTCAGATTTGTGCATTCTAGGGAGCTTTTCATCATAAATCCCATGAGTTCAGAAACAAAGTCAAGAGTCCATAGTTATAGAGGACTAGCCTAAGCATGGGAAAATGAGGAAGAGTAGATGTTCATGGTAGGCTTGATTGAATCTTTGGAGCCAAAAGGGAGGGAGGGAGAGAGGGAGAAGGGAGAGAGAAGGGGAAGAGAAGGAGGAAGGGGAAAAAGGGAGGAATGTATATATGTGTTATATGGTTGTGTACATAAATCTATAAAAACTTGGACCCCCTCCCATCTCCCTCATGGGCATAGCCACTGTGGTAGACTCCCTATAGAGGGCTGGAGATTAAATGCTTATTATAGAATGAAATCCTATGAACCCTAGCAGATGTGGGCTATGCCATGGCTTCTTCATTCCACTCTGATTACTTTTAGATTAGCAGATGCAGGAACCAGTATACCCAGCCCAGCCCTATTCTGTTTTCTCCTGTCCACCCAGACACACAGAGAATTGAAGCAATTCTTATCCTGGGGTGTGTGGGAAAAGAAAAGAAGAGCAGAGAGAATGTATCCAGAGTAGGACCTGCACAGAGCAGGGCCATTTTGGTAAAAGACAACATCAGCACTTACTTTAAAGTATTTAAAAGGCTCTGTGTTTCTTGAAATGAATTTAGGATGTTTGGGTAATAACCCAAGTACTGTTTACATTGAAAACTGTTCTCTGATTGAATAGAAAGGACGTCTGGTTTTGATTTCGGAAAACATGTGTTTGTATAGTTGCTGCCAGGAGACCAAGCCAGCCCTGGAATGGGAGGAAGCTTGAACTTGTGGTTTTCTAGCAACGAAGACTGCCAAACAGGGCTGTCAGCCTCCAGGCCATCACTGGAAGATGAGATGGGGGTGGCTTTCTAGGAAGTGGACTAGTTCACATTTGAAGAAATCATGTTAACTCTTGCATGGAAAGATCTAGAACCTTTTGGGAAATGTAGATGTCTTGGAGTGGTAGGATTGGTCTAGTTCGGGGTTCCCAGAACTGTTGTTAATGACTGCCAACACCCAACTGTCCTTCGTTTAGCCTGGAGGGTCATAGAGGACAAAGTTACAGTCATAGATTCTAGGTCTAGAGAAACTTGGGTGTAAACCCTGCCTCTTCTATTGAGTTGGATTGGTTTGCTTTGTGGTATAAGACAGAACCCAGGCCTCACATCTGTTATGCAAGTCAAATCTTATATAATTATTCCAAAAAAAAAAAAAAAGATAAAAATCATGGAGTACTTCTGGTCTCAAGCATTTTGTATAAAGTATTCATAGTTTGCAGACCAGTCATTTGTGTTTTAAAATTCAAACTTTTCCAGATGAAGAGGATGACACTGATCAAGATGCGTTGTACATAAATGGACGTATTAAATCAGAATCCCTTTGTACAACTTATTTGAAGGTAGCAATAAAAAGTGCAAACCTTTCCATTCATTTGTGAGGAGCTGATTTTACATCGATGGCACTAACTTTTCTCTGAGACTTGGGCACTGGGGTTGAGTGGTCATAAGCAACGGTGAAAGGTTATGTGTGAGAATGAGTGTATTTCTTTGTTAAGAGGTAATCACGTCTTCAGTTCCTCCATGTTTTTAAGCATCTGGAACTTCCCTTTCTGCTTGGTCATATGTAAAAGTGTTATACACAGTTATCTTTTTTTTTTTTGGTCCGGTCGTGGGGCCTGAACTCTGGGCTTGGGCGCTGTCCCTCAGCTCTTCAGCTCAAGGCCAGTGCTCGACCACTTGAGCCACAGTGCCACCTCCGGCTTTTTTCTTTTTGCTTATGTGGTGCTGAGGAATCGAACCCAGGGCCTCAGGCATGCAAGGCAAGCACTCTACCACTGAGCCACCTTCCCAGCCCCACAGTTATCTTTTATTTCTGCTTTTCACAGAATGGCCACAAGTAGGGTCCAGCTGTGTATGAGAGAGTGCTCAGGGCTGGCTTCAGGAATTTCAAGTCTACAAAATTGTACTTTGAAATGGAAGTGTGTGGCTTTCCTCAAGTCAGTGGGCATCCTTCAATGTTTTCTGTTTTCCTATATTTAGTCCACGTACTGCAGACCACGTTGTCATTTGTATTTGCATGTCTTAGCCACTGAATGCATTAAAGTACTAGTAAATGGCTGTCTGCAATTTGTCAATTTAGGTTTTGTGTATGCACTGTCTTTCTCTCTCTCCCCCTTCCCCCCTCCTTCCATCTCTTTCTTCCTCAGAGTCTTATTCCCCTTTAGCCCCAAATACAACATAAGCTGTAGTGGATGTTTGGTGGATGACTGGAGGGTCCAGTGATATGCCCCTAAAAATCATGCTGGATACTTTGGCTGATGGTGTCCACATTGCTATACACTCACTCACCCTCATTATGTGGACGCTGGAGATTGCTTTGGCTTTTCAAATGCGCTGAGAGATTTTTGGACTAACATGGAACCTATACTTTACAAAGTGTTATAGCTCTTCTGCTCAACACTAGCTACACATAGCTATTTGCTTAACAATTAAGTAAACAAAGGGGAAATTTTCAGTTTCTCAGCCCCATCCAAGGGCATCGTGGCTAGAGGAGGCCCATGATGGACAGCGCAGATAACAATTCCACCATTACTGAAGTTTCTGCTGGACAGTGTGATGTTTGAGGGAAGAGGGGAAAGTGAAGAGACTTAAAGTGATTTTTAAGCTGATTATGTGTCTCTGTAATCCTGGCTGCTCAGGAGGCTGAGATCTGAGGATCACAGTTCAAAGGCAGCCCAGGCAGGAAAAGTCTGTGGGACTCTTATCTACAACTGATCACCAAAAAGTCAGAAGTGGATCTGTGGCTCAAGTGGTTGAATGTTGGCCTTGAGTGCAAAGCTAAGGGACAGTGCCCAGGCTCTGAATTCAAGTCCCAGTACTGGCGCAGAAAAACAAAAAAGAAGAAGAGTGACCTAGAGTTGAGAGAGTCCTTTGATCTTGTCCATCGGCCAACTTGTCTATCTGCCAAGGTTAGAGGAAGAATGTTGTTGAGGATAAAGCCTCAGTGAAGCTGGAGCTGTCATTCTGGAAATGTGATGACAGCTTGGGGAGCAGAGATAGTAGCAGGAATCTGGTGCCAATATGAGGATGTGTTCCAGCCTCTGGACACTGCCTTTGTTTTGACCCTGTGTCCTGGGGTCAGCCTGTCCCATTCTCTTATCCTGGTCTCATGAAAACACTTTTCTTTTTCTTCTGCAAGTGATTGGTGCTCTGAGTCATACCAGGGCATGCACCGCCCCACTCTCCCAGGGATTCTGAGATCTACACCATGGGGCCAGCAACCTGTTGAGTGAGCTGGCCCCAGACAAAGCTCGAGCTGGACTTTCCAAAGAACACAAGGTCTGTGACTGAATGTCACCGAAAATGATCTGGCCTCCTATTTCTTAGGATGGCCAAGATTTTTAGAGGAGTGCAACCTGAAACCATCACTATCTTCCTGATTTACAAATGGAGAAAATAAAGCCCTAGAATGATGAAGTATGTTTGGGCTGGGAGTTCAGTGAAAGCAGTCAACGCTGAAAATCACACTACCCTTCACCCCTGCAAATCTACTTCTGGGAATTTATTGAGCTACATGAGCAAAAGTGTTTATTGCAGCAGTAGTTATAATGTTGCATAATTGCAAGCAATTCTCCCTCATGTGGCTAAGGATAGGGGAGAAGGTTCGATGATGTGTATCATATTAATCCAACGTCATTGTGCAGTTTTATAAACCATGGTTTAGATTTGTATATACTGATACTGAAAGATTTCTAAGCTTAGTAAATGAAAAATTGAGATGTGAATTCAAGTTGGAGAGTACCTGCCTAGTAAGCACAAACCTCAATACCCATTCCACACCCCCCCCCCAAAAAAAAATGAAAAGAAAAATGTGAATTCAGATTTAGAGTATGATCCATTTGGGCTATGTTTTACTTTTTTTTTGAGACAGAATGTTGCTATGTGACTCATGCTTCAAACTAACAATCTTCCTGCTTCACCCTACTACGCGCCGAGCTTACAGTCACAGACCCTCACATCTGGACATTTAGGTTATTTCAAAAGATAGCTATTCCAGGAAAACACGCAAGAAACTACGCAATAATTTTGTTGGAGGGCATAATCTAGTTACATTTTATTTACATAGTATTTTTAAAAGAATATGTTTGCATTTTATTTTTGTTTAAAATTTATGAACTTGAACATTTTAATTTTTGAGCTTTTTTTGGTACACCTTTTGCATAGGCAGTATGTGCACATGATTCAGAATTTAGATACATGGGTGAGTCCCTGTGGCTCAGGTTTGTAATCCTAATGACTCAAGAGGCTGAAATCTGAGGATCAGATTTTTAAAAGTTTAGTTTAAAAAGTATATGAGACTCTTGCCTTCACTTAACCAGCAAAGAGCCAAAGTGGAGCTGGGGATTAAGTGGTAGAGCATCTGCCTTGAGTGAAAAAGCCTAGTTCCCAGGCCTTGAAGCTCCAGTATGAGCACCCACACATACACAAAATACAAAAGAATAAACAAGCAATGTTAGTCTCCCTCTTTTCTTGTCCTTTGGTCCTCAGCTTCCCTTCATAGAACAACCACCGATCTTGAGTTTTCTTCCAGATACATTGGATACACGGACAAAATAAACTTCTTTAGTTTCTAATTACACCTGTCAAATGTGAATGCATACAAAACTTCATCATTTCTTGCCTTCCTTATCCCTGTACAGATAATATTAGTTTCCTTTGGTGGTAGTGAAGGGAGCTGGAGACAGAACCTAGGGCCCACGCTCTTCCATGGATTTACATATTCAGCCCCACTTTCAGGTATTTGAAGATATAGCTTGGCCAGATGTTGGTGGCTCATGCCGATAATCCTAGCTAATCAGGAGGCTGAGATCTGAGGATCCTGGTTCAGTGCCAGCCCACGCAGGAAAGTCTGTGAGACTTTTATCTCCAATTAATGACCAGAAAAATGGAAGCTGCATTATGGCTGAAAATGGTAGAGTGCTGGCCTTGAGCAAAACTGCTCAGGGACAGCACCAGGCCCCGGATTCAAGCCACCACTATCCCCCCGCCCCTCTATATATGTATGTATATGTATATGTGTATATGTATAGCTAGTTGGAGAGGGGGGAGAGAGGGAAGGAAGAAAAGAGGGGGAGAGGGTAGGAAAGGGGGAGAGGGAAGGAGGGGGAGAAAGAGGGAGAGAGTATTTACATCTTTTTTTTTTTTTTTTTTTTGAGGAGTGGTCCTGTTGTGGGGCCTGAACTCTGGGCCTGGGCGCTGTCCCTCAGCTCTTCAGCTCAAGGCTAGTGCTCTACCACTTGAGCCACAGCACCACTTCCAGCTTTTTTCTTTTTGCTTATGTGGTGCTGAGGAATCGAACCCAGGGCCTCAGGCATGCAAGGCAAGCGCTCTACCACGGAGCCACCTTCCCAGCCCCTATTTACATCTTTTATAGGAATGGGTGAAATATTCCAGAAAGTCCAGTACCACCTCTCTTCATTCCTTTTGCAATCTGGTCTTTATGATCATGGCAGCTGGTAGGTATCTTTAAACTCACTGTGAAGACAGAGAGGTTCGTTATTTTTATATGATTCCATTGGACATCTGCAGGTCTAAGTGAGGAGTGTTAGTTTATAGCAAAAGTGGCCTTTGAGACCGTGGAAAGTTACCTAGGCAACTGTTATTATAACCCCCAGCAGAGGTACTATCTATAGCACCTTTTCAGCTTATTGCAAATGAAGAGGGTTTATTTGGGCCTTTCTTCAATAACATTCAGGGCATGGCACAGGAGATACAAGAAGGCGATATGTTTGCAATAATCTGGATATAAGCACTGTTAGGAGCAGGAGTCTTTGTGGGCTAGAGGAACTCTGCTGACTCACGTGAGTTGGGAGAGAGAGGAAGCCATAGGCAACTGGTGCAGGGGATAGATTGCACTGGAGAAAGGAACAGCAGCATGTGGTAATCGGAATGGAAGGGTAGACCTCCATGAACGCACCCCTGAGAGACTCTCATTTGTGGAAACCTCCTTCAGGTTATCCCTGAAGTGGTTTTTCAGCCAGGAAACACATGGAAATGTCTGGAGACACTTGCCTATCCAGCAGGAGAGCTACAATCATCCAGTAGGTAACAATACTTGTAAATAACATGCCATATTATTCTATGTTATTTGCCACATACATACAACACATACCATATACGTACAACCACATTATATGTTATTTACCAGCATTGTCTAGGATCAGGTAGGCCTATGGCTGTGGGGCCTCTGGTAAGGAGTCCAGGGCATTATGGTGGGACTATGTGATATAGCAAACTTCACTTTATGGGAAGGGCATGAAAGAGAAAGGAAGAGACTTTTATGCCCCCACAATGCCCATGGTAGGCAAGAGCCCAGTGGCTAGAAGACCTCCCATTCAGCCCCACCGTTTAGAATTCCTGTACCTCTTGATATCACTGTGAGTGGACCAAGTCTTGAACACATTAACTCCTGGAGGAGTTTAGCCAGATGTTCCCTATGTAGGCTAGGGCTTCATGAGTGTGTGTGTGCAGTGTATACTTGTAAGTGTGTATACTTGTAAGTATACATGAGTCATAAGGTAACATTTAATGACCAGAAATATAGGAGAGGAAGTGGGTATGGGGACAGAGTTCCTGTTTGGTTTATTGGCACTTTCTGCCTTTTCTCCCCATTGGCTCTTTTTTTTTTTTTTGCCAGTCCTGGGGCTTGAACTCAGGGCCTGGGCACTATCCCTGAGCTGCTTTTGCTCAAGGCTAGCACTCTACCACTTGAGCCACAGTGCCATTTCTGGCTTTTTTTGTTGATGTGGTGCTAAGGAATCGAACCCAGGGCCTCATGCAAGAACTCTACCACTGAGCCACCTTCCCAGCCCTCCCCATTGGCTCTTGCAGTGATGGGCCACATGGTCAGGGTGTGTGTGTGAAGACGGACCAGAGTCACAGGGAAACTATGTGGGACAGCATCCTGACAGAGGAGGGTTAAGGGGGCAGGATGAGATTACTTTGTCTTTTGACACTTCCTTCCTTGAAGTTTCACACTGGCAGCAGTGTCACCATTGGTTAACCTGTAAATAGCAGTTTGGCCTTGTCTCTTTTCTGTTTTCTTCTGAAGGTTCTTATCTCTTTAAAACATCATGTAACTGGATGAAATCTAGTGACACAATATGTGGTGATGGCCATCTTCTGTCTGTTGATGAATTCTCTATCTTGTGGTTTTGAAGTTTGCTGCTTAGACAGGTTCAGAAGGGACCTGGTATTCTGTGGACCAGGCAGGAGATCTAGTCATGGAGGAGGGAGTAGTCTCAGGGCCTGGGCACTGTCCCTGAGATTTTATTTGGTCAAGTCTGTCACTCTACCACTTCTGGCTTTTTGGTGGTTAATTGGAAATAAGAGTCTCACAGACTTTCCTGCCTGAGCTGGCTTCAAACTGCATTCCTTTTGATCTCAGCCTCCTGACTAGCTAGGATTACAGGGTATGATCCACCCAGGCCCGACAAGAGTTGGTTTTTCAATGGGCTATTCCAGTAGAAGCACAGGTTCTGAACAAGTAGGTGCTTGTACTACACTTTGGGTTTGAAAGGTCGGTGAATGGGAGGGGTTGCTGTGGGGATAGAGTCTCATTAGAGCTTCTTAGTTGGTGATGTTTCACACTTAGCAGCAGCCTGGAAACTAAGTGTAAATGGTCATCAGATACACATTGAGGTGCTGTATTACTGTTTCGGGACTTTCCATATCATTAACAAAATGCTGTTTTTTGTTTTTTTTTTTTGTATTGGTACTGGCTTACACTCAGGGCATTGTGTTCTGTGTGGCCTTTTCACTCACGGCTGGTGCTCTGCTACTTGAACCACCCCTCCACTTCTGTTTTTTTTGCTGGTTAATTAGAGATAAGAGATTCATTGACTTTCCTGCCTAGGACTGGCTTTGAACTATGTTCCTCATCATATCTCAGCTTCCTGAGATTACAGGCGTGAGCCACGACTGGCTCTCTATGTCTATTCTTTTCTTTCTTTCTTTTTTTTTTTTTTTGGTCCGTCATGGGGCTTGAACTCTGGGCTTGGGCGCTGTCCCTCAGCTCTTCAGCTCAAGGTGAGCACTCTACCACTTGAGCTACAGCGCCACTTCCGGTTTTCTAGTGGTTTTATTGGAGATAGGAGTCTCACGGTCTTTCCTGCCCCGGCTGGTTTTGAACGGTGATCCTCAGATCTCAGTCTCCTGAGTAGCTAGGATTACAGGTGTGAGCCACTGGCACCCAGCTCTGTGTCTATTCTTGATGGTCAACATTTTGTACTATAATGGCTGTTCCTCTTAGAAGAAAATTACTTGGGTCCTTGAGACAAATCACAGAGAGTGCTGGGTGTAGTAAGTAGAGAAATGGCCTGGGTATTTGGGTCCCCTCTCTCCTACTTATTAACTTTGTAAACATGGGCAGGTCACTTCTCTTTTTTTTTTATCTGATGTGTTGCTGGTTGGGTTAGAGGATTTTTAAGGTCCATCCTTAGGCGCTTGTGTCAGTGAGAAATGACTTTCAGAAGCAGTCCTACTCCATCACGCCTCCCCATCTGAAGATCACACATCTTCCCTCTTCCCTTGCCCTTCCTGTTGCCCCTTATCTAGGGCCCAACTGTTTACCTTGTTTCCTCCTCAGTAAACCAAGAATGATATTGAGATTGGTGCCATGTGCGCACATGCTTGCATACTAGTCTTAGGGGTTGAACTCAGGGCCTGGGTGCTGTCTCTGAGCTTATTTGCTCAAGGCTAGTGTTCTACCATTTGAGCCACAGCGCTACTTCTGGCATTTTGATGATTAATTGGAGATAAAAGTCTCACAGACTTTTTTTTTTGCCTGAGCTGGCTTTGAATTGTAGCCCTGGATCTCAGCCTCCTGACATAAGATTATAGATATGAACTACTGGCATCTGGCTCTTCATTTCTTTCTTTCTTTTTTTAAAATTAAATCTGTCACAAAGACCCACAGAGATCTAGGGAATAGATGCTATCCCCTCATCCGATGTGACAGAGTTTGGAAAGAATGTGCGAGATGAGAAAATACCGTGATCGCTTTTGAAGAAGACAGTCTGTCACCTTTATATGTACACAGGTCTCTAGCACATCTGTGCATGTTTGCATTCTTACAATGTATCTGTCACATACATAACTTTATATAACATTCACATACAGGAATATAGAGAAAACACATTTTACAAAGAAAAGGTTTGCTTGTTGCACATGTATTCTTTTTTGGCTTCTGTTCTTTCAGAGAGGTACTTTTTGCCAGCCCACTGTGTTGAATTCCTGACATACTGTTGGATGGGGGTGGAGGGACCATTATGTGTCTTCTAGATTGCCCTGGGCAAAGAGCTGTTTCTAAATAAGAGCCCAGCATCTAGGCTGTGCCCGGTCTTAGGGTATCACTTGACTACATTTCTGTTCAGGCTGTTTATATCAGCAACTCCTCAAATCTTTCAGTCTGAGAGAAGCATGGAACCTCTTCCCTTCAGTCTCTGACATCCTTGTGTGGCCTATGCATATAGGAGGTACTATGCAGAAAGAATGTTCAAATAAGCCCTTTTATAAGTGTACACGTGGCACCATCTCAGCCCTTTTATGGAGCCTAGTGCTGGTTATGCACAGACTCCTGTTTTATCAAAAGAGATGTTAGGACACAACAAAAATGCTCAATGTGAGAGGCATTTCATAGGGCATCTGCCTTCTAAAGGGGCTGCAGAAAGACCAAAGTGGAGTGACTATCTTTTCCCTTTCTGACTCTATGAAGAAAAGGAGCTTTGAGCTCATATGTTATTGATGGGAAGGGCCGCTTGCCTCCATCTGGACTTTGTTTCTTCAGAGGGCCCTCGTACTCAGCGCTGTAAATCTTCGAACACTGTGTGGCTGTGGCTCAGGCTTCAGTGTTTGGCTGGCCTGACACCCTTTGAAAAAGGAGGAATCAACAACTTTCCCTTGCACCAGTCATTTTTCTCTTTGGGTAGAGTTGACTTCATAGTTTACTGACCTTTTTGACAGTGTTAGCCTGGTGTCCTGGACCTGCTTAAGATTCTTTAGACTCTGGACATAACCTACTGTGTGTCCATATGTGAGAACCCAAGAAAACTCCAGGCAACAGAGACAGGGGAACAGATCTTCTTGTTCTATCCCATGGGACATTACCTCAGGAAATAAAGGAATCCCAATGTTAGTGTGAATTCCATGCAGAATAACACTAGAAAAACTGACTAGGACAGTGCCTTTATATCATCATCTGTGAAGACTTTACAGAGCACCATCTGCTTTCATACTTGAGTACATATGCCAATATTAAATTTTGCATCGCTATTGGGTTTTCTGAAAGTCAAGCCCTTCTGCGTATACACTCTCTTCAAAGGTTTGAGCAACATCAAATACGAATGCCTGGGGCTCTGGGAAGTCTGGATAGCCTTGAAAATGTGATTTCCTACCCAGGAAAGTGCCTGAAAGCAGGATCCTCCTGTTTTTAGTCTATCATAGCTAGGTTGACAGGTACATGTTCCCAAGCCTAGTTTCTTTTCTAGAAATGAAATCGCTCAGATTTTTTTTCTGCCTAGGTTGGCTCAGACTCTCCACCTACTCCATCTCAGCCTCTCAACTAAGCTGGGATTTCAGGCATGAGCCTCTGGCTTCAGGCAGGTTGCTTTTTTCGATCAGGATGATAGTAGAGGGAATTTCAGTATCCATGCTTATAGTAAATGGCCTATTTGAGAAAATTGGCTCTTATTGCCTCAGACTATTGAGAAGGTTAGATGCCAAGTTAGTTTTTTTTGTGTGTTTTGTTTTGTTTTGGGGTCATAATGTGGACTTTTAGGGGTGAGAGATTTCCATCTCGATTCTCAGTCTAGTCTTTGGGGCCCACTTCAAGAGCTTAGTCCAAAACGTGGCTTCTAACAATAATTATTTAACATGATACGCTTTCATAAAAGTTACTTAAAATTTAAAGGAAAAAATGAATACGTCAAGCTGAGAAAGCTCACTGTATTATGAGCCATTGTTACCTTGAGGGTGATTTCTCATGACACTGAGCCTCAGGGCCATTGCTACCTTCCTTATGGAGTATAAAAACCGGCTCATTGTATTTCCTGCTCATTACAGAAACTATGGGACAAACTGTTCTGTTCCTACTTTACAGAGGAGGAAACTGAAGGCCAGCAAAGGAATGTGCCACAGTCACAGGTAGTGGGACAAGGAGCTGGGACTTGTACCCAGCCCACTTGACACCAGGCCTATGTCCTTTCTCCCAATGGACACAACTAGCCTTTGGCAAAGCAAAAGCAAGCTGGTCAGAAATTAGCTGGCTGTGATCTGGCCTCTCTTCCTTGTCCCCATTCTGCTGTGCCTTGCTCAGGGATTGACTGGCTCTGCCAAAACACTGTTTCCGGGTCCATAGGTTTTTGTTTTTTTTTTTCCTTCTGCTGTGACCTCACAGAACCCCAGGAGGTGCCCACCCACTTTCTCCAGGAGGAGAGCTCCACTCGAGGCTTGAACTCAGGGCCTAGGTGCTGTCCCTGAGCTTCTTTGGCTCAAGGCTAGTAATCTACCACTTGAGCCACAGTGCTACTTCTGGCTTTTACTGTTTATGTGGTATCAAGGAATTGAACACAGGGCTTCATGCATGCTATGCAAACACTCTACCACTAAGCCACATTCCCAGCCCGAATCAAGGCTTTTAAAAGGTTTACTTAGAGCTGGGCCCTAGTGGCTCATGCCTGTAATCCTAGCTGTACTCTAGAGGCTGAGATTTGAGGATCACAGTTCAAAGCTAGTCCAGGCAGGAAAGTTCATGAGACTCTTATCTCTAATTAACCACCCAAAGGCTGGAAGTAGAACTAGGGCTCAATTGACAGAGCATCAGCCTTGAATGGAAAAAGCTAAGGGAGCAAAGAGTCTGTGGTTCACACCTATAATCCTAGCTACTCAGGAGGCTGAGATCTGAGGATCATGGTTCAAATCTATGTAAGTAAATCTATAAGATTCTCATCTCCACTAAACTACTTAAAAAAAAAAAAAAAGACAAGTGGAGCTGAGGTTCAAGGGGTAGAATGCTAGCTTTGAGCAAAAGAAGCTTAGGGACAGTGCTCAGGCCTTGAATTCAAACCCCAGGACTGACCCCCAAAAGAGATAACCTTGGGATCCTGCTGGGCAGCAGGAAGGTGAAGTCTAGGTCTTTAGTGCGGTTAGGGCAGGTCAGAGACTGAGTCATGATGATATTTCTCTGCTTTCCAGTGATCATGTGGTCTTGAAGACAGCACAGGCTGCAGTAGAATCATGGCCGGAGGTGGGGGTGGGTAGGGGTAGAGCTCCATTGAAGGATATTTCTGTAGTTTCCTGGCACCGCAGTTCTAGGTAGCTAGGTTGCGATCGGCCTTGATGTGTTTGTGGAACTCATTCGTAGGAGGCACAACAAAGCCAAGAGGGAACAAAGAAAACCAAAGAGCTGGAATCTCAATTTGATTCCCCACTTCTGGCAGCCCTGACATGTCCCTGGCTGACTTTCAGGTTTGCACTTGACAGACAGAAACCCAACCTGTGGTTCTTGGACTCTGCCTGTTGCTGTTTAGGCTAGATGGCCCAGTCCCTTCTCCTCCTGGGAAGAACTGGAGAGCAAGGCTGTTGGCCCCATGGGGAGCATGTTTCACTTTTCTGGTGAGACTTGATAGTGATAGTAGAGGGTAGGAGTACTCAGGTCACACATCTAGTCAGGAAGACGAATAAATGGACTGGAGTGTGTGTCACACTCTCAATCATTGAGATGAGATTTTTGTGGCCAGAAGATCCATCTCTACCCTGGGTAACAGATTGCCATCACCTGACTTTGGCCCATTGGGTCAAAGAGCACTATAGCCCCCTGCTTATCCCTAGCAAGTACTCAACAAACAGATCATGTCTTGTCTTTCTCAGGAGTGGCCATGTACCTGGGTATGAGTTTCAGCCATTTGTGAGAATGTGATCCTGTGTGAATGCTGGTGTGTGGGGAACTGGTAGTTGTATGTTTTATTCCCGTGCCAGGTACCATGCAGGGCATCTTATAACACTAATCTCAAATACAACACTTGATTTTCTTTTTTTGTTTTATCTTGGAAGTGAAACACTATGAAGGGTATTCTCTCAGTTTGTTTCCCTGAAGGCATCCAGTAAACCTGCTGTGGGGGAATCTGACACCCTTGACCACCCAGCACTTTCTGAATGCTATGTTCATTGTCAGGCATGATTTTCTATGTAGAGACAAGCATTTAAAATGCTCTGGATATAGAAGAAATAGCCCAACTGAAGGGATACTGGAGGAGGAGTAGCACAATCCTATAATCCCATCTATGTGGGATAGGAGGATCATGATTTGAACCTAGGTTAGGGAGAAAAGAATTAGCAAGTCTGTATCTCAAAACCAAGCTGGGCATGATGGCACATGCTGTGTACTTGGGCCCATGTGCTTGGGAGGCAGAGGTAGGAAGATTATGGTCCCAGGCCAGCTGGGTGAAAGCAGAAGAGCCTATCTGAAAATTAAAGCCAAAAAGGCTGAGAGCATGACTCAAGTAGTACACTGCTTGCCTAACAAGAGCAAGGTCTTGAATTTAAACCCCAGCATTACTAAAAATGGTGGCTAAAAAAACCCAAAAAGCACACTGGATTGAAAATAGTCCCTCTGCTGTACCTCTTGGTCACCTACATTGATGAAAAGCTGCCCTGAGTTTCCAGAATTGTGAAATCAGGCCAAAGCATTTCCCCCAGGGCTTTCCTCGTTCACTAAGACAATGTTCTTGCTGTGAATTCTTGCCTTGCTTTACTCCGCGTCTCAGGAGCTGCCCCCTCTGGTATCTGGGTGATCCCAGCCTTCCAATCCAGATGGAAATGATCTGAATGCAAAGGAACATGGGCTTCTTTCCTCTCACCCACCTGACATCGCTAGTGACTTCCTTGCTAAGGAGATGCCTACCAGGCTCTGCAAGCAGACACTCTGATGTCAGGTGGAGGTAGTATCGCTCGGTAAAGCTCCCCTGTCCTCCTCTGCACCTGGGCTGTCTCGGGTCCCTTCCAGCTCTCTGCATGTGCAGGAACAGTTTCTCTCTCCTGAGAGCCCCAGCTGAGCAACTTGTGTCCCATGGGTTCAGTGTGGGATTTTCACATCACATACTGTCTATGTCAGCTTCTTATCCATTTTGTGCTCACCAGAGCCTCATGCTCATGATCAAATGATAGACTGAACTAGAGATTGGAGAAAATAGAAGATGTGTGTGTGTGTGTGTAGGAGGTGTGGGTACAGGTGTAGAGATGGAAAGGGAGGTAGGAGAAGTCTCAACCAATGCCTAGTTTTCTGACAACCTATAGCTTCCCACCTTCCCTGGATGCATTTCTCCATTAAAGGGATTGTATCTATTAATTTCAGACTTGGGTGTATTAATAGTCCAAGGAATAACCATTGTTCTGCCCATCACAGATTACTGCTTCTATTTTTTCTTTTTTTTTTTTTTTGGTCAGTCATGGGGCTTGAACTCTGGGCCTGGGCATTGTCCCTGCGCTCTTCAGCTCAAGGAGAGCGCTCTCCCACTTGAGCCACAGTGCCACTTCCGGTTTTCTAGTGGTTTATTGGAGATAAGAGTCTCACAGACTTTCCTGCCCCGGCTGGCTTTGAACCGCAATCCTCAGATCTCAGCTTCCTGAATAGCTAGGATTACAGGTGTGAGCCACCTGCGCCCGGCTACTGCTTCTATTCGATTGGCAGCCCTGGGGAAAGGCCAGGGTTGCCCAGCAAATCTATCAAGACCTTAAGACCTTCTGAAGAAAAGTATGGTTTTTAGCCTGACATCTGAATAGTTGCTCTCCTAATATTCATCGTAGCCCAGGTTCAGAAACTCATAGATGCTAAAAATAACTCAACTAGATTACTAATTAGATTTTTTTACATGTCTCTCAGAGGGAGACGTGTAACAAAGACTACAGCAGTTGGGAAGGAGAGAACAGAAGTTGGGTGCGGGGCGGGGGAGAGGTGGAGAAAGAATGATGGGGTTTTCTGAAAATACAGGTGGATTTAGCCATATAAATGTTCTATACCTACTTTAATGGTTCAAAATAACAATGTTATATCTACCCCTTACAAAACACTCCCTGTGTGCCAGGTACCGGGGAAAGAGTTTTACAGGCATTACCATGGTGGGTTTTAGATGTTTTTGGTTGTTTTGAGTTTTATTCCCTGTTATAAATAGTGCATAGATGAATGTCTTTGCATATAACTATTTGTGTGATTTATGACATCCTGTTTAGAGTGGATTCTTTAAGCACAATTACTGGGCCTGGAATTTTTAAAAAGTACACTTGAAACACATCAGAGCTTTGCTCTAATGCCACATCAGACACTGCCCACATGAAGGAGTGTGTGCCATGCCTACTTCCTCCCCAAGGCTTGGAAAAATCAGCCCTTGGTTGGTGTAGACTCAGAGGTATTGGCTGGCTGCCTGATTCAAAGTCCTGATGATTTTAGGTAAATACCTGCCAAAGCTTATTCTTCAGACTTAGAGGCAAGGAGAGCAGCACTTTCTTTTTTTTTTTTTTGGTCAGTCATGGGGCTTGAACTCTGGGCCTGGGCACTGTCCCTCAGCTCTTCAACTCAAGGCTAGCACTCTATCACTTGAGCCACAGCGCCACTTCGGGCTTCTTTCTTTTTGCTTATGTGGTGCTGAGGAATTGAACCCAGGGCCTCAGGCTTGTAAGGCAAGCGCTCTACCACTGAGCCACCTTCCTAGCCCGAGAGCAGCACTTTCATTGGGGTTCTATCAAGCTACAGAGCAGCACTTTCATTGGGGTTCTATCAAGCTACAAGGCCAGGCATTGTACTGCAATTAGAAAGCATGTCCATCCTGGACCATGAAAGCTTTTCCATTTTCATTGTCATTCTCTTCCACTCCTAACTCTTACACAGCATTCCACACTTAAGCTAGCTGAGCTAGAAGGCATAGGCCTGAGCTCTTCCCCAGAAGGATGCCTGAGAATCTAGGCCACTCTTGAGGTAAGAGCTCTTCACCTCTGGGAATTCAACATCAGTTCCCTTGCTCTCAGTCTCCTGCCAGGCTCCTTTGTAGTGTGTCCTGAGGCTTAGTTGTCACCCTTTAGAAATGGGCTGCATGGAAAAATAGGAGGCTTTCCATTCAGACACTAACCTGAAACCAGAGAGCCCACTGGCCATGAGTTTTCCTATGGAAGATGTATGCCCTTCATGCAAACCTGGTTTCAAGGCATGGGATTGGTTCTGTATAAGCCAGAAGGTATGTAGTAAGTACCTGCTTGGGACCAGCCACTGCTACAGAGACAAAACTGACCAAGTCTTGCCCATATCTTTTGGTAGGGGAGAGAGAAATGCTAAAGAGAAAATAGATACTTGAAGGAAGTGAGGGAGAAACATGTAGGGATATTTGCAATCAAGAGGTTGCAGGTGAGAGCATTAGGCTCAAAAGCAGTCAGAGAGAAAGAGAGAGTGTAGAATGGGCCCATGGGGAGAGGGTGGCAGCTGGCAGCCCTGATAAATCCAGCAAGGACTGGGGTTCTGTGTTATATAGATGGCAGAGCCCTTGAAGGCTTGTCAGCTAGGGGTGACAGGACCTGAGGTCCTGTTTGAAGAAGTTGACTCTAGCTCTGGCTTGGCAGGAGTGGCGACTAGAACAATAACTGCTGTTTCAGTCCAGATGAGAGAGGCTGGCGGCCACTGTGGAGAGTAAGAAGTGGCTCATTTGGTGGGCACCTAGTACAGGGGGAGCGGGTGCCATTGGTGTTTACTCAGTACCCCGGGAGGAACACTCTGGCTAATGAAAGACTTGTCAGTGTATTGGCATCCTTGCCTCCCCCAAGAAGAGTAGAAAGTTCTAGACTAGTCTGTTGTCTTGTTAGACTCTTGGCCTCAACTCTTAATTCAAGTTTTTTAATAATCTCTGTACCCATCTCCCTCTGGAAATAAGCCAGCCTTTTCAAATTGGAGCATATTTTCCTCTCTCAGTCCTTTCTTCAACAGGAAATGCAGTAAAAATCCAACATGGCAAACTGGACTCATACAAGAACCATCTGTTCCTTTCCTTCCATGCCAAGCCTTCTGCTGGATGGGAACTTAGGGGGAAAAAAACCCACAAAGCCAGGAACCACCTGCTGCTGCAACTCCCAAACTAGACAGCCTAACCAGGAAGCACTGAGTGGACAATCAGCAGGATGGGTGGTGAATGCCTGGCAGCCTCCACACCTGTCCCACTTCCTGACTCCCAGGTTTTGCATTATTGATAGCACTAGTTCAGAGGGCTGGGAGACATTTCCCAGGGCAACAAGAAGGCCCTCACTGGATCTGTTCTTTGGAGATCAGAGTTTTCATTGTTGCTCGGCTGTTGGCCCTATGCATGGCTGGTTATTCATAGCTGTTGGGACTGGGTCCTAGGCCAAGTAGATTACTAAGACGTCAGCGTTAGCATCTTACAATCCTACGTGAAGAGTATGAACAAGAAATAAGGGGTGGAGGGCTGGGAAGATGGCTCAAGTGGTAGAGCGCTAGCCTTGAGCTGAAGAGCTGAGGGCAGTGCCCAGGCCCAGAGTTCAGGCCCACGACCGGACCCAAAAAGAAAAAGAAAAAAAAAAGAAATAAGGGGTGGAGGAGGTAGGTGAAACCCACACTCTGGGTGTTGGGGGACCCATGACCACTGTGGTGGCACAGGTCTGAATTGAAGATTGTTTCCTGTATACCATCCTTTGCTTTTCCACAATGGTTGTGTTTAGGATGCATTCATGACTGGATTCTTTTGTTGAGAGGAAGAGCAAACTCAATGCTGGAATAAGCAAATAAAACTTGCTACTCAGGAGGCTGAGCTCTGAGGATGGTGAGTCAAAGGCCTGGGAAGGAAAGTCTGTGAGACTCTTACCTCCAATTAACCACCAGAAAACCAGAAGTGGAACTGTGGCTCAAAGTGGTAGACTGTTAGGCTTGAGCAAAAGAGTCCAGGATAACACCTAAGACCTGAGTTCAAGCCCTAGGACTGACAAAAATGACAAAAGAAAAAAAAAAACTTGTTCTCTGCACCAAAATTTCTGCTTAAGGACTTTGTTTGGTCAGTCTTGTGTCACTACTACTATGTGGCAGAGTTGGAGAGCTGGGTATTTAGCCTCCTAAAGGATATCTCTGTGTCCTCCAGTTTTAGCCTGGCTTTATTTGGTCTATTCCTCATCTTGTGGTTCATAGTCTTGCCTTTTTGGCATAATGTTACGGAGTGGGTGAGTGGCCAGCATCCATAAATAACATCCTTCGTTCTGGGGCTTACAACCAGATCAAGTGATCTTGATCCATCTTTCTTCTTACCAACATGTGAACACATTCCTCCTAGGTACTGAGGAGATACTATGTTCACCTTTAGAATGTCTCTGATCTCACCACATATTGATTTCTACCACAATATTGTGAAATTCACCCGTGCATTGATGAAAGTGGCCAGTATTTCTAGATTGTGTTTTATTATTAAATATGTATGTGTGTGTGCTTGATGTGTGTGCATGCATGTGCATTGAATGGATGGATTAGGCTTTCTGCTTAATCTTTGCCCAGCAGGTTCTCAGTCCAGACATGCATTGTTTAGACAATAACATGGCAATTGATGTTGATATTCAGGCTGTGGTTGAAAAAAAAACCTATGTTCCGGCAATTCTTTTCCTGCTGCAATTACAAGAAAATGTCCCTGGGTCCAGAGCATTGTTTCTGGTTTGTTTTTTTTAGGGTGGGGGTGGGGGATTGTTTTATGCTTAGAGTGAATTAAATCTTTTGGGCCATTGAGCTGTTGTCAGGTTCTTTGAAAATTGTTCCCCTAGATTTGAGACCATTTGGAGAAGATAAAGAATGAGTATCCAACATGATGTACAAGAGAACTCTAGAGTATAGTCATCTCCCCAACCCAGTTTTCACTTTATGAACTTTTGGTTCTTTACAGTCAACTGCAGTTCAGAAACCTTATGTGGGAAATTCCAGAGATAAACAGTTTCTAGGTTTTAATTTGTGTACCATTCTGAGTAGTGTCACTCATCCCTTTGTTCAGTATATCCATGCTGTATGGTACCTAATTTATGACAGACACTTTTTATCATAAATGTATATGCATAGGAAAAATATAGTATGTACAGGAATCTTAGACACCTACTGGGGAATCTTGGAATAAATCTCCCTCAGAAAAGGGAGAATCACTGTGTGGAGTAACTTAACAAGTACTTCTTTGTCCTTTTTTCTTTTAGAAAAAAATCTCCTTGCATTGCCCAGGTTGACCTTGAACTCTTGACCTTGACCTCTAGAAATTCTAGAGATTATCCCACATCGACCCCAAGTATCTGGGATGATAGGCAAGCATCATTGCACCATCGTAGGCATGTGCTTTTATTGAACACATTGTGCAATGTTTACAGTAGATTTTGAGTAGGCTGGGATGTAGTTCAGTGCCACAACACTTGCCTAATCTGTGCAAGCCTTGGGTTCAATTTCTAGAACCATACGAAAATAAAAACAAACTTAACAGCAACACCAAAATAAAAACGTTAACTAACTGATTTAATTATTTAATCTTATTGTTTAGTTAAATGGTCATTTTGACTGGGAGAGGATGATGAAAAGGAGGAGGAATAACTCCACTGAAGTGCCAGCTTGGAGGGGTGGATCAGCTTGCCTTATAATGGCTGTTGGGAACAAGCACTTATCTCTTTTAAGGACAAATAAGGTTGGCTTTGACAACCATGGGGCAGGTGAGAAACAGTATCTGCAGAATCCAGACCCTGGCTTCTGGGAGAGTTTCAGGCTATTGTGTGCATTTCATATTGGCCTCCTTCTAACAGGCATAAGATGCTCTGAGTTAATTCCTAAAGAGACCATTGTTTCCTGTTAGTTGGTACAAAGGACAGACCCAGAGACTGAACTCTGTGACTGGACTAGGGAGTTCCATCTGCCAGATGGTTCCTTTGGCTTTGCTGAGGGTTACTGTCACACAGGCATATTTGAGAAGGCAGCCCTGTCTGTCTAATGATCCAGGGGCTGGAGCTGGTACAGCATTCGCAGAAAGAGCGCATGCTCCAGAGGATGTCCCTCCCCCTATTCTGGACAAGGAATGATGCTTCTTTTCAGCCTACCTCACCCTTGGCTTACTTTAGGTAAAGACAGTAAAGGATAACCCATACCCAGCTTGGAGCTCCTTAGCCTGCTGGAGCCAAATGCCATTGTGTCTACCATCCATCGGCAAGCATTTTATTGGCTTTTCTGGGGTCTGACCTCTTCTTTTTGATTACCCTTTGGATGAAGAATTCACACTGATTACTTGTCATTAAGTATTATGGTGCAGGAGAGAGAATTGTAGGTCAGTGACAGGCTCAAGAATCCCTAGCTGTGAGATGTCCTAGTCCTCGTGGTCTCTGTCCCCAGGCAGACTTTGAGAACTGACAGGTCACCTCCATTCTTTGTGCATGCTACCTGAAGAAGCAAGGTCACTAGGCATTGTGGTCCAGTATTCCATCAAATCATGGGGCTGGTCATGTTAAAAATGAAGGAAAGCGGGGCTGGGAAGGTGGCTCAGTGGTAGAGCACTTGCCTTGCATGCATGAGACCCTGGGTTCGATTCCTCAGCACCACATAAGCAAAAAGAAAAAAGCCGGAAGTGGCGCTGTAGCTCAAGTGGTAGAGCGCTAGCCTTGAGCTGAAGAGCTGAGGGACAGTGCCCAGGCCCAGAGTTCAGGCCCCACAACCAGACCCCCCCAAAAAACAATGAAGAAAAGCATCAGATACAAGTAGCACCCAAGTCTCACCTACAGATGTAGGTGATTATGGTGGCAGTGGCTGGCATGATGGCCCATCCTGAGTGTCATCCCTCTTCCTGGATTAGCTCAATACTCTGGGCTCATTTCCAGTTTGGTTATCTCTGGATTTCCCATGTACATAGTGAATGTTGCTGAAACCACCATCCTAAAACTGGGGCCATGCTAAGCAAACACCACCACCATGCTTATTGTCATAGCAACCTCATCACTATCCTCAGAAGCACAAAGTCTCCAAGCAGACAGGATCCCCAGGGGAGACCTTCTCACTTGAAGATCTGATAATGGCTTTGTTCAGAGTAGCTGTACACTCATCCCTTCACTGTACTTGCTCATCACAGCCTCATGGCAGGCTGGGAACATGCTCAGAGCACACAAAGTGCTGAATTATGTAAGTCTAGATAGAAGGAAAGGTAAGACCAGAGGATCCAGAAGATGTTCTGAGTGGATTTCTGAAGCCCATGGTGGCTTCTCTCCACCTGGAGTCAACACTACTAGAATAAGAGTATGTGTGTGGGGAAACAGATGTTAAAGGTACTTGAACTATTTTATACCTGAATCTACCATCAGAAGTGGCACTGGCTATGTTCCTATACTGGTTAAGATCAAGGGTTCCATAGGTTGGTTTCTCTTGAGGTCTCTTTCCATAGCTTATAGGCTTATAACTTAGGATACAGAAACAGAGGGAGACCATGTAAAGTCCGGGAGACTATCTTTAATTAACCACCAAAAAGCCAGAAGTGGAGCTATGGCTCAAGTGGTAGAATGTTAGCCTTGAGAGAAACAAAATGAAAGAAAAACTCAGGGATAGTGACCAAGCCCTCAGTTTAAGCCCCAGGATCAGTATGTTCAAGTGCATGCCCCGTTAGGCCTGTGAAGAAGCAGAGCATCATGGTAGAGAGTATGCGGTAGGAATGAGAGGAGGTAGAGGGCCCCAGTGACCAGAGGCCTCCCACTAGGCTCTGCCCACCCCTTCAAGGTCCCATCACCTCCCAATGGTACCTAGCTGGGAACCTTTGACACAAGGGCCTTATCATTGTGGACACTGTAACTGTAGTAATAGTCTGATCATCATGGCTAGATGTTGAGCTTGGAAGAGCTGGAGCTGCTGTCAGCAGAATCTGTGGATTCTCTTCTTTAATCTCTGTCATAGCTCTTATTTCTCATCTGAGAACTAAGAACCTTCCCCCCCCGCCCCCACCCCACACACAAAATGAATAGTTTAGTGCTAGAAAATGGCAGAGTGTGTACCCTGGGAGCATCAGTGTGGTTCCTCACATCAAAGTTTCCCCATGTCTCTTACTGGATAGGAAATGCTGCAGTCCAGGCTGCAAAAAGGTGTCATCCCCACTCCCTGATGAGAAGGACACACGGAGCTGCTCTTCTACACCAGTGTCTGGCTCCTGTCACAGATTGGGTTGGCACTGTCCACTGTGGGCCCAGGGCCCAATCACTGGGAGGAGTCCTGGTGCTGCTGTTACTATACCTGAGGATAACAGCTTGCCTGTAACAGCCTGGATGAAAATGGACAGCTGTGGTCTCTGTGGTGTCACTCCACAGTGATAGAGACAGGCCCCAGGGCAATGGGGTCTGGCCAGGGCCAGATGTTTTCACAACTGTCTTCTTGGTCCAAAGTGGACCTTTGCCTGGAGCCTCCTTTTCTTCCTCATTATCTCAGTTGTCCTGGGAAGCCATGAGAGATAAGGGCTTTCTCGTGTGTGTGTGTGTGTGTGTGTGTGTGTGTGTGTGTGTGTGTGTGTGTGTGTGTGTGTGTGTGTGTGTACACTTGGGCTTGAACTTAAGACCTGGGCACTGTCCATGAGCTTTTGGGCTCCAGGCTAGTATTCTCCCCCTTGAGTCACAGCTCTACTTCTGGCTTTTTGGTAGTTAATTAGATTCTCATAAGACTCTCCTGCTTGGGCAGGGTTTGAACCAGATCCTCAGATCTCAGCCTCCTAAATAGCCACTCGCCCTTCATCTCCCATGTAATTTTATTGGCATTGTGATTCTGAAAGCTTTCCCACTGACTTCTAGAAGTTCAACTCCGTTTGTACAGTCAGCCCTGAGGCAGATGTTGAAGAGGGAGGTGGGGAGGGAAAGACGGTTTCAGTTCTCAGTGTCATGAGTCAGGTCTCTGTCTCCTACTTTCCTTCTGCTTTTTTCTCTTAATTTTTTTTTCTGTCTAAACTGGTTAGACCTGTGGGAAGGGGGTTGGAAGTGTCCCATGACACTGATCTGAGCTTTTAAATTATTCTCCACTGTCTCTCCAGCCAGTGGGTTGAGCAATGAATGCCGTTTCTCTCCAGCTGTTGTAGTAAAGATTTACCAAGCACGAGGCAGCAAAGATCAGATAAACCAAACACAGGGTTGAGTTACCTGGCACTGGTGAAGCCTGGGGACTGGGTTCCCAGAGCACAGATCCCAGAGCAGTTTGCTGTGCTTCTCTGAAGCCAAGGCATCTTTCAGAATGGCAAGGAAGACGTATTCAAATCACCTAAGGTGTAGAGCTTTGTGTCTGCCTGTTACCTGCCTTTGATATCACTGATTTCAGTTGCCTTTGGACATAGACGTTGCCTCTAGAAGCCTGGTAGTTGTAGAACAGCTAAAGCTCTTTGGCATTGCAGAAGTTAAGATTCCATTTCAGCTCAGTTTTATCGTATTTATGATCAAATCACAATCGGGTACCAGTGATATAAGTCACTTTAATCTTAACTACTCAGGAGGCTGAGATCTGAAGATTATGGTTAAAAGCCATTCTGGGCAGACAAACCTGTAAGACTCTTCTCATTAACCAGCGAAGAGTTGAGACGTAGAGGTGTGGCTCAAGTGTTAGAGTGCCAGCTGTATGCAGAAAAAGCCAAGCAAGACTGTGAGGCCCTGAGTTCAAGCCCCAGTTCCAACATAAAAACAAACCACTAAGGTCAAATAATAGATACTTCTTTATTAAAGAAAAAATGTCAAATATGCCCTTTACTATGTGCACCTAGAAATCTCCAACTTCCTAGCTGTATAGAACAATGAGGGAAAACTAAAATTACAGATACCTCATCTAATGTTAGGGACTAAGGGTAATAGGATTTGAGGAACAATTTTCTTTTCTTTTTCTTTTTTGTTGGTCATCGGGCTTGAATTCAGGGCCTGGGTGCCGTCCCTGAACTCCTTTGCTCAAGGCTAGTGCTTTACCACTTTCAGCCACAGCTCCATTTCTGGTTCTTCTGGTAGTTATTTGGAGAGAAGAGTCTCACAGACTTTCTTGCCCTAGCTGGCTTTGAGCCTTTATCCTCAAATCTCAGCTAAGATTACAGGTGAGAGCCACTGGCTCCCAGGAAGCAGTTTTATTTTCTTCTTCAGATTTGCCTATCTTATTTGTTTTTGGTTTGTTCTTTTTTCTAACTGAACCTGAGGATTGGACACCCTTGGCTAACACCTTACTAGCTACTTAGGAGGCTGAGATCTGAGCAAAAGGGTTTGGAGCCAGCCTGGGCAGGAAAATCTGCGAGACATTTATCTCTAATAAACAACAACAATAAAAACAGTCTAGAGATAGAGCTGTGGCTCAAGTGGTAGAATGTTAACCTTGAGCAAAAGAAACTCAGGGACAGTGCCCAGGCCCTGAGTTCAAATCCCAAGACGTGCACAAAGATAAAACAAAAACCCAAACCTAAACCTGTGCTATTTCTTGAAAAATAATCGTTATTCCAAGATAAATGAGAATGGAAGGAGGCAAAGCCCTTATTTCTGTGTGAGCCAGGGGAACCCTTATAATCCATAAAAAAAATCTCTATAGGTAGAGGGCCCTGGGAGCTGGTCATCAGATTATCTGTTTATTAAATCTTTTGTTTGCTTGTGGCTGGATTTTACTTTGACCCGCTGGCCTACTTTTTCCTTCAGGGCCTGAATTGTTGACCGGAGCAACTTCACATGGCTGCTTCATCTGCTCTCCTTCGCGAGTCTGTTGGGAGGATTCTCACAGACCAACACAACTGTTTACTAGAATAGCAACACTCATAGAAGAACTGCCTTCTCCTCCTAATTAATGGTGTTTTCGCAGGGAAATGTGTGCCTCGTGAGATTGCCACTTGACACCACAGGGAGGAAGAAGGAGGAGATTTTCCCACCCTGTTGGTGTTGTATAGTTAATTAAGCCACGCAAGACCACTGGAACTACTCCTGCCCTCAGAAGGAAAAGATAGTAACCTCTGCCTGCGAGATTAAGATTGTACTCAGTTGTCTTGTGATCACGCAGCTATTTCCTGAGTTGGGGAAAGAACCTGTCAGTTTGCACACTTGCCACGTGGAGGATGAATGCTGCCTGACAGGGTTGCTGTCTGCTCTCTTCTCCTGTGTCCAAGAGGGAAGGTCATTTCTCACATACCTTTGTTAGATCTGAGTTTTTCTGGGAGCCAAACCAAGTACTCCCATCCTTTGGGAGCTGACCCAAAAAGAGCTCCTCTGTGAACTTCTGCTCTTTGGTTAGGCAATCTCCAGAAGTGGGTTGGGTGAGCAAGGGAAGGGGAGTGGTGGAATTGGAGTCACCCTATTTATTTCATCACCAAGCTACATTAGACAAAGGGCTTGTGTTTGCAGTTGTCTCCTGATGAAATCCAGTGACTCAGGGAAAGCCATCTGACCCAGTCCTGTTGTAATAGCTGATGTCCTTAGCTCTATTTGATCTCAGTGTTTTTCCTCATGTAGCTACCTAGAACCTCAGAGTTGGGCAGAAGGAAGTGTTTACACAAAAACCCAGTCTGTGCTTTGAAGAAGGTTTTGATTCCATGATAAGCTCTTTGAACTTGGCTGTCCTGGACAATTTTCTTGGCCATTGTAACACGGTTGGTTTCTCAAAGGCACGCTGAAAGACCTTAGACAAAGGGCTTTGTTTTTATTATGCTCCTTTATTCCAAGTACTCAGCTAGTCTAGACAAAGAGTGCTGTTCCTAAAATGTCCAGCCCTAAAGCAGCAATGTACAAAGGGAGGCAAGAACAGAAAAGGACAAGAGTATGCCGTCTCTACAGCCCAGGAGACAGTAAGATGTCAGATGCCTCATCAATGAGAGGAACAGGGAGAGGAGAGCTAGAGGCTGGGAGAAGCCAGATGGGAAGATAATCTATTTTTGAGTGTGCTTCTTCTTTCCAGTGGATAAGTCCCAAGCATACAGTTTCAGCTAACTGCACTCCAGCAACTAAATCACAGTTTCTCTCTTGAATAGCAGGGTTTCTGGAAGCAATCTGGACAGTTCCCTGGCATCTGGGATCCAGGATTTCATCTTGTTCCTCTACTATCCTAGTGTATTGTTCTTGCCTACATAGTTTCATACGGTTTTATCACCTGTGGCAGTATTCACATAGGAAGGAGGGAAAGTGGAGAATTGTACCATGGGTAGCTTACAGGCACTAGCACTCACATCCCATTGGCCAGAACTTAGTCACATGGCTACCCATAGTTGCAACGGAAATTGGAAAAATGTAGTTTCAATTCTTTGCAACCATAGGTCCAGCTGAAAATGAACCGAGCTATTCCTAGAAAGGAGGGGAGAAGTGATTGAGGAGAGACAGGGATCCCTGAACTTGTCATCACTACCATGTGTGATAAGAATTAACATAGCAGTAAAATCAAAGCAGCCACTTGGACAGGACTAGCAATGAAAATTTCCCAGTGTTCCACCATAAAACATTTTAAGGACCACTATATCAGACCCAATGTACTAGGAGTTTATTTTCTTTTTTGTGGAGCCTGAACTCTGGGCCTGGGCGCTCTCCCTCAGCTCTTCAGCTCAAGGCTCTCATGCTCTACCACTAGAGCCACAGCACCACTTCCACTTTTTCTGCTTTATGTGGTGCTGAGGAATCTAACCCAGGGCCTCATGCATGCAAGGCAAGCGCTCTACCACTGAGCCAGCTTCCTAGTTTTAGGAGTTTATTTCCTTAAACATCAATTCCAACTGGATCTAGATTTCTCCTCCTTTGCCAGGGAAGCTGAATTTGAAAGTTGAGAGTCTGTGAGCTACCCTGAATCTTTGTGTTTAAGATCAAATAAGGATATACAAAATATTCCTGGAAGCATGCATTAGAACAAGTAGGATTTTCTTCTGTTTTTCTCCCTTCCTTTCTGTTTCCCTCTCCCATCTGTGTAAACTAGGATTCAGACATCCCCAAGTCCTAGAAGAAGTCTTTGCAGAAGAAGTCTTATTCCCTGATAGGTGTAGAACTCAGATGTCCTTCAAAGGTTTTTGGGCAGGGGCTGGAAGAGGAGAGGTGGTACAGAGAGTCCTTATGCAGTGTGGTAAACAAGCAGCAAATGGGCGTTTCATTTTCCATTAGCCAGAGAGGCATTTTATTTCCACTAGAAATGGGAGCAGACGTGAAAGCAATTAGTGTTAGTGGGTTTACAGTGACATCCCTAGAGCCAGCAAAATCCTAGAGCCAGATGTCTGTACTTTACTGCTTCCTTGTTCAGAGAACATTGGGGAGATTTTTCCACCCCTGCCCATCCTACCTCCTGCCAAAAAAGCCCAAAATATCACAGTTGGGAGAAGAGAATATTCCCTGACTAGCAGAGACAGGAGGTCTGTTCTCTAGAGGGAGAGAATACTGCCTCTGAAGTTGGGAAAGAGGCCAGACATGACAAGACAGAGTCTCCTTGCAATTCCCCACACTCTTCCCAGCCCCAGAACCTCCAGATCACTGAGGAGTTAGAGATTGAAGTATTAATTAGAAATGGTGAACTCAACACCACTGCTACCTTTCTTTGACTTTCTTTGACTGTCTCCCTTCTCCCTCCTCAGTCCATCCACAAATCATGGGAGAAAATAGAGGAGAGATAACAGTCCAAATAGAAGCTCTGAACACCATCCTTACCTCTACTTCTTCCTAAGCTCATGTGACCCAAATGTGTTGCATCTCAATTTTCCTATAACCATGGTCACTACCAGACGACTAAAACCCTGAAAATCCACTGCTCACATACTTTCTAATGGTTCTGTTTTCCTCAGGTCTTCCTTTAAGACCAAATATTGCCTGGGGAGTCACTGTTTGTCTCCTGTGCTGTGTATCAGGGAAGCATGCATGGTTACTGAGCACATGAGGCTGTCCACGTTGCGATGTTCTGTAAGCAAGTGGGAATCCATGCCGGATTTCCAAGACACGGTTTGAACAACAGATGTAAAATATCTCAAATGTTGTGCTGATGATGTGTTCATATCCATTTGTATGCACAAGGTTGAAGATAATGTGTTCTATAAAATATATTTCATTTGGTTCCTTTCTATCATTTTACCTGAGGCTCAGGATAAATCAAGTCTCCTATTTGGCAGAACTGAGGTTGAAGCCCACATACATGTTTTGGAAGCCACAGTCATAATCCCAAGGATTTAAAAACTTTTTCACCCACATTATTTAATTTGATCCTTACCAAATACCTTGTAAAAGGTAGCAAAGCTGGGCAAATCCCTCCATTTTACTGACAGGCTGCAATTTCCCTTAATTTTAAGAAGACTATCCAATAAGTCCATGACTTTGTGATTTCCTAATAACAAGAAAGGGCTCTAGTAGGGTGCCAGTGGCTCATACCTATAATCCTAACTACTCAGGATCACAGTTTCTAGCCAGCCCAGGCAGGAAAGTCCATGAAATTATTATCTCCAACTAACCATCGAAAAGCCAGAAGTGGAGCTGTGGCTTAAGTGGTAGAACATCAGTCTCAACTGAAGAAGCTAAGGGAACAGTGCCCAGACCCTGAGCTCAAGCCCTGATACTGGCACAAAACCAAAAAATGTTGCTTTTGAAGGCAGGTATAAGTTTTCAAGTAGAGTCACAGTGGGACTTAGAAAGGGAGAAATCTTGAGTTTGCACTTAGTGTATGCTTCCCGGTTTATTTAACCACCCTACTCCCCGATAGATCACACTTTATTTTGACAAAATACATGCTCTTTTGATCATTGTCTGTCGTGGATTGATCTAAATTCTGGGGGAAGGGGCATCCAACGTGTTTCCTCATCCAGTATGACAAAGGCTGCCTGGGAGCTAAAGGTCTGGGTGGGTCTCCCCACTGCAGTTGCTGACTCTTAAAGGCAGGTGTGTTCAGGGATCTCAGGGCAGTGGCATTTGTCAGCTGATAAAACATTGTAATTTGTCCCGTCCCCATTGTGACTGGTATTATATGCTGGCCTACGTACCTCTGACTGGGCATGTTCAATATATTAGCTTGTCTGTCTTTTCGAGAGAATCCACTAGACCTAAAATCTTTATTCTTACCTCAACATAGCAGGAAGCCAGAGACTCTGTTTTAAAAAGAAAAACAAAACCACACACACACACACAAAACCAGCATTACCTTGATTTCATAGAAGGAAACTCAGCTCCTTGGGAGTGTGTGAGTAACTGAAACTAGAGTTTCAGACCTGAGTCCCAAACTCTAGGAGTTTCACATGTCACTCAACACCAAATAAAGAGATAAAGGGCAGAGAAGGGGGATGTATTACGTGGTAGGCCACAGGATGGCAGCACTTTGGTACATAGTCAGCTGCCTTTGAGGGTACAGATATAGGCCTTAGGTTAAAAAGGGAGAATTTGGGGCAGTAGGTGAGAAGATATGGACAGTTAAAATATTCCTAGGTAACAGGCAGGTTCAGAGGTGGGCAAAGGGGGCCATAGGTGGTCCGATTGTCCCTTGTCTCAGGATTGGTAAGGTAGGGCCTTGTTACAATAAGTCATTGATGCCTGGCTAGTGATCTAGTCCTTTCTGGATTCCAAGATGGCTGCAAAGTGACTGCAGGAGAGAATAGCTCAAAAACAGAGGAGACAACAATGCCTACCTAGCCTTTATCCTTCTCCCGGTTAATTTGGGTTAATATTTCTCAGCAAAAAGCTGCTTTTAAGAACTCTTGCATAACCATGTGGACCCATGTGGAAGATTGTAGGAAAGTGGGAAGCTACACATTGGTTTTTCCAAAAGGGAATGCTCATATAAAATATCAGTTAACCTCCTCACTCCAACCTTTCTCTCTCTCTCTCTCTCTCTCTCTTTTGGGTCAGTCGTGGGGCTTGAACTCTGGGCTTGGGCGCTGTCCCTCAGCTCTTCAGCTCAAGGCAAGTGCTCTACCGCTTGAGCCACAACGTCGCTTCCAGTTTTCTATTGGTTTATTGGAGATAAGAGTCTCATGGACTTTCCTTGCCCAGGCTGGCTTTGAACTGTGATCCTCAGATCTCAGCCTCCTGAGTAGCTAAGATTACAGGTGTGAGCCACCGGCGCCCGGCCAACCTTTCTCTTTTTATATCTATATTTAAGCCTTTGATCCATCTTGAGTTGTTTCATTTGGCATTACTGGGGGTTGAACTCAGAATCTCATTTGCTAGGCCAGTGCTCTACCACTTGAGCCACACCCCAGGCTCTTTTGCTTTTTGGTTTTCCAGTGTCTTGACTTTTGACCAGATTACCCACAAACTGCAGTCTAAACCCTACAATCTCTGCCTCCTGAGCAGCTGAATTAATTTCAGCTGGCCTTGAATTAATTTCTGCATATAGTATGAGGTAGCACTCTGGTTTTATACTATTAACATATGCATATCTACTTGTCCTAACTCTTACTTGTTGAAGACTCTTCTTTTCCCATAGGATTGTCTTGGTATCCTTGTTGAAATAAGTTGACCATAAGAATGAGGATTTATTTCTGAACTTGTACTTCTCCATGAATCCTTATGTCAGTGCCACACTATCTTCATTGCTGTAACTTTATAGTAAGTGTTGAAATCATGAAGTATAAACCCTCTTACTTTAAATGTAGTATTTTGTTGAGGTAACTTGCATATAGTAAAATGTACCTATTTTTAAAGGTATTTATTATTTGGTGAGTTTTAATATATATGTGAATAGTATACTAACCTTTAGATACAAAATATTTTCATCTTTCTGGAAACAATCTGGAGAGATCTTGCAATCCATTTCCCCCTTCCTATCTCCATCTCCATCTGGGCAAGTAACCATGAATATGGTTTCTGACCTGACAGCTTTTGCCTATTTTACAGTTTTACATAAATAGAGACCTATACTATGTATCCTGTTGTGTCTGCTTCTCTTCCCTCAGGGTAATATTTTGGGGATTTCTTCCCATCCGTGCATTGCTCAGAAGTTCATTTATTTTTCACTGCTAAATAGTATTCTATTTCAAGTCTGCATCAGTTTGCTGTGTTGGATGTTGGAGTCTTTCCACTTCAGGGCTACTGCAAATACAAGTGCTGAGCCTTTGTGTTTGTCCCGTTTGTCTGTAAGGTCCACCCTGGGAAGGCAGAGCAGACTCCTCCCTCCTCTTGGTTAAGTCTCCACCCAGTACCTGTGTCACCTAGGCAACTGGCACACCTGGAGGCAGTCACTTCCCCCCTCCCTCTCCCCCCCCCCCTCCAGGTGAGCATCCAGTGTAGCCCACACCTTCTCCACCCCGGGCCTGGGTAAGTCCTGGCCTGGCTGTAGGTCAACCATTTTTATCCCTGAGGCACGGGCTTCCAACTTGACCAGAGGCAGCCTGAAGCTGAAAAATAAACCTTTCCCCTGCCTGAATACCACGTGCTGCTCTCTCTTTCCTTGGCTGCCGATTTAATGTACCTAATAGGGTCCATGTAAGTTTTCATTTCCCTTGGGTGCATTTCTAGGACCGGACTTTTAGGGAAGCTATGTGGTTTCTCTTATTTTTTTTTTTTTTTAACCCAAAGCAGTTGCTGCAGCCCATCTCTTTGAAATGTCCAGTGTTAGAGACTGGCTCATGATGTTCTGGAAGAAATAAAGTAGCCAGCAGCTTTAGTTAGTGGAGATCACCAGCGACAGCCCATAGCCCCTGGATGACCCTCCTGCTGGCTGTGGGGGGAAGTTGCTGTAGGTAGAGGCAAATGGCAGAGCAGGGCTGGGAGAGGCTGATTGCTTAACAGCCTGCAGTTCTGCCTCCAGGCAACCCGGATTTCTGAGCATCCTGAGTTACTTCCTCTGCAAGTCCTAGGAAGCTCATTAATTAAAACTAGACACCTGCTGTGGGCAACTGACATATTCCAGGTTAAATGAATGTTTGAGGACAAATATTCATTTTTAAAATCGATTCTATTGAGTTTTACATACAGTGAAATTAGTGTACAACTTAATGAATTGGATAAATGTATATACCTGACTAATGACTTTAATCAAGACTTTTTTTTTCTTTCTTGCAGTATTGTGTGGCTTGAAATCAGGGCCTTGTGCTTACTAGGCAGATTCTACTGCTAAACCATTTCCCCACCACTGTGGGCCCCTACCCTTTCAGGATATGGCTCAGGCTGCTGAGAGATGCCAGGGGCTGGAAATGGGAGAGGAAGTGGGGGCAGGTAGCTTCTCACAGCAGGCTGCTGACCTGGGGTGAGGAGGCCAGGGCCCTGAAGCCTCACGACCCTTCTTTATTACAGGGACTTCTGGGAGCCCTCAGCAGGTCTGCTCTTCTTCCCAGCCAAGCTCCCAAAATGACCCACTTGGGTGCCCTTGTTCCTTTGCTCAGCACATTTATCCACCCCCTGGCCTCTCAGTGGCTGTGTGTATGTGGTCTTTGAGTGACTTAGCACACGCCAGTGACTGCTGCTCCCACTCAGAGACATCTCCAGATGTGTGATTTTACTCTGGCAACTGTCACAGTCTAGTGACTTAAAACAATCCAGATTTTGCCTGGCACCAGTGGTTCACGCTTGTAATCCTAACTACTCAGGAGGCTGAGATCTGAAGGTCATGTTTCAAAGCTAGCCCAGGCAAACAAATCCAAGAGACGCATATCTCCAATTCACCAGCAAAAAGCCAGAAGTGGAGTTATGGCTCAAGTAGCAGAGTGCTAGCCTACCTACAGTGAGAAAGGTAAAGGACAACACACACACACACACACACACACCCAACACACACACACACACACCACACACACACACACACACACACCCAACACACACACCACACACACACACACACACACACACACCCAACACACACACACACACACCCACACACACACCCAACACACACACACACACACACCCAACACACACACACCACACACACACACACACACACCCAACACACACACACACACACCACACACACACACACACCACACACACACACACCCAACACACACACACACCACACACACACACACCCAACACACACACACACACACCCAACATACACACACCACACACACACACACCCAACACACACACACACACACACCCAACACACACACACACACACACCACACACACACACACACACACCCAACACACACACACACACACACAGATTTATTCTCCTAACGATTCTAGAGGGAAGATGTGGGACCTCAGTGTGCTAGTCAGGCTGCATTCCTTCTGGAAGCTTCCAGGGAGAACCCATCCCTTTACCTTTTCCAGCCTGCAGAAGCTTGTGACCTCTAGCTCAGCTCATACTGACCTCTTTCTTTCATGATGACGTCTGTGACCCTTTCTGATCTCTTGTCTGATAAGGATCATGTTGATTACATCAGGGTACCAGGATAATCTAGGATCATCCTCCCTCGTCCTCCTTCATTTGATCACAAAGTCCCTTTGGCTATCACCTAAGGGAATCCATTCACAGGCATTGCAATACAGAGAAGGCACAGGAGTTTCCCTACACCCTCTGAAGTTTTGCTGAACAAAGTAACTGGAGAAGAGCCAAACATTGAATACACATGGGCAATTACCTAGTATAGTTAGTTACCAGCTCACCATTATTGAGAAAATTATAAAACCCTTTTCTACAAGGGGAGGGCGGGATGGTGGGTGTGATCCATTGTTAGGGGAACAGTAAATGGTTTTAAGGGGAGCTCAGTGGCCTAGGACAAAGTCTGACTGGCCTGCAGAGGAGAAGATAGTTTGTTACTGACTCTGTGTGGGATCAAGCTGGAGGACGCTGAGGTGGGACAGGTCTGTCCAGCTGCATGGGCCACCTGCAGGACAGTTTCTTCCTGCCATGTGAGTTTTCTCTTTATTTTTTATTACCTTTCAGTAGTTGTATAAAGTGGCTTCAACAAATCAGTTTATAAGAACGATTCATCTTGATCAATGTTACTTCTCTTGTTCTAGTCCCTCCTTTTCTTTTCCTTTTTGGTAGTGCTATAGTTTGAACTTAGTGACTTGTGCTTGTGAAGCAGCCACACATCCAGCCTTTTTTTTTTTAACGTTAGCTGTTTTTCACATACAGTGTCAGGTTTTTGTTGCAGGGCTAGCCTGGACACTCAGTCTCACTCGGCCTTCCTGCATAGCTGGAATGACAGGCATGTGCCACGTCCCACCCATTGTGTTTCTCTTCTGGTCTCCAGGTAGACAAAGGAACTTTGTGGAAGTTGAAAGGGGAGAAGTAAAGGGAGGTCAGAGGGACCTTGATTCTTAGGCAGGTTCTAACAAGATTCAGAATCTTTATCACCAAGGTGCTGTGGGTACAGGTGTGTTTGGATGAACATGAGTATCCGGACCTGAGTTCCAGTTCCAGAGCTGGGATCCTCTATTTCCTCATCTCTAAAATGGATGCAGGCCAGGCACTGGCTCTTACCTGTAATCCTAGCTACTCAGGAGGCTGAAATCTGAAGACTGTGATTCAAAGCCAGCTCAGGAAGAAAAGTCTGTGAGACTCTTATCTCCAACTAACCAGCAAAAAGCCAGTCTGGAGGCATAGCTCTAGTGGTAGAGCACCAGCCTTGAACAAAAACAAACAAGTGAGAGTGTGAGGCCCTTAGTCCAAATCCAGTACTTTCACAGGAAGGAAGGAAGAAAGGAAGGAAGGAAGGAAGGAAGGAAGGAAGGAAGGAAAGGGGAGGAAGGAAGGAAGGATGGATGGATGGAAAGGGGAGGAAGGAAGGAAGGAAGGAAGGAAGGAAGGAAGGAAGGAAGGAAAGGGGAGGAAGGAAGGAAGGATGGATGGATGGAAAGGGGAGGAAGGAAGGAAGGAAGGAAGGAAGGAAGGAAGGAAGGAAAGGGGAGGAAGGAAGGAAGGATGGATGGATGGAAAGGGGAGGAAGGAAGGAAGGAAGGAAAGAAGAGAGGGAGAGGAGGGAGGGAGGGAAGGAGGGAGGGAGGGAATGGGGGATGGGGCAAAGGAAGGGAAATAGAGGCAGTACTATAGGTTTGGGGAAAGTTAAAGAGGAAGCCTTTCACTGTGAGGTTGTCATCAGGACAGAACAGCTCCATAAATGATGGCTTGATGATCTGGAGGAGCTTTGTATTTCTCAGCTTAGTTAGTATTGGGATGGGCTTTCATGGGGGAACATTCACCTTCCTGGCTCCCAGATCCTAGGAAAGGGCAGGTGATGCTGACATATTGAGATGCTATCCCTGCATCCTGCCTGCCCCTCATCCAGGCAGGATGGTCCTTGCGTGCATAGGCCAGCTGCTGCAGGCCTGGGAGGGCCCCAATGCTTGGCATGGGGAATCCCTTGGTGGGAGGAGTCTATGGAGAGGTGATGAGAGGGAGGCCTGGGCCGGGAACTCACTCTGATGGGAGTCAAGGGGGCTGTAACATTTATACCAAGAAGTTTGTTCAGTGGGAACAAAGACTGGAGAGGTCATGGTGGCTCTGGGCTTTTTTACCTCAAGTGGAAGGAGCTAACATTTATGGGAGTCCTGGTGGCTGGCTGAGTGTACTTCCCGTAAATTGATCTTTGGTCCTCCGGATGTTACTTTACTATCTACTAAGGAGAGAGCTGGAGCCCTGAGAAGGGAACTCCCTTATCTGAGCTCACCCAGCTAGGAAAGGGCAAGCCTGGCTTTTGTCCAGCTTCTAAGCCCTTCACCAAGACTCTGAAATACCTGAATTCCTTGATTATAGGTGACTATCTTGGATAGAAGGAGGAATAAGATCTCCCTAAGCAAGGTGAGGCCATGCTAAGAGTTTTATCTGGTGGTTTATAGGCTCTTTACTGCGGCTCGTGTGCTTTTTGGAGAGGGCCAAAGGACACAGCTGTCCTAATCACTGGGCACACTCATTCCCTTTCAAATCCATCTTGACTCTCTTCTGAAACACACATTATTTTACTCCATTTTGTGTTGCTATGGAAAAATGCTTGGGACATGACAACAGGTAGGAAAGCAGGAGTTTTATGAATGAGGTGATTCACTCATTTGGGGCAAAATGATGCAAGATTTCACTACCCCTCTCAAAATGACATGCCGTTGAGATCTTCTGAGTGGGCTCTGGAACTTTCTATTTCATATCTTGGGGTGTGGTAGATAGATAGACCATAAGTGAATGAACTCATAGCAAGTGGAACTGTGCATCAGCTGGGACTGCTGTATTTACCATCACCAGACTTGAGAGGGGGGAGACAGTCTTGAAGCAGGACCTGTTGCTCCATCCTGGATAGAGAGTCCTGTTGGACCACCTCTGTTATTGCTGCAGGCTCTCCTTACCTGTGCTGTAGCTTGAGTATAGCTTGAATCAATGGCTGGCACACATCACCATATCTAGGTTTTTTTTAAGAAATTGGTTTTAATGGGGTCTCATGAACTATTTTTTTCCTAGGTTGGCCTTGAATTGCAATCTTCCCTCTCTCAGCTGGGATTAAAGGTTGAGCCATCACACCTGGCTGAAGTTAACATTCTAATTATGCCCAGCTGAAGAAACTGAAGTCCAAAGGCATGATAAAGCTTTGAGACTCAGCCTTTAGAATAGCTCCCTTTCCTGTGGCCTTCATCAGTATTCTCTATTCACGTGTTTCTGACACCATCTGGAAGTTCTGGCCACGATGATCTCAAGTCAAGTCCATTTCTCTCCTAATATCTTCAAAGAAACATGCAAAAATATTCACCATCTTTTGTGAAATAACTCTTCATATCCTTGAAATTTATAACTTAAGTATTACTTAAGCTTTCTCTTTTCTGGCTTTGTTTTTGTCTTCCCTCGTTGGGTTAATTTAAAGCAACAACTATTTATTGAAGGCTGTGATTGTGCTAGGCTGTTGGAAGACACTAAGAAATAGGTACAGTTGTCGAAAGGGTCTGACCCTCAAGTTCCTAATAGTGTTTATTTAGCACTTCCTGTCGCAGACACTGTGCCCAGCAGCTTACCTACATCGTTTCAGCAAATGTCATAACTGGCATGGCAGCAGAGGGTAGAGAAGGAAACTTACCCCAGGCTTGGACTCTTCAGGAAGGGGGTCCTGGAGGAGTTGGAACTTGGGTTGCATCCTAGAAAGAGGGTGAACTGGAGAGTCATGGAGCAAAGGTAGGGGGGAGGGCATGTACAGGGAAGCTGATCCTATTTGCATTTGAAGACTAAGCAGAAGAAATGCAGGGGCCTCTGGGAGATAGAAAATCAGGTCAATGTGGGGAAAGTCTCAAACATGATATGGTAGGGAATGGTGAAGATTAAGTTTCTATACAGTAGGGGTGTGTGTGTGTGAGAGCTTGTGTGATTAATGGTCCAGTATGGACCTTGAGAGAAATGACTCCCAATTAGCATGGCCAAAGCCCTTCTCTTGGAATTTGGAATAAAGTGTTTGCATGTGCAGGTGCTGCATCCTGCTGTCCACTGATTCATGGGCCCTGTAATATTTCTTGGCGAAAGCAGCTTTTAAGCACCAGTTACAGGAACAGGTGTTTGCATAAAGTCTCTGCCTTGCCATATTTACCTCTTTCCTGTATGTACTGCTTCCTCAACCTCTGGAGGGGTCGTGTGGACAGAGGGCAGTGTTTGTGCTGAAAACCGCCAGGAAGAACCATAGAACAAATCACAGTTGAGGGAAGAGATTTGCAGGGAGCTGAGGCTCACTGATGAAGGGGTGGACCATGGCTGAGATGAGCAGGCTCTGCCAACTGCCCAGGTGAAGTTTCTGTTGACTCTGGCTAGCAGGGTATAACCTCGTGTTCACTCAAAGCAGTCATTTCTCTGCACCAGCTTGGGTGCTACATAGAATCAGCTCTCCAAAGCAGCTGGTTTTTTTTGTCTGGTCCTTCATTGTGTGCTAAACCAGTATACCACGCAAACTCCCTTAGCTCTGCAGAAGAAGGGAGATTTGGCTATTTTCCGGAAGCTGTCTGACATCCCCTGTCACAATCTTTTAGGGCCTGGGGACTAAGGAACAGAAGGCCAAGACCTATGAATTGCAGTTTGAAGCAATATGGGTGATTGCTCAAATGCACTTGGCAACTGGTAGAATGAGTCTTGCAAGCTGGCCTTGGAGAGGAAGAACAGGAGAGGAAATGTAAAGGAGGGCTGCACAGAGCTGAGCACCTTTTCTGTGGAGAGGGAGGAGGGGAGGGGAGGACTGAGGCTGCCCTGCTTTGGAACTAGAGTGGCCCCCAAAGGCCCATGGGTTCAGGCCTGGTCTCCAGTCCTTGGTTTTGTTGTCAGCTAGTGGGGAAGTGGGGCCCAGGCACTGGAAGTATACACTTGAAGGAAAAAGAGGGACCCTAGCCCTTTTCTCTTCCTGTTTGTTTTTGTACCCGGAGGTGAAATTGTGTTTTGCCGTGTGCTCCCATCACAGACCCAAAGCAATAGTTATTCCGTGTGTGTGTGTGTGTGTGTGTGTGTGTGTGTGTGTGTGTGTGTGTGTGTGTGTGTGTGTGTGTGTGTGTTGGTTCTAGGGCTTGAACTTGGGACTTTGAGCTTTTTGCTCAAGACTGACACTCTACCACTTGTGTCACATCTCCATTTCCAGATTTTTCCTGATTAGTTGGAGCTTAAAGTCATAGACTTGTCTGCCTAGGCTGGCTTTGAACTGCAGTCTTCAGTTCTCAGCCTCTTAAGTAGCTAGGATCACAGGCATGAGCCACCAGTCCCTGACAACCTTTTGTTTTTATAAGACAAGTTGGGTAGACTTTCTCTTTGTAAGTAATCTCAGGTGTTTGTTATTGTAACAGAAAGCTAACACCGGTGGCCTGAGTCCCTCATTTACTCTGTAAGTGCTTTAACTTTCACCACCCAGTGTGTCTTTTTGGAGTAGAAGCCCTTGAAGTGAGGGAGTGTCTTTATTTCAGGCACCATTTTTTAACTATACCTCATCTGCATTATTCTATTCAGTAGTTATATTTTTTTTACTCCTCAATTAGAAATTTAACCACTACAAATTTCACTCCATTTCAGTGAACTCAGATCCATTTGGCCAACTCTACTCATAAAGCCCTTGTCTGGCTCTTCTTAATGCCTTGGGAAAGCAAACTAATAATAATTAACATATTAATATTATTATTATTAGCAATTCCCATTTGTCTCTGAGTTCTCTTTGGAACCCACATCCCCAGCCTCCCAGCCGCAAGCCCCATAGGGACAGTCACCATTCCTTGATACAGGTCCTTTAAGGGAGATTTTCACCATCACCACTTGCCAGTGTCAAAGGAATGTGCTGTTAACTTCACAGTTTCCTGTGGCACTTTTAGGCTGCTGATCTCATCTGCAGCTAATTAGAATGAGAGAGCCCGTGAGAGTAGGTGGCGGTGTGGAATTTCTCTTGCTGTCCCGTCTTGAGGTAGGGCATAGAGGATTGTCACATGCCTGAGATGAGACCCTCATCCTTGTACCCAGCCCATACATTCTCCCTTCTCTCCTGGCGTTGGGTTGCAGCAGTTGCTAAGCAACCAAGTTATCTGTATTGGTGCATGTTGGGTCAGCAGATACAGAAGACAGACCTCTACTGTCTATTAGAGAATTCCAGCTGTGAGATAACTCAGCTGGCTGGAATGTAAACTCATCTGATGCCTCCAACCAGCTCTCTCCCTCTCCCCAGGATCCTGAAAGCTCTCTCTTTCTGGAGGCCTATCTCCTGACCTCCAGACCTCTATGGATCTGCCATTTGAGATTGGGAAAAATAACCTAGATGGAGGAAATGATAGCAGATTCAAACTTCATGGGTAAAAGAGAATTCCAGAGGATTTTAAATTGGTTTACAACTCATTTTCTATCTGCATTTGTATTCAAAATCTTCACACCAGGTGGCTCTTTCACTTCAGATTCTGGATTCTAACACATCTCAGATTCCCAGCTGATTAAGCTGGGAATGATTAAGTGGCCTTCCTCATCCTCTCTTCTGGAGCTCCTCTCATCTTTAGGAGCTTCTCGGGCCGCCGAGGGTCTGTCATTTATTGTAAATTGTCAACAAGTCCTAACAATCTCGGCCCCCAAACCCAAGTACTATGTTGAGGAGAAACCACAATGGCTTCCCTTTTAAAGAATGTATCATTGAGATAGGGGGAGGGTGCTGTTCAGAATGTTCTAGAACACCAGTTCTCACTCTCAATTCACTGTGGCCTTAAGTGTCTCAAGGATTTATTGTTGTTGTTGTTGTTGATGATGATGATTTGTTTTGTTTTTGTTTTTCCTGGTGCTCTTAAGCCAAGAGAAAGATTCAGTAATTCCAGTTAGGAATTAGGTCCAAATAGCTTAATAGCTGCTTGTAACCCATTGATTTTGCAATGCTTAACAAATAGCACATAAATTAAAAAAGTATAAGTACTCACATAAGTAATCACAGTGATTTTAATTATAATGGAAGCTTTCAAACTTGGCATCTGGTAGAATACTATATTACCACCTTTGTTTCTTGTCCACCTTGGCTTTTGTGTGCGTGTGTGTGCGTGTGTGTGTGTGTGTGTGTGTGTGTGTGTGTGTGTGTGTGTGTGTGTGATCTGTCTGTGTTTTAATCACAGCAACTGCCAGAAACTCAACTTCACAGAGACAGCATGTCCAGTAAGGCAATTTCAAATGTAGCCCAGTGTTCCAACCAAGAACTTGTTTGAGTTTGTTTCTGTGGTGTCCAGCAGATATCAAATATCACAATGTTCATCTCAAAGTTAAAATATAGTTATGAGTAACTTGGTGCTAGGGATCTATTCTGAGAACTGCATTGCTTGGCAGTTCTGTCATTGTGGGAACATCAACACCGATGAAAATGTTGATGGTCCAAGTCAATTGCTCAATGCTCTTTTTTTTTTTTTTTCTTGTCAATCCTGAACTCTGGGGCCTGAACTCTGGGCCTGTGTGCTGTCCCTCAGCTCTTCAACTCAAATCTAGTGCTCTACACTTGAGCCACAGCACCACTTCTGGCCTTTTCTTCTTATGTGGTGCTGAGGAATCGAACCCAGGGCCTCATGCATGCAAGGCAAGCAGTCTACCACTGAACCACCTTCCCAGGCGTGCTCAACATTCTTTTTTTTTGGTTGGTTGTGGGGCTTGAACTTTGGGCCTGGGCGCTGTCCCTCAGCTCTTCAGCTCAGAGCAAGTGCTCTACCACACTTGAGCCACAGTGCCACTTCCCATGTTCAACATTCTTAAAAGATCTGATTGACCAGGTATGTAAGAGCTGCCTGTCCACCTGTCTGCCTGCCTTTAGAATGTAGAAGACTGACAATTGATGTGATTTTCAATAACTGGGAATACCTACTAACTATGTCAAAAGGTTAGCATGGTAAATAAATAAGGCAGCAACATATATCTTCACTACCACCGCTGAGTGGTATGAGCTGTGCATGATTGTACAGGCCATACTTTTATACACCAGAGGCATGTACCTGGGTTATACCAGCATCACGTAATCATGAGAAAGTATGTCACTGGGTGATAGGGATCTTTGACCTGTGTTATAATATTACGGGGCCACAGTTGTACCTGTTGTTTTGTTACTAGACCACAGTGGGACCTCTGGGCCTCTGTGGTGCTGAAGTCCTCAGGTCAGGAACCATGGTTCTCAAGTACAGAATTAGGAGTGGAAAATACAAAATCCAGCAGCAACCTGGGTTCTCCCTTTCATTTCATCCCTTCATGGATGCTGGTGGGATTGAATGAGTATACAAAAATCCGTCACTATCAGCCGGGCAGTGGTGGCTCACTCCTGTAATCCTAGCTACTCAGGAGGCTGAGATCTGAGGATTCTGGTTTGAAGCCAGCCCAGGAAGAAAGATCCATGACACTTATCTCCTATTAGCCAGCAAAAAGCCAGAAGTAGAGAGGTAGCTCACGTGGTTGAACACCAACCCTGAGTGAAAGAGCTAAGCAAGAACTTGAGGCGCTGAGTTCAAGTCCCAGTACAGGTACCTTCCCCCCACCCCTCCAAAAGAAAGGAGAGAAAAAATAACAACTTCACTATGACTTTATTCCTTTGTTAATCCTTTGTTAATTCCTTTGTAATCACGTTTCACCACCTCTCAGACTGCATTTTACACTGCATTGGATTGTTTTGAGGGGGCACAGACTCACAGAGTGGATTTTTGTGAGTTTGAGTCCGGGCACTACCACCTAGCAGGGTATGAATTTGGCCATGGGCTCATCAGAGTCTGGACAGGCAGTGTGTGAAACGGACAGGTCAGCAGCCTCTGCAGATTCCTGGGAGATGATCATTTATGCAAAGCAGCTTCCCTGGTGCTTGGTAGTAGGGAATGCACCTGTCAATCAATATATGTGAAATATTTGTGTTATTTCCTCCCCAGCCTGGGCACATCAAGCCTTTCTCAGGAGTTATTGATGAGAGGAAGGTAGATGAGACACAGAGAAAGCCAAGCCTGGGCCTCTGTCCTTTCTCTTGGGATCTGGCCCACCTTTGGTGATAACTGCTATGTCTAAGACATTAGTAGAGGTCCTCACTGGCTTGTCCCAAGTCTTGTGCAAGGCTGATGAGTGACCAAGCCCCAGCCAGATCTGCTCCGGTGCTGTACTGTTGCAGAGTCCTTGGAAATCTGCAAGCATTTCTTAGTATGGGAGCATGCTCTGTTCATTACAATCTTCTTGGGACTCAGTTCCCAGGGACTGGAGGCCTGTTCTGCATCCTGACTGATTCTAGGGCCTTGCCAGGAAGTTTCTAAAACTTAATTTCTAGCCCTTGTTGTCCATAAGATAGGGGAGGCCCTTACCACTGCATCTCACCACAGAGGCCTCTGGCTTGTCTTGGGGATTTCTAGGAAGAGCCCAGTGGTCTGGGAGTTCCTGTCTGCACTGTTAGTAGATGGTTGCAAAAGGAAACAAAGTACCAGGACTCTGCCTTAGCAAGTGCCTGGGACAGGGTGGCTGGTCTCTGCCGTCAATGAGCCTTGTTTCAGCTTTGCTTTGTGAAGTGGACTGTCCTCATTTGGTCCCAAGTGGAATAATAGGTCCTGACCCTTTAAGAGGATGCAGGAGAAATACAAGTGAGCTGGCTTCAGATCTGCAGAGGGTAGCTTGTTTTTTGGATTGAGGGTAGGAAGCCCTTCTTAAATACCCTCTTATTCTCCATCTACCTCTATCCCCAGGAGTTTTGGTGTGTGTGTGTGTGTGTGTGTGTGTGTGTGCGTGTGTGCACGTGTGTGCGCGTGCGCGCGCGCTAGTACTGGTGCTTAAGCTGAGGGCCTGGGTGAGGTCCCATTTCAACCATAGTTCCACTTCTGGCTTTTTGGTGATTAATTGGAGATAAGAGTCTCATGGACTTTCTTGTTCCAGCTGGCTTTAAACCGTGATCCTCAGATCTTAGCCTCCTGAGTAGCTAGGATTACAGGTGAGAGTCATTGATGTTTGGCCTCCATCCCCAGTTTTTGAGGTTCTAAGGCTGTGGGTTCTGTAGATGTCAAGGACATAATTATTACCAAGCGATCCTGAGCCCAGGGAAGATAGTGACATAGACCTATTAAACCATTGGCTATAACCAAAAATGAGGCTGCTGACCTTCAATTTATGGGCAACTTTTACCCAGCCTGGCCCCCCTGTAACTATCCAAGCTAGCTAGTAATGCCAGCAGAGCCTCCCCAGGGGTGTGGGCCTTGTAAACTTGACATTGGCTAATGTGCTGGGGGTAGGTAGGGGAAACAGAACTGGTATCTGGCGCTCTCATGTGGTTTTTCATTCATGACAGCCACTGGGACTCGGCTGGGGCCCTGGCAGAGGACATTCCAGGTTCCTTTTTGAATCTGCTACATTTCAGCAGTGACTTTGTTGTTGACCTAGGTGGTTTTCCTTGAAGTGCAATGCCCTTTACACTACGCATTTCATGCTCTCAGCTGTTGGTTTTGGGAAGCCAGCAGGGCCAGATATCATCTCCGACTCACAGATGCTTTCTAGGCAGGCCTAGAACCACTTAGATTTCCAGGCTGTACCTTCACCAACTCTTGCTGTCACACAATTCCCTGTCACCAACTTCTTTAGAATTATTATGGCCCTGAGAGCTAACCTGGGCTCTTTTATTTGGATCTGATACTAAGCTCAGCACACATTTCTGAGGCAGGGCAGGGCCACTGTCATCCCATCCTCTGAGTGCAAGTGTTAGTATTCTAGCTTTTAGCTATTATGGGGCAAAATTGGTCACATTCCCCTAGCCTCCATTTTCCTTTAATATTGAGTCATGTTAGACCTTGGCTGCTCTATTAATAAGCCTTGCTTGTGAGAAGCCCAAATCAGCCCCTCCGCAAAGGGATCTGGAAAACTTGGAAACCTGTGCTCCCTTCCAGGGTAGTATTTTAATTACCAACAACAGAAACTACAAGAATGGTATTTGCAGAGTGGAATTTTGGGAAAGGAACATTAGTTCTTCACAGATGTGGTGCAGGGGAGATTGGGAAAGTAGGTTTGGAAAACAAAGAGAAGATAAAAATAACTGGAAACTGGAATGACAGTCCCAATGTCACCAATGACCCCTTCCTGGGTGGCTGGACTCCGTGGCTAGCCCTGGCTGAGCAGGGAGCCACCTCCTAGGTGCCACTGCCACCATAGCAGTGTTGGAACCTAGCAGTTGGCTGTCTCCGCAGCGTGGATCGGCTCCTCCTTCTCTTCTTGTTTAAAATCCCACAAACCAGATTGTATGCTCATACCTGTATGGAAAAGGCTTCTGGGAAAGCAAGCAAACTGGCTTGGTTCCAACTGTGGGAAGCTGTGCCTCCCATCAAGACTTGCTTGTGAGAAGTTTCCCAGCACAGTGCAGAAGATTCAGAGGCTGGAAAACTTATCCAAATGACAAATCTCTGCTACCCACCAGGCCCTTCCACGCCTCCTCCCAACAAATGCAGACACCAATTATTACACTATGGGTTACCTGTCAGTTTCTACCTGTGGTCACTTAGCCACCACCTCCCAAGTGAGGTCATAGACTTGGGACAGTGTCAGCATTGGTGGTAGTGGTAATGTAGATGATGTAGATAAAGACGCTGGGAAAATGTGTTAAATGTGTTATCACCACCTGTCCTGGGGTCTGGTTCCCCTGGGGCCATGGGAGGAGCTTCTGTCTGCTCAAACCATACTGCTTATTTTCGTGGAGAGATGTAAATCAGGTTCTCACAGCGGGTGCATTTGTTCCCATCCTCTCTGACAGAAGGAGGAGCCATTGGTTCTTTGTAAGACTGCAGGGAGCATTGGGCAGGTTTTGTTTCCCCCTTCCCCCCTTCCCCCCCCCCCCCCCCAGGACCTGAGCTCCTGGGCTGCCCTGGGTGGAGTGAGAATGAGCCACACTGGTCCCCTCCAGCCCCTTGCTTTGTGGAAGTGTTGGTGTGGCAAGTCCACTGCCTCTCGGTTCTTTCAGCCAGGATGGGTGGCGCCTGTTTGCCACAGGCTGGAGCCCTCAGGGGACTTCTTGTGGTCAGCAGTGAGAACTGTGTCCCCACAATGCCGGCTTGGCTTCCCCAGCCACTGCCCTCCCTGATTAAGCATCTTTCGGTTGCTCCCACCTGTGCAGTGGGATGTGGTGTAAGTAGACAGTCACCCTATCTCCTGCCTCCCACCTCTGGCCCTTGCAAACTCAAGCCTGTGGTCCAGGGAGCCTGAGGGCTTGGGCTTTCTTACAGTAAGCCTTCCCACGTAGCACTGATGCAGTCTAGGAGAATGGATTCATTTCTCTTGTCCATTAAAGAATTAAAAGGCAGGGGTATGTTTAAGTGAATGGAAAGCCATGGAAGGAAGTAGCAAAGTCCTTCATCCTGAGAGAGGCCCCAAAGATAAATCCAATGGGGTCCTCTTGGAGGGTACGGGGCTCCTCCCATACCTCCTCCTAGGTTTTGTGCTGATTGTTTGATGGCTTGCACATGGGCTGCCCTGGCTCTTTTCATTGGTGGAGCAGACACCCAGGGCATTATGGGAAGAAGCATTTGAATGGAAACTCAGGGCATTATTATGGGAAGATAGAAGCAGTTGAGCAGCATCCCAGGGCAGTATGAGAACAAGAAATGCTGTAATGGAACACGTTATCAGCAGCGTGTTATGTTTACCACTTTTTAAATTGCCTATGTAACAGTTTCCCTTTTTCTCAATTTCATCTGCGTGCAGCTCTCTCCTCTAGCTGAAAACTAGAAAACAGAACTTGGAAATCCCAACCCTGAGGTACACCCCAGACCTGCCACACAATCAGAATCTCTCAGCCTCAACTTCTCCCTTTTGAATAAATGGAGCAAATGGTGCTGGTACGGTGCTAGCATGAGCCCATGGAAAGCTCCCCACACAGAAGGTACAGCCCTGTGCTGTACCTGCTCCTGCTGCTTAGAGAGAACCAGATGAGGATACAATTGCCTTGGCAACATAGAGACTAATCATAGGTCTTTAAACCCTGGAGTACCTCACTGAGGCATCCTTTTGGATGGAGAAAAAAAAAACACGGAAAGAGCTAGAAACACAAGAAGGTTTGAAGAGGAAGCAGACATAAGTCAGAGACCTTGTACTAGCAGGTCCTGGAGATGAGATGCTTCCTTTTTTGAGGGTGGGGGGTAATTTCCCCCAGGTGTTATTCTTGTGACTAATTTTAGGCCAAAAAAAAAATCCAAACAAAAACGAGACTCCCTTGGCCTAACTAATCTAATCTTGGGAAGTTAGCAGTGGTGGAAGATTCTAGCTGGGAGCACAGGACAAAGAGGGAGAGATGGCAGGAGCGAGGAAGGTTTAACTTGTCGGGTCTGTGATTGGCTTACAAATGCAAGGCATCAGTATATGCTAAGTGGGAAATGAACTATGAAAGTTGGGGCCAGGGACAGGTGGGGAAATGGGGGAAAGCCAAGGAGGGGATGACACTGTTCAAAAAGCAATGTACTCACTACCTGACTTACGAAATGGTAATTCCTCTGTATCATACGTTAATAATAACAACACACTTCTATTAAAAATGCAGGGTACATGGCATTCAGAAATGCCAGCACAGTGGAAGCTGGTAAGGAGAGAGAGCCTGTCATCCAATCATATAGCACTCCATTTAGCCAATAACTTGCCTGAGCTTGGAAATAGCATGATCTTGTGATATGACCTTATGAAAAGTAAGTCCTCCTGAATTCCTGACCTACAGCGATGAAACAGCACACAAGGATTGTTTTAAGCTACTACGTTTGTGCTGGTATATTCACCAGTACCCTTGGAAAGAAAACTAGTGCAGCAAAGCCGTGAGGACTGCAGAAAAGCAGAGGTGTCTAACTACAGGTCTAATGATAGAAAACACAGCACAGCTTCAGCTGGTTGTGCTGGAAGCTCTGGGGAAAAATACCAATGTCTCTGGGTCTTTTCCATTTTTTCGAGAGGCACTAAAACCAGACAGGATTATCCTGCTTTTAAGCAGTGTATCAGCTGGGCAAATGTACTTCACTAAAGCCACCCTCTTCACTGAGGAGGTCCCAGCATTTTCTTTCATTTGTTGTATTGCCTGGTGTGAAGTGATGATGGTGGTTCTCTTGGAAGCATTGATCTACAATTAATAGTGAGGTGCTAGGGCTGGGAAGGTAGCTCAGTGGTAGAGCACTTGCCTTGCATGCCTGAGGCCCTGGGTTCGATTCCTCAACACCACATAAGCAAAAAGAAAAAAGCCAGAAGTGGCGCTGTGCCTCAAGTGGTTGAGTGCTAGCCTTGAGCTGAAGAGCTGAGGGACAGCGCGCCCAGAGTTCAGGCCCCACGACCGGACCCAAAAATAAATAAAATAATGAGGTGCTAGAGTTTTTTGTTGGGACTGTGGGGGGGCTTTGGAATTCCACAGGAAGCTCCTCCTCTTCCTGGTTATGTGATAGGCACTTCCCTTCCTCCTTCTCTCCCTCCCTTCCTTCCTTGAACCCAAGGCCTTGCACTTGCTAGGCAGGTGCTCTGCTACTTGAGCCATATCCCCAGCCTGGTTCTTTTTTTGATAGTCTCTCTTCCCCCCACCTCTCAAGACTGGTCCACTGAAGTTTTTACTCATGTCTCCCACATAGCTAGGATTCTAGATATATACTACAACACCTGGACTATTGAAATAGGGTCTCCTTTTTTGCTTGGGTGGGTCTTGAACCATGATCCTCCCTATATCTACCTCCTGGAAAGTGTACTTGTTTTTTTTCCTGAGCAGCCAAGCTATGCCTGTCTCTTGCTAAATGGGTGGGTTGGGAATGGAACTGTAGTCCCAAATAGTATTCTCACATCCAGCTCTACCATTTCCATGTTTCTTTTAAGTAGCTCAGTCCGTCTTATTTGACTTTGGTGGACTAATGGATCCGTATTCCACCCTTTGTCCATTTGTTACAGGAGGTTCCTACTTCTGTGGAGAAAGTTGTGGGCCTAGCTTAGAATCCTGGCCTGTTCAGGTGTGAAGTGGTCTTAGCTTCTCCGTGCCATAATTCCAGTTACTTGAGATAATGAGTTTGACCCCAGTGTGGAACAAAGTTATCATGAGACCCAACCCAAAGAGCAACTACAAACAAAACACAGCTAAAGAGACAGAGTGCTTACCCAGCATGTTCAAGGCCTTGAGTTCAATCCCAGTACCTTTCTTCCTCCCCCAAATTAAAAACTAGAGCCGCTCCCTAGCATAGCGATCCCTGAAGTATCATTTGGGAGCACTGCAGCATTGTCTTCCTGCTCAGGGCAAGTCTGCAGGAGACAAAGCCCTCTGGGCAAGTGGCCTGTGTCCCAGGTAGGTGAGCCTGTGCAGCCCTTTCCTGCCCTGTAAGTGACACAGGTAGAAGGGGGGGGCGGGGAGGAGAGGGTTGAGAGGTGGGCGGTGCCTGTGGAGGACAGAGGCCTGGATGGAATGGAATGACAGCAGTGGCCAATGTTCATGCAACTGTGTGAGGACTTACAGAAGCCACGTGAGCTCCTACACACAGAGATGGCTTCAGTCCTGGGGGATGGACCAGAAAGACCTTCGGTGGGCGGGATAGGGATGGCTTTCAAAGGGCCTAGATCTAGAAAAGCCCTTTACCTCTATTTTAGGGCAGTTTCGACTGCCAGGGTTGTCAGCCTTGCCCACTTCCTTTCACTGGCTGTGACCTCTTTCAGAGGCTATTGCTGTGACAAAGGAGCTGACCCAATTCCATCTCAAGTTCAAAATTAGGGTAGAAACTTAAGTTCCTCTGGGACTTGGCATGTTACCAGCTGAGGCCGAGGCCCCCACCCTCCGTGCCCTGGTTTCTTGCTCTCCCCTGAGCTCTCTGACCTCCTGCAGTGCACAGGTGTGTGGAGCTGGCAGGAATGGGAGCATGAAGCTCTGGGTGACACAGGCACCCAGCCAGCCTTAGGACAGGATCATCAGAGGCAGGGAGAGCAAAATGTTGAGACCAGGCAGGCTCAGAAGTAAGAGGATCTGAGTTCAAGGTCCAGCTTGAGGTCTCACTGAGTTGTGGATCCAGGAAAAGTTGTGCATCCTCTCCAAGGCCCATCCATAAGGTGGGAATCGTATTGGTGTCTGCCTGATAGGGTGACTAAACATAAAAACCCCAAAACCTATGTCTGTAAATGCTCAGCCCCTGTGGCAGGATGTGGGTGCACAGAAAGGGTTAGTTGCTATTTGAAGCTGTGTCATTATGACAGGGAACTCTCTGCTTTCGAGATGGAGACTGAAGATCTGGCTTCATCTCTAGGGTGGCGCTTCTAGCTTACATTGAGGAGGGATGGGGCACAGCCATGTCTGCCAGGTGCTGTAACCTCCAAGAGATGAGGAGAGGGAAAGCTGAGTCTGTCATTCAGGGTGCAGCATGACAAGGTTACAAGCAACCCTGTCTGTTCATACACAGTACCCACTTCTGTCTGCTAAAACCAGGGGGTTTCTTGGACTTACTGTGTTTCTCAAGTTCAAACCCAATTCTGCTTAATCTCTCTTGAGCCATATTCTTTTTTACAAGTTTAATGAATTTGTCTCTGAGAAAACTGCACCCCAAGATATACGCAGGTTTTTTTCTTTTATCTTATAAAAGTGGTACAGAGATGTTACAGTTTCGTAAGTCAGGTAATGAATACATTTCTTTTGGGACAGTGTCACCCCTTTCTTCACTCTCTACACAAGATTTCTGTCAACAGTTCAGCTTTATGTAGTTTCTCAGATTCCAGATTAAGCATCTTGTTTTGGACCATTTTCTTCTAACGGGACATCATCTAACGTCTGAATAGGCAGCTGAACTCCGAATCTGTTTCAGAACCCAGCGGAAAGGTCACCTCAGGTAGAGATAACAAAATCGGTTTGGCAGCCCCCTCCTCCATGGTCTCCCTGATTGGTTATCCTCTTAATTTGCATGATCTGATTGGTCATCCTTCGCTTAGATTTGCATGCTGTAATCACTCAGATCCTGGTTGCTCTCTTCTAAACTAGCTCCTCATTTTTCTCACTTGTTTGTTGCTCCTTTTGCTTATGAGGTTGAAAGGACAGCATATAATGAAGGTAAAAGACCTCCCTGCTGGAAATGTCGAGGCTAGAGAGAAACCTTTTTCTGTAAGTGTGGGAGGAGAAACTCAGAATTCCTATCAGATGTGCCATCTTTCAGGGGCTATGCTGGTCTCTGGGGACAGCTACAAGCCACCAGAGGACCAGATCCACTTAGCTTGCCAAAGATAAAGGGCTGTCAACAGGAGTTGGATAAGCAGGAGGCGCCACAGGAAGAGTCCCAGCAGGGTTAGATACAGCGTGTGTAAGTGCGATGCCCTGGCAGGATGGAGGCTTTGAAGTTCCAGGCCATTCTATTAGGAAATACCTATGGCATCTGGGTAGTCACCAGCCTCCAGGTACCCAGGGCTGAACTGGTTGATCAGGGCAGCTGAGGCATCTGCTGTGTTGGAGAGCAGAGAGCTCTGGGTTGTTCTGGAGAGCTGTCTGTGGGAATGCCTTGCCCAGCTCCTGGGGGAAGGGCAGCCTGTGCATGGAGTATCAGGGCAATAGAAGCCCTGGTCTCCTGGTCGTTGGATAGATTGGAACCAGCAATTTGCCACGAGATAACCAACCTGAGTTTGAGGAAGCAGCAGGCTGAGGTTCCTTTCCCTCCTTGAGCATCGAATCCTCAGGAGGCCAAAGGGATCTTTAGTTCAATTACACAAAATAGGCTCTGGAGTAAGCCAAACTGCTTCTGAAATACTGATTGATGAGGTACTGGGATTTGGTTTCAGGGCCTTATGCTTGCTAGGCAGGTGCTCTACCTCTTTGTACAACATTCCCAGCCTTTTCTGCTTTAGTTTTCAGAGAGGGTCCTCTTTTTGTTTGGCTGGCTTCTGGCCATGACCCTTCTACTGTCATACAACACCACACACCAGCTTTTGGTTGAGACAAAAGTCTCAATAACTTTGCCTTGGCTGGCTTCAAACGGCAAACCTTCCATCTCCCTGTTCTGCGTAGCCAGGACAACAGGGGTGCACGACCACAGCCAACCCCTGACACTCATTTTTAAACTTCTGACAAAGAGCAAAGCACTCTGCCTTGCAGGTGAAACTTTGCCTTCCTGTCTGTCTCACATGGCTCCCAACTTCAGCCCCAGGAGGAAGTGGGAAGGTATCTAGCTGTCATTTAATGTTTGTGATTCCATAGCTCTGACTTTAGTTACCAATGAGGGGTTCTTGTCCCCCAAAAAAGGAAGTTTCAAGCCCAAAGGATCCCCAAAGCGCTCTCCCCTTTCTGCAAAGTGATCTAAGGCAGAGGAGGATTCTGAAGGCTTCCATAGAAGGGAGGTCCTGTCCAGTTCTCTGCCACCCACCCAAGGCCATCTTGTGGACAAATGAGGCAACATCCCCATGACACCGTTTCTAGGTTCAGGGAGTAGGAAGATGATGGCTTCCAGCCCTAGGGGGCAAACAGGATAACCAGCAACTATGAGTGCCTAGAATGCTGGCCTGTTGCTCTCCATCCCTGTAAGAACCCCATTTTTCAAAGACTTTTCCCTCTTTTATATTCTGTTTTACATTCTGTGTATTTGGCATGAAATGGGACCCACCATTCCCAGGTCCTTGCTTAGTCCTCTGGATCATGTTTCTGCGAGAAACACCTTTGCTTTGCTTGAAGCCCCAAAGGTGCTGATCTTCAGCCTTGGAACAAGGATGCCCCATTTTGCTCCACGGGAGTAGAAATGTGAAATCTGCTTGCTTACAAGGGTCAGCTCTCCAGGGCTCAAGGACTGCGATAGGTGTATGCTGGCTGGGGCCTATTAGTCACTATGAACATCGTCATCCTTCAAAGACTTTCCTGTCTCATCTATTTTTATTCTCTTTAGTTGTGCAAAGGGGTTTCATTTCAACATGGCACTTTGTGAGTACAGTGTATCTTGTTTATAATTTTGGAAATTGTGCAAAAACTTGAAGAAAATAAAAATCTTAGGGCTAGTGGTCTATAGCTTGGTGATAAAATTCTTGGCTTAGCTTGTGCAAGGCCCTGGGGTCCCATCCACAGGTCCTACTGAATCAGTCATAATCCTTCTAATCAGAGTAAACCACTACAAACACTTGAGGTATTACCCTGCATGTTTCCTTTGTCTCTTTAGGGGAGTTGAGCTCATAGTGAGTGCATCATGGAGTCAGCCCTTTCACGCACATTACACCAGTCATCTTGCTCACTGAAGTCTTTCAGGCATCTCTTCCCTGGCTGATCCACAGTCTCTTGTGTGCTGGACTCCAGTTTCCTTCCCCTGTCTTGTATTGCTGGGCATTTTCATCACTCCTGGCTTTTGTTTCTCCTTTTCTTTAGTAAATAATGCAGCCAGAAGCACCTTTGGGCAAGAAGCCCTGTTTCTATCTTAGCTTATTTCATTATGATGGATTCCTAGAGACCTCTTATCTTGTGTGTGAGAGGATCCTCACAACTCCTGTGTTAAATGTGGATGGTACCAAGCAGGCTGGGGAGGGAGGCATTTGCTGAGATGTAAGCAGGGGAAAGACGAGGAATCATAAAGCCCAGCCTTTATCCTTGGGCAACTCCCAAGATAGTGGGGGACCCCCCCCCAATACAGAAATAGCCCAAAGGCAGAGAACCCTGTCTCATGAGTCCATTATGGGTCTCAAGATGGACAGGAGCATACAATCACCTTGCATTTTCTTGAGTTTTCAACAAGATCTTTTCTCCCTTTTTTTTTTTTTTCTCCCTTTTTTTTTTTAAATGTGGGGAAGTACTAGGGCTTTTTCATTCACTTGAGCTACAGCTTCACTTATGGCTTTTCAGTGGTTAATTGGAAATAAGAAGCTTACAGACTTTACTACCCTGGCTGGCTTGGAATTAAGATCCTCAGATCTGAACCTCTTGAGTAACTAGGATTACAAGCATGAATGGCCCGAGTCTGGCTCATAATTCTTAAAGCACCCTTGATAAGGAGACGGCAGTCAGGGATCCTGGAGACAGAGGACAGAGACTATGTCTCCCAGGTGTGAGGCAGATCTTGACAGTCTTCTCTCCCTGCTCATTTTCCATCTCCTCTTCCTTCTTTCCTTCCATCTCCCCCATTTCTCCACCCTCTCTTCTCTCCACCCCTCTCCTTTATCATCCCGCCTCTCCAGTCTTCTTTTTCTTCTTGTTCTCTTCCCTGTCCTCATGCTGGTTCAGGGCCTCAAAGCAGATGCTCTTCATGCCTCCATTTCTGGCTTTTTGCTGGTTAAAGAATGTCTTAGATCTATCTGCTTGGAGATCCTCAGATCCTAACATCCTGAGTAGCTAGATTACAGAGGTGGGACACCAGTACTCAGAAAAATCTGTACCTTTTCTAAAGATTCCAGTTGGCTGGTCCAGCGGAGGTGTTTTTCTCATTCCCTGTCATTCTCGTTCTCTTTGATCCTTTGTTTGCTCTATATCAAACCCTACTTAGTCCATAAAGGGCTCTCAGAGAGGCTCTCTCTAATTTATCCACCCATTACAGACATCACAGGAGACTAATTCTTACATGGCCTGAGAGTCACTGGCCAAAAGCAACAAACCACCCTGAGGCAGAGGTTGCTGAGGAGCCAGACGCTCCTCCCATGTGATGAATACCTCATCTTTATGGGTAGAGAAAAAGCATTAAACAAGCATAATTGAAACCATGCCCGGCCTTCATCTGGAATGAAAAATAAACAAGCAAGATTAATGCTCCATATATAATCCAGGGGATGGGCAGGTTGGGGAGTAGGGATGAGAGGTTAGGCCTTCAGAGTTATCGTTAAGAAAATTTTCTCACAATCCAGACCCACCTGGTCTAGGGTTTGAGATTATACACACTCTGCTTCTACCCACATACCACGCTCCTTTCTATAGAGCATATGGTAAAATATATTTCATATCTCAACCTATAAGGCCTTGCACATAAGATCATCTTACTTAAATGTTTTATATATTTTATTTTCTTGCCTGGGCACTGTCCCTTAGCTTTAGTGATCAAGGTTGGCTGACACCCTACCATTTCAGCCCACTCTACTTCTGGCAGATAATTGGAGATTTCTCTGCTTGGGCTTGCTTCAAATCTATGATTCTTAGATCACACTCAGCCTCCTGAGTAGCTAGGATTACAAGTGTGAATCACAGGCACTCTGTATATACTTCCAATAAACACTGTATATGTGTGTATATATACATGTATTATACACATATACATGTATAATACATATGTACATGTGTATACAATATATTATATATACATACATATACACACATACATATACACACATATACATACAGCAAGTATTTTAAAATATCTTACATGAGCCATAATCCAGCCCTATTTCCTATACATTTATATAGAAATAGCAAAGGAAGTATTTTTTTTTTTTTGGTTCCGGTCGTGGGGCCTGAACTCTGGGCCTGGGCACTGTCCCTCAGCTCTTCAGATCAAGGCTAGCGCTTTACCACTTGAGCCACAGCACCACTTCCGGCTTTTTTCTTTTTGCTTATGTGGTGCTGAGAAATCGAACCCAGGGCCTCATGCATGCGAGGCAAGCGCTCTACCACTGAGCCACCTTCCCAGCCCCCAAAGGAAGTATTTTATATCATTAAATTATCCATTTATTTCCAAAATGTGGGGCTATATTAATATACCTAAGGAAACCTACTTAAATCAATACCAACGGCTTAATAATGAATTCAATTTGCATATTTAAAGACCACCAAAATGTGTGAGATGTATACAGACAGACATATGTGCATACACACACACATACATCGGATGGGCGGATGTATATCAAGTATTAGAGGGCGGGAAATGGTTCCCAACCTAGTAGCATCCAGCGGGGTTGCGGCTGCGCCCGGGCGGCCACAGCGCCCCCTGCCGCCCGCTCCCGGCACGCCGCACTCACCTGCTGCTCTCGCTCCCGCCCGCAGGTATTGGCAAGAACGTCATCTGCGACCGCACGGCCACCCCGCTGGACGCCTTCCGCATGATGTCGGCGGCCCACTACTACCCCAAGCTCATGAGCATCATGGGCAACGTGCTGCGCTTCCTGCCCGCCTTCGTGCGCATGAAGCAGCTGATCGAGGAGGGCTACGTGGGCGAGCTGCTGGTGTGCGAGGTGCAGGTGCACAGCGGCAGCCTGCTGGGCAAGAAGTACAACTGGAGCTGCGACGACCTGATGGGCGGCGGCGGCCTGCACTCGGTGGGCACCTACATCATCGACCTGCTCACCTTCCTCACCGGCCAGAAGGCCGTCAAGGTCCACGGGCTGCTCAAGACCTTCGTCAAGCAGACGGACCACATCAAGGGCATCCGCCAGATCACCAGCGACGACTTCTGCACCTTCCAGATGGTGCTGGAGGGCGGCGTGTGCTGCACGGTCACGCTCAACTTCAATGTGCCCGGGGAGTTCAAGCAGGACGTGACGGTGGTGGGCTCGGCGGGGCGCCTGCTGGCCGTGGGCACCGACCTGTACGGGCAGCGCAACAGCGCGCCGGCGCAGGAGCTGCTGCTCCAGGACGCCACGTCGGTGAGCAACTCCCGGCTGCCCGAGAAGGCCTTCAGCGACATCCCCTCGCCCTACCTGCTGGGCACCATGAAGATGATGCAGGCCGTGCGGCAGGCCTTCCAGGACCAGGACGATCGGCGCACGTGGGACGGGCGGCCCCTCACCATGGCCGCCACCTTCGATGACTGCCTGTATGCGCTGTGCGTGGTGGACACCATCAAGAGGTCCAGCCAGACGGGCGAGTGGCAGAACATTGCGATCATGACTGAGGAGCCGGAGCTGAGCCCTGCCTATCTCATCAGCGAGGCCATGCGCCGCAGCAGGATGTCGCTCTACTGTTAGACCTTGTGGTGGGGAGGCCGGGGGGGGGTGGGGGGGGGGAAGGAATCAAGCCTTCTGCCAGGGGGCCCCCATGAGGGGATGTGTATAGGGAAGGAGGAGGGGGTAGCCCGAAAGGTGAACCCCAGAGAAAAGATCCCAGTCAAGAGTGTGGGTGAGCCAGCTGGTGGTGACTCAAGCCTGTAATCCTAGCTACTCCAGAGATGGCCCTTTGAGGATCATTTAGATCAGGGGTTCAAAGCAGGGAAGGTCCTTGAGATTCTTATCTCCATCAAAACACCTGGAAGAGGAGCTGTGGCTAGAGCACCAGCCTTGAGTGAAAAAAAACCAGAAACAAAAAACCTAAATGACAGCACTCGGGCCCAGAGCTTAAGTCCCAGAATCCTCACACACAAAAAATGGGGTTGGGCTGAGTTCAGGGCCTAGGAGTATTAGTTCTCCCCTCCCCCTCCCTCCATACTGGGCTTCGCATGAGAGGAAGCAGGTTTAACACCCTCTCCTTTTCTGGGCTTTTACTGTGAGAAGCCAGGAGGGGCTGGATTCCCTCCCTACCTCATCCACCCACACATCGTAGCCTCCCTTCCCTTGCTAGCCCAATAGCCCTACAAGGTCAAGGCTCTGTGTCAGACAGCAGGCTCACTGGAAGCTAGCTTCCCTCCACACACACCCCCTCCCAGACACTTTTCCTCCCATGCCCACATAAATTTGTTAGTCTAGGGAGAGCTGGGGGGGGGGGGGGGGGATTGAACTAGTGACAAAGTTTGAGTTCCAGAAAGCAAATTTTTGTTCTACTTGAAGTGTCTGCAGGGAAAAAAAAAATACTTAGTTGCAGAGTGTACAGCTTCCTGGATGGTCTTCCTCTAGGAACCAAGGCTGTGTATAACCAGCTCCTAGCCCTTTACCTGGTGCCTTAGGGGAATGTTACTAATGGCAAAGGAAGAGAGCAAACACACTTCATCAAAATAGGTGTGAAAGATAAGCTGTCCCTCTGGGATTGTCAAAAACAGGAGCCACCCCAGAGGAAGGGAATATGGAGCATAGCAGAGGCCCCACGCTGAAGTGTCAAGGTGGCCCTGGCCCATGCTTCAGGCAGCCCTGGGGACACCTCCTCCCCCCATTCAGTATGGACTTGACTGCAGAGTTCTGTGCTGTCCTCCAGGACTGAGGGACAGAGCATGCTCCTGAACAGAAGGGAAAATGAGTCCAGCCTCCGAGTTGCTTTGGACTCTAACATCCCCACTCTTACCCAGCTAGGGAAGGCTGTTCAGGAATCTCAGCCAGAAGCCTCTTTCCTTAAGACAAATAGTTAAGGCTCCTTCCCTCATATTGGTCATGACTCTTGGGATTCTGACACCTGAAAGTTTTTAAGTATTTAGCAAAACAAAAGGATAATAAACACATTTTAGTATCATGAGCATGAGTTCAGAGCCCTCTGAACTCCCTCTGAGAGGAAGGTGGACAGCAGAGGAGGCAGATGTAGAAAACATCTTTGGCTGGCTCCCTGTCTGTCTTGCCTTTTTACTCTATTTTCAGAGCTTACATTATGGAGACAGCTAACCATAAGCTCAGCATTGACTGAACCAAAAGGGAAAAAGCCAGCCACATGCAGATATAGACACACATTTGTAAAGGCTGCCATCAAATACCACTTAAATCATTTTGAAATATTCAAGTCTGCTCTCGAAAGAAAGACTAAGTGTGTTTTGAAAATGGGGAAATTATCTTTGCTCCCCACCCTTTCAGCTCCCATAAGGCATTTACTTGCAAAGCTGGAGGTAGACTATTCCTGGTGAATCTAGCTTTAATCACAGACTCCCTGAAGTCAAACCGGTGTTTTTGGCCTGCAACTGAGATTTAACATTTTCAAGTATCTGGCGGTAGATAAGGAAGAGCCCATCCCCCAGTCTCAGAGAAGGAAACATGAAAATAGTCCAGCAGTCAGGCATGTCCTCCATTGTTCAGCCTGGAGCAGTACTCTCAAGGCCCTGGCTAGAACTGCAGCCATGGAAGGTCCAAACACCAGGGGTGTGATGGTGGACATTTTCCTAGTATAAAGAAGTAGGAACTGATTTGCTGAAAATCACACTACTTCCTGTGTCCTATATGGGCCCTATTGGCTGACACACTTCATGGATAGCATTCCACATTTATAGCTTATCCAGTTCAAAACTGGAGATTTGATAGACTGGACATCTTCCAATACTAGTTTGTGCAGAGGGCCGGTGGTAGACTGCTTGGATTCCCAGTCTCTTTTCCTCTGGGAAAGAAGCTTTTGTGGAAACTGAGGGTTTTTTTCCCCCTAGCAATCCCAAAAGGTTGTCATGAAGAATGAAGGGATAGAAAACTAGAAGACTCCATGGGGCTCACTTTTCTAAGTTATTTCTAATGTATTCTTGGAGTCTGATTTTTATATTTCTATATTTAACCATGATACTTGAGAGTTTATTTTTCCTTCCAAAGGCCTCTGAGTTCTGTGATAAATATTCAGGATCGAAAACAAAAAAAAAAATGCATTTGAGGCCAGGGGGATATAGGAAGAGTATATATTCTTTAAAGAAGCATGGGAAACTACCTTAGTAAGTATACTCAAACTTTACTGAAATGCATGTTGTAGGTAGATGTAGGCACAAGAGGTAGACAAGACCTAGGTAGCGTATTGCTTAACTATTAAGAGACTTCTTGAGTGGGCTTCTACCCTTGGCTAAGCATGCACTGTGAAGCTGAGATCTCAAGTTACCAGCCAGATCTTATAGGAAGGACGTTCATTCAGCCTAGTACCCTCACAGCTGGGTACTATCTGCTGACTGACCAAGGACCAAGTCCCAGCATTAATCCAGCCCCTTCCTCCCATGATCTATTTCAAAGGCCTAATGTAACCGACCTGGCACATTGAGGACTTCCCATTCGGTTTACCCTTGCATATCTTTCCCCCCCAGCATTGTGTGGATGCCACTGGTTGTCTGTCCTAAAGTCCAGGTTCTCAGAAAGAATGTAGGTCAGGGTCTTACCAGGTATCCACAGGGAAAAATCCTGGTTGTTTGGAAAGTTTAGTTTTTTCTGGAGAACCTGTGGCGACCATCAGTTTCTTTAAGACTTCTCCCCTCTATGGGAAGATTACATTGTTGCATACTCAATACACCTGAGTTTCCTAGAAGCAGATACCATGTCCTTTGTTGCCTGCACACACTCTCGGGGCCATCTTGGCTCATTCTAGGACTTATCCACTGGGTGCAGGGGATTTAAGTACAATTGCTTGCTTAAACCATAAAAGAACACCTGGTAATAATTGGGTTTGCTCATTCCCTTTTATACACAAGAAAGTTGCTTGCCCAAAGTCATCCATCTAGTAAGCAAAAGTGGGCTCCGTTGAATCACAAACCTCCAAACTTTGTGCTTATGCTCTTCCTGCCCTACAGAAAAAGCCTTCCCTATCCAGCCCTGTGGGGGGAGCCATCAGTTCCCCACGAAGCAACTATGTGTTGAAAAGACTGAGACCCACAGCTCCACTCAACCACAGACACCACAGTTCCTGGTGAACACGACGCCCTATTTGATGTTCATCCAGGAAGTCATTAGTGCTACAAATAGAAGTAGTACATTTTCCTTCCCCTTCCAAATAGAAATAACACTCAGCTTCTTTTCAAATGGAATTCCTAAGTTGGGTTTTGATTGTAGGTGAGGCAGTTACCCTCAGAGTTGGGGATTTCCAAAATGTGGCTGGCCAACTATTAGCTGGCCTTGGAACTTGCTTGGAGTGGGTGGCTGGGCCGGGAAGGAGGGATTGAGGACAATATAGTAATTTGTCTTTCTCAGGGAGTGGGCTTTTACGGTTCATTTGTTAGTGACGTGGACTTGAGCTGTGCATTTGTGCTGTCCTGCTCTCCTCTGCATTCCATCTCATGGCTGCAGCTTTTGAATTTGACCTGGGATGATAAGCTAGGTTTCTGATCTCTTTTACTGTGGTGGATATAGGAGATGAAATCAGTTATTGATATTCTTGGGCAGAGAGTCAATCCAAAGTGACTTCAGAGTATAAGATAGTCAAATCCTTTCCTCTTATATCCCAGAGAGGACAAGTGACATAGCTCAGGCTATGCCATCTGGTTTTCTGATTCTAAAATCTTACACTGCCTCACTCAGCATGAATTGAAATTAGAATCTAGACCTAAATTGGATCCTCTGAGCTGTGGCCAAGTAATATTTTTTAAAGATGAACTCAATTATGTCTTGAATGTACTTAGAAAACTAGTTGTTTATTTTTTTTCCACATTATAACTATAATGTGAACAATGGTCTCTTTGTTGTCTTATGTAGCAAGGATGTGAGACATGAATTCAGGTTTCCATCTTTGGAATTTGCTACGGTCTACTCTACTTCAATCCCTCTCCCTACTCCATGGCTCCAACAGGACTTAGGTTTCAGCCTCTGACTCCACCCACTGCCTACTTTCTTTAGCCATCAAGAGCCCTAGAGTTTGCTGGGTAGAAGCCATGCCATTGGAGAGCTGGTTGGAAAAACATCAACGAGCAAGAATCCCATTATTTCACTTCCCTTTGGGGAGAGGGAGGAAGGCAATGAAAGAAAAGTTGTGTAAGTCTGCAGTGTGGTTCCACAGTGTTTATTGGCAGTGGAAATGCCATGCTGCTTTCCTACCCTGGGCAGAGGAACCAGCAGAGAGCTCTGAGTATTAGGGGATAGTCCAGATGGGCTGGAGCTGCTGGGATGTCTCTCCTGCAGAGAAAAGACCACCTGTGCTGCTCTGAAAGCGATGAGTCCAACAACGATGGGAGTCTGGCTGGGAAGCAGCACTGTGGGAATAGACAATAATAGTCTACTGGCCCTTTTCTCCCCTGCATCCGAGTCCTTATTTGCTGGGGCCCTTAAGAGCAGCTATCAAAGCATCCGGCTCTCTCTCCTAGCTCCTGAAGTATTGCACTACTGAATACTCTTGAATCTGCTGCAGCCCTTCCTGTTTACACCAGCAGTGAATAGAGCGATAAAAAGAACATGTCATATGCAATGTGCTTCGTGCTTAGTGCAACAATCAAAGCTCACCGGGGCAGGTGTAGCAGAGAGTACACAGATGACCCTGGAGTCTTACTGTTGCTGTATCTCTCCTGCCCCACCCAGCTCTCTGCTGACCCATGCAGCCACCACAAGGGCTAAATTACTGATTGAGCCCACTGGTTTCTCCTCATAAATGCAATGACTTATTTGTGATCCTGAGTCTAATCCCAGGCTCGGAAGCATAAGCTCATGACCTACTCCTTTATTCTGCCCCGTGCCTTGCCCAGGGGAGGGAGACATTTCTAGCAATCATGGCTTTCTTTTGCTGCCTGGTGCTTTTGTAGTACTTCATTTGTTTTGTGTATGTGTGTGAGCAGTCTTTTTTTTTTTTTTTTACTGAAATTGCATTAGTTGGTTTGTCAAGAATATATTTATTGTGTTTGACAAAACATGAGTATATGTATATGTGTATGTATAAAACCAAACATATATATATATATATATATATATATATATATATATATAAGTCAAGGCATGTATACTAGATATTTTAAAGTTATTTATCAAGAGGGAAAAAAAGATGTGTGTTATAAAACAGAGTCTATATTTTATATATCATGTAGATAGTAAAAATAGCTTATAAATTATAGAAGGTTTTGGTTTTCTGTTTTTATTATCAAAGAAAAAAGAAAAAAAGTATGGGGGTGGGGGTGTATGCAACTGTTCTTAAAGGCCAAACTACTGTGGGAGCTGGGAGGTGACCCTCTCTGCTAAGCTCCAGCAGACTAGGGTCTGCTGGTCCAGCTCTTGGTAACCATGGTTACCTGTGTGATGCTCAGGGCCAGGGGTTCACTTTGTTCATCAGAGCCCTGTGCCGCTCAAATGCAGCTTCTGGCTGCTCACCATAATTTGTGTTCGTGGGATAAAGATGGCAAATAAAGGCTTCAAAGAAGATAAAATTCAACTCAGTCTCATTTTTTCCAGACTTAGATGCTTATGGTTTACTTCCTGCCCAGTGTGTTGGATGGATTTGCAGCAGGAAAGGAGTACACTGGAGAGGGGAAGATGGTCAAATGTCAGCAACACCCAAGACCTTGAACCATGGGAATCAACTGACCTTCCACTTAATTGGGGATTACTGCATGTGAGCCCTGGAGGCACTTTAGAGGCATCTCAGTCAAATCTTCATTTTGGAAGTGTTGAAATAGAAGGAAAATAATCTGCCTAAGGCTTCTTGGGGGGGGGGGAGTGTGTGTATATGAGTGTGTGAGTGAGAGGGTGGGGAGAGGGACAGAGAGGGAGATGTTGAGGGAGAGAGAGAGTGTGAGAGAGGAAGGAGGGAGGGAGGGAGAGAAAGAGAGAGAGAGAAGCTAAGTTTAGCATTTTCTATTTGAATACTATGCCAAGGGGTGGGGAGCCTTTTTTTCTCAAAGGACCATTTAGATACTTATAAAATCATCTGCAGGCCACACAAAATTATCAATATAAGCAGATGGCCACAGGTAGCTAATGCAAAGTCCAGTCATGTACCACGAAGCCACCTATCCTTCACCTCTGTCACACCAAGTTCTGAAAGACCTTCTGACAGATTCACTTGACATTTAAAAGACTATCTTTGCTTACTTCTTTCATAGCAGTGGTTAAGGGCAGCCAATGTGGACTGAGCGCGCTCACTTGAAGTTTGCATAGCGTGGGGTCTCATGGATGGGTTGCTTTCCACTCTCTGCTGATGTTATCTAATACACACAAGCATTTTGTCTGCACCAGGCCTGCCCTTTACTTAGATAAAAAAAAATAAGACATAATTCCACCAAGCCAGAAATCTCATTATTCATTCCTTCATGAGCAGGTCCTGATAAATCAGTGAAAATGCAGTAAATCTGCATCCACATAAGATTAGTACCGTGTACACATAACAGTCTCTCATCCCTCACAAGAAGGCAGGACTTAAAAGGCAAGACAGGAGTACTTTGTCAAAGTTAGAAATGCCATGGGTCCAAATATGAAGCATTGTCGAGACAGGATTCCATTCTCCCATTTCTTTCAGCAAAGTTACCTGGGAACCAACACACAATGGAGGTTGCCAATCTCCTACTCATTTTAAACCTAGAACAAGTTATTCTTCATAGGGTTGGGCTTCTTTTTGCAAATAATGATTCCTTCCAACTCGGGCCTATTTCTTGCTTGGTAAATGGAAGATTATGCAGGCTGAACATTCTTAAATCTGAAAATCTGAAATCCAGAATGCTCTGAAACCTGAAAATTTTTGAGAGCCATCATAATATTTAAAAGGTTTTGAGAGCTGGGTGCTGGTGGCTCACACCTGTTATCCTAGCTACTCAGGAGGCTGAGATCTGAGGATCACAGTTCAAAGCCAGACTGGGCAGGAATATCTGTGAGGCTCTTATCCGCAGTTAGCCACCAGAAAACCAGAAATGGGGCCGTGGCTCAAAATGGTGGAGTACTAGCTAGCCTTGAGTGAAAAAGCTCAGGGACAGTACCCATGACTGACGAAAAACAAAATGGTTTTGAATTTTGGAGCAGTTTAAGACTTTGGATTTTCAGATTAGGGCTGCTCAATCAGTATTTACATATTCCAAAATCTAAAAAATAAGTTGCTCAAATGTAAACTTCAGTCCCAAGCATTTGGATAAAGAATATGGAGTCTGTACTGCCTTCTCCTAAGCCATGGAATGGGATCAGTACCATGTTAAATCTCTAAACTCACTCCTAACTGCTGCCCTCCATGGAAGAACCACAGCTGCACAGCAAAACCATTCTGGTTGTTCTTCGCTGCTCACACGAGATTTCTGTATCCTCCCATGCCTGTCTACTCAACCACCTTCCAGTTTCATTTCCTGCTGCCTGTCTCTCATGCATTTTTGCACCTACTGTAACAAGTCAGGGTGATTTTTCTTTTTAAAAAGTGACTGCCACAATTTTTTATGAGAATGAGTTACATATGTACAAAGTATGCAGAATTTTTTTTATAGAAATAGAATTTAAAACACTTCATCGCATTTTAAGTAGTCAGGTTCCATTTCATTAGTCCATAGCCACCTCATTCTTGCCTAAGGAAAGAAGAGCCCTTTGTCTGGATACTTCTTGGCTCTGTCCCAGCTCCTACTGGAAGGTTGTCCAAGAAGTGTAGAGGAAAAAGGCCCATCACTCCAGAGTCGGTGCTGAGTTACATACAACCAGATAGACAGTGCTGGAACTCATTTGAGCCAAAACTACCACAGAAGACTAATGCAAGTTGAAACCATTCAAAATAGTTTGTCCTGTTCATTCAAGCTTAGGCTACTTTGCGAATCTTATCTCTGAGTCTCCATCTGCTGAGGAAATTCCTTAGAGATGACTTGAGCTATGACAGTTTATGGAACATTACTGTGGCCCAACCACAGGTCTTCAAGATAAATGCCACCATATTTGGCTAGTTGTTGGGCTTCTTCTAAAATGCCTTACTCACTATGGAAATACCTTTCTCTCCTAATTCATTCAAATTCAGGTCACCTTGGATCAAATCAAGTTTTGTTTTGTTTTGTTTTTTTCCTTTAGCTACCTTTGAAAATGAGGCAATTTCAGTCATTACAGGATCTTCTATACATACCCAGATCTATAGATGCTCAGATCCCATATAAATTGGCCTAAGAACTACACATATTTCCCCATATACTTTAAAACATCTCTAGATGACTTATAATACTTAAAACCATGTAAGTACTTTGTCTATAGTTGTTATACTTTTAGGGTTGGGAATATAACAGGGAGTGTCAAGAGTTATTTGTATATTCATAAAATCATTATAGGTCACACAAAGCCATCAATCCAGGCAGATGGCTGCAGATAGCCAATGGGAAGTATACAAGAAGTATCCATATCTGTTCCACGGAGCACTAAGTAATTCCACCAGCTGTCTATAGCCCACAGACCTGAAGTTCCCCACCCTGGAGGGAATGATGACAAGAAGAAAGGCTGCATATGATCAGTACAGATGCAATGCTTGTTTTGGATTTTTTTGTTGTTGGTTGTGGAGCCTGAATTCTGGGCCTGGGTGCTGTCCCTCAGCTCTTCAGCTCAAGGCTAGCACTCTACCACTTGAGCCACAGCACTACTTCCGGCTGTTTCTGCTTATGTGGTACTGAGGAATCTAACCCAGGGCCTCATGCATGCAAGGCAAGCACTCTACCACGGAGCCACCTTCCCAGCCCTTGTTTTGGATATTTGCACTGTTGGTCCATTGGATCTGGAGATGCAGAGCCTGTAGATATGGATGGCCTTCTACAGGAAGCTGAATTCAGTTTTGATCATGTCCTAGAATCACAGCCTGGAATCTACATACCTATGTGTTCCATCGTCTCTGATCCTTTCATCATTGGTTATCAGTGCTCTGGGAAGGAGGACCTCTAAGTAGGCCTTGTGTGACAGTAGCTGACGGATAGGCCCTGTGTGAAAAGCCTAGAGGTGTAAGCTTAGTCATGATCTCTCTTAGAGAAAAGGGTCTTTATTAGGTCAAGGTCAAGGTAAGGCTGTCTGAGATTCCCTTGGGAATTAAAGAATCATTCCAGCTTCCCCAGAAACAAAGACCAAGAAGGTATTAATAGCTAATGAAATCCCAGGGCAGGAAGGAAGACCAGAGCCCCTCTGTACTCCTAGATGATGTACAGGTTGTGTCAGCCAGAAGATGAGGCTAGCTTTTTCAGTGGGCTGGGCTGAGGGACCTGGACTTGATGACATTCAGGTTTCTGCTACAAGAATAGAGTCAGAGTTAGCCCATCCCCACCACCCAAACTGCTGTATTTTTTTGTTTGTTTGTTTTGGCCAGTCATGGGGCTGAACTCTGGGTCTGGGCACTGTCCCTCAGCTCTTCAGCTCAAGGCTAGTGCTCTACCACTCAAGCCATAGCGCCATTTCTGGCTTTTTCTGCTTATGTGGTGCTGAGGAATCGAACCCAGGGCCTCATGCATGCAAGGCAAGCATTCTACCACTGAGCCACCTTCCCAGCCCAACTGCTGTATTTTTTATCTGGCTGTGAAGCACTAAGACCATAAATATGGTGGAGGAAGGAGGAAGGCAATAAAGACAACCGAGAGAAGAAGGATCCCTGGGGGTCACAAAGGGAGGTGAGGCAGTGGCAGAGGTGGTAGTTCACGCCAGGAATAAAAAACAGAAGAGCAGGAGAGAATAGATGAAAAGACAAGAGAGTTATGCCTTTAAGCCATGGAAAGTTGTGAAGATACTCGTGGCATGAGATGGAGAGATTTCTGCAATAGGGGCTGACAGGCCTTGATCAGAGTCTGGGAACAGCTTGGATGAGGAGGAGGGTGGCAGATGAGAAGGAATGAGGGAGGAATTCTTACAGGAACTTAAAATTCCTGGCTGACTCACTTCCATGGCTGTTCAAGGCTATCATGCTGTTGGCATTTGCTGGGAATTTCTCAATCTCAGCCACTTTGTGTGGGGAGTGGAGAGGAAGCACCATCCCTAAGACCCTAAGAAAACCGTGGATCCCCTCCTCTTTTCCTGCTGCTTTTCCTATTTGAAGATCTCCCAACGCCGACATGTTCATGGACTCGACATCTGCCACCTCACCCTTCCATTTTCCACCCCTTACGGTGTCAGAATCAAAGGAAACATCTCAGTAGAAGCAGGTATGGGGCACCATTGCACACCATCTGAGTCCATTTCAGGTGGAAAGTGAATCCAAACACTAATCCCAAAGTTCAATGATCACTTCGTAAGGAGTTTAAATAGAATGACGACCACTTCCACCTTTTCTTCCTCTCTTCCTTTTCCTCCTCCTTCTCTTCCTCCTCTCCTTCCCCTCTCCTCCTTCTCCTCTCCCCCTCCTTTTCCTTTCCTCTTCCTCCTCCATCTCCTCTTTCTCCACTTTCAAGTAGGAAAAAGTAAAAATGCAAATATAACCCAAACTGTACAGGACATATCCTTTTTGTCCTAGATCTTCATTCCCATTTTTTTAGAGATAACCCCCAATGATTTATATTCTCTTCTTGATGTTGTCCAACCACACACCCTCATGTTTAATATCCATATTATTTTTCAACTTATTTTCCTCTTAATGATTTAACATGTTTACACATAGGCATTTCAGACAGACCTTATACTTAAGACTTTATGGAGAGAAATCTGCTTCAAAATTCAAATTAATTACAAGAGAAGAAAATAAAAAATTATTAATACAAATACCACCAAAGTACAAATATGTACAAGAGAAAAGGAACACAAAGTGTACAAAACAACTAGTAAAAAAAATAAAATCACAAGTATGTTTATACTCAGCAACAATAACTTTGAATGTAAATGGATGAAATCCCCTAAAAAGCTACAGACCTACTGAATGGACAAAAAGATAAAAGTGATCTAGTATCATGCTGCTTATAGCAAATGCACATCACCAATAAAGACCCAGCCAACCACAAAGGGAAGGTAATAATGCATCCCACAAATGGAAGCAGAAACTGAGCTATTACTTACATCAGGCAAAAAGATCCTAAGTAAAAAGATAAGCACAGAAGATCACTATATCATGACTAATGGATCAACAAGCAGAACTCTCAATTATATATCTATATCTATATCTATCTATATCTATATACTCATGTCAAAACACCCAACTTCAGAGAGAACATATTATAAGACCTAAAGGCAGACTATAGCTAACAATACCATAAGTGGGCCAGACATTTACAGAACATGTCATCCAACAGCCGTAAAATACACATTCTCCTCATACGCACATAGAACATTTTCTAGGATAGATTGTATCTTTTTTTTTTTTTTTTTAAATTTTTTTATTGTGAAAAAACTGTACAGAGGGTTTACAATTACATGGGCAAGATGAGTACATTTCTTATCAAGCATTGTAACCTCCTCCTTTGTTTCCCCTTCCCATCCCTTCCAAGCCTCCCTCCTCCCCATCCTCCACCTGTACAGAGGGGTTACAATTACATGGGCAAGATAATGAGTACATTTCTTTTTTTTTTTTTTTTGTATTTTTTTTTTTTATTGTAAAGCTACTATACAGAGGGTTACAGTTACATGAGTGAGGTTATGAGTACACTTCCTCTTGAACATTGTTACCCCCTCCATTGTTTTCCCCCTACCATCCCCTCCCTCCCTCCCTTCCCCGAGGTTCTTTTTTTTTTTTTTTGATTGTGATTAAATGATTACATAATTTCAAAGTCACAAGTTCATTCTAACTTCCCTGGAGCAAATTGTCTACCACAGTCTGTAATATATAACAGTGTTCACATGTTATATACCTTATTTGTGATCAGCAGCATGAGGATATTTAGTAGTGGTTCAACCAGATGAGCGGGAGTTCTTTGTTTCTTAAGTCCTGTTAGTTTTGTCGTATCACCTAACCTTTTGGATTTAGCATCCACTTATGAGGGAGACCATGTACCGTTTGTCTCTTCGTTCTTGGCTTACCTCGCTCAACATGATTCCTTCTAGCTCCATCCATTTCCCTGCAAATGCCATTATTTTGTCATTTCTAATGGCTGCATAATATTCCATTGTGTATAGATACCACAATTTTTGGATCCATTCATCTGTGGTGGGGCATCTAGGTTGTTTCCATATCCTAGCTATTGCGAACAGTGCTGCAATAAACATGGAGGTGCATGTGTCCTTGTATATTGGTTCCTGTTGTTCAGGGTAGATGCCTAGAAGTGGTATGACTGGGTCGTAAGGGAGGTCAATCTTTAGCTTTCTAAGGACCCTCCAGACTGCTTTCCAAAGTGGTTGTATAAGTGTACATTCCCACCAGCAGTGTAATAGGGTTCCTCTTTCTCCACATCCCCTCCAGCATTTGTCGTTGGCTGATTTGTGGGTGTGGGACATTCTGACTGGGGTAAGGTGGTATCTCAGGGTTGTCTTTATTTGCATTTCCTTCACCACCAGGGATGATGAACATTTCCTCATGTGTTTCTTTGCCATTTTTATTTCTTCATTTGAGAAGTCCCTCTTTAGTTCCCTTGCCCATTTAGTAATTGGTTTGTTAGGTTTGGGAGGGATTAGTTTCTTGAGTTCCCTGTATATACAGGATGTTAACCCCTTGTCTGATATATTGCTGGTAAATATTTTTTCCCAATTAGTTGGTTGTCTTTCTAGCTTAGTTGCGATAGATTTAGCTGTGCAGAAGCTTTTTATTTTAAGGTAGTCCCATTTGTCGAGTCTCTCTCCAACTTGTTGTGACCCTGGGACTCTGTTCAGGAAGTTCCTTCCTGTGCCTATTAGTTCAAGTGTCTCTCCTACTCTGTCCTGCAGTAGTTTCAGAGATTCAGGTTTAATGTTAAGGTCTTTAATCCATTTTGAGTTGATGTTGGTGCATGGTGATAGGCTGGGGTCCACTTTTAGTTTTCTGCATGTGGCTGCCCAGTTTTCCCAGCACCAGCGGTTGAAGAGGCTGTGTTTCTTCCATTGTATGTCTTTGGCTCCTTTGTCGAATATCAGCTGGCTGTAGGCCTGTGGATTTATATCTGGATCTTCTATTCTGTTCCATTGGTCTTCGGGTCTGTTTTTGTGCCAGTACCATGCTGTCTTTGTGATTATAGCTCTGTAGTAGAGTTTGAAGTTCGGCATGGATAGCCCTCCCATATTGTCTTTATCCCCTAGAATTGTTTTGGCTATTCTAGGTCTTTTGTTGTTCCATATAAATTTTTGGACTGTTTTCTGTATTTCAGTGATGTACGTCATTGGGATTTTAATAGGAATTGCATTGAATTTGTATATTAGTTTTGGAAGTATCACCATCTTTACTATATTGTCGGCCTATCCAGGAGCATGGGAGGTCTTTCCATTTCCTAGTGTCTTCTGCAATTTCTTTCTTTAACTTTTTATAGTTCTCATTAAATAGTTCTTTTACATCTTTGGTTAGGTTAATTCCTAAATATTTTATTTTTGGGGAGGTTATTGTGAATGGGGTTGCTCCCTTTATTTCCCTCTCTTCCTGTGCGTTATCAGTGTATAGGAAGGCAACTGATTTTTGTGGGTTTATTTTGTATCCTGCTATTTTGCCGAAGTGACTTATGATTTCTAAAAGTTTGGGGATGGAGTTTTTGGGATCGTGGAGGTATAGTATCATGTCGTCTGCAAAAAGGGATAGTTTCACTTCTTCTTTCCCTATGCGGATCCCTTTAATGTCTTTTTCTTGCCTTATTGCCCTGGCTAAGGGTTCTAGGACTATGTTGAAGAGGAGTGGAGACAGTGGACATCCTTGCCTTGTTCCTGTTTTTAGGAGGATTGGTTGTAGCTTTTCCCCATTAAGTATAATATTGGCTATTGGTCTGTCATAAATGGCTTTTATTGTTTTTAGAAATGTTCCTTCTATTCCTATTTTCTCCAGAGCTTTTAGCATGAATGAATGTTGAATTTTATCAAAGGCCTTTTCTGCATCTGTGGCGATAATCATGTGATTCTTGACCTTGGCTCTGTTGATATGCTGGATTACATTTATTGACTTACGTATGTTAAACCATCCCTGTGTCTCTGGGATGAAGCCTACCTGATCATAGTGTATTATTTTTTTTATGTGTTTCTGGATTCTGTTAGCTAGAATCTTGTTAAGGATCTTTGCATCTGTGTTCATCAAGGAGATTGGCCTGTAATTCTCCTTTTTGGTTGGGTCTTTGCCTGGTTTGGGGATGAGTGTGATATTGGCTTCGTAGAATGAGTTTGGGATAGCTCCCTCCTTCTCTGTTTCTCTGAAGAGCTTGAGGAGTATGGGTATTAGTTCTTCTTTAAAGGTCTTATAGAATTCTGCTGTGAATCCATCTGGTCCTGGGCTTTTTTTTGTTGGAAGACTTTTGATAGCTTCCTGTATCTCATTATAGGATATTGGCTTATTTAATTGGTTAACTTCTTCTTTGCTCAGTTTGGGTAACTTGTATTTCTCTAAAAATGCATCCATTTCCGCCAGATTTTCTTCCTTTAGAGAGTATAGCTTTTGAAAGTAGTCTGTTAGAATTGTTTGGATATCTTGGGTACGTGTTGTGATGTTTCCCGTGGCATCCCTAATCCTATTAATATGGGTTTCCTCTCTTCTTTTTTTAATTAATCTTGCCAACGGGCCATCAATTTTGTTTATTTTTTCAAAGAACCAGCTTTTTGTTTGGTTTATTTTGGTTATGGTTTTCTGATTTTCTAATTGGTTAATCTCTGCTCTCAATTTGGTTATCTGGCTTCGTCTAGTAGCTTTAGGTCCCATTTTTTCTTGTTTTTCTAGCTGTTTTAGTTGCAACATGAGATTATTTACTTGGTCTGTCTCCATTCTCTTGATGTGGGCACTGAGAGCAATAAATTTGCCCCTCAGGACTGCTTTTGCTGTGTCCCACAAGTTTCTTTGTGAGGTGTTTTCATTTTCATTGAGTTCTAGGAAATGCTTTATTTCTTCTCTGATCTCTTCTGTTACCCAGGTATTGTTAAGGAGTGTGCTGTTCAATTTCCATGTATTAGAGAAATTTCTGCGGTATGCTTTGTTATTGAGAGCTAGCTTGATTCCACTGTGGTCAGATAGGATACAGGGGATTATGTCGATCCCTTTGTATTTGCTTAAGTTCCTTGAATGAACCATGATATGGTCTATTTTGGAGAAAGTTCCATGAGCTGCTGAGAAGAATGTGTACTGTGTTGTTTTAGGGTGAAATACTCGGTAGATGTCAGTTAATTCCGCTTGAAGTATGGCCTCACTTAATTCGGTAGCTTCTTTGCCAATCCTCTGGTTGGTAGACCTGTCCTTTGGTGAGAGTGGCGTGTTAAAGTCTCCTAGTATTATCGTATTGGGATCTATTTTATTCTGTAAGTTTGAGAGCATTTGTTTAACATATCTGGGTGCACCGATATTTGGGGCATATAAGTTGATGATGGTTATATCCTCCTCTTGGATTGTTCCCTTTATTAATATGTAGTGTCCGTCCTTGTCTTTCTGTACTGATTTTAATGAAAAGTTTATTTTGTCAGATATCAGGATAGCTACACCTGCTTTCTTATTGGGGGAATTTGATTGGTAGATCCTTTTCCACCCCTTCACTCTGAGTTTGTTTGTATGTTTGGCTGAGAGGTGGGTCTCCTGAAGGCAACAGATGGATGGGTCTTGTTTTCTGATCCAGTCCTCAGTTCGTTTTCTTTTAATTGGCGAATTCAGCCCATTTATATTAAGAGAAAGTATAGAGAGATGCATTGTTGTCCCTGCCATTCCGTTTTCCTAAGTTTTTCTTCTTTCCTTTCCTCCTGTGCTTGCTCAGTTAGACTTTGAGTAATGCCTGTTTGGGGCAGGTCCCAGTTCCTGGTTGCTTTCTTCAGGTTGTGTCCCCCCTCTTAGAATTCTTTGTAATGCTGGCTTAATGTTTATGTATTCATTTAGTTTTTCTTTGCTATTAAAAGTTTTCAGTTCTCCATCGAATGTGAATGCTAGCTTTGCCGGGTATATCAGTCTGGGTTGGCAGTTATTGGCTCTCAGGGCTCGTATGGTGCTTTCCCAGGCTTTTCTTGCATTCATTGTTTGTGTGGAGAGATCTGCAGTGATTCTAATTTTTTTCCCGTTGTAGTATAGCTCCTTCTTCATTTTTGCTGCATGCAGGATTGTTTCCTTATTATTCAGATCCATCATTGTTACTATTATGTGCCTAGAGGTGTTTCTCCTGGGATCTTGCTTGTTGGGTGTTCGATAAGCTTTTGTGATGTAGTTAAGATGGTCGTTTTTGAGGTGGGGAAAATTTTCATTGACTATCTTGTTAAATAGGTGTTGCATTCCCTTGCTCTGGAATTCCTCACCTTCGTCCACTCCGATTATGCGAAGGTTAAATTTTTTAGCATTATCTGCTTGCTCTTGAATTTCCCTTTGGTTTAATTTGAGTGATTTTTCCATATCTGTCACTTTTTGGTCCAGTTGGTGTATTCTGTCTTCTGTATCTGACACTCTACCTTCCATTTCATTCACTCTGTTGACCATGGCTTCTATTGTGGTTTGCATGGTGGAAATGGATCCCTTTATGGATTCAATGTTGGTTCTCAGAGTACTGATCTCACCTCTCAATGAGGTGAGATCAGTATGCATTACCTCTAATTTGGCGTTTATCTCACTTCTTACTGAGGTTTGTGCCGCTTCTATTTTTGCATCCAATTTTTGTTTGATATCCTGTATATCTTTTGATAGTTCATCCTTGTGCTCTTTCAATTTCTGATCCATTTCTCGCTTTATTTCTTGAGTCATTGCCTCCAGCAACCCTTGGATGTAGTTTTTGTCTTCCATTCCTGCTTTGCTCCCACTGGGGCTCTCCCCTGCATGGCTGCTGGCTTTTGAGGTGAGCTTGCTGTCCTGGGTAGTGGTAAACCTTGTGATTTTTCTCTGTGATTTTCGCATGGGGGTTCAGGAGACTGCTCTTCAATCTTGTTTTGGTGTGTCTGTCTTTGCTTGGTTGCTGATTCTGTATTGGTAGAGAGAGTCTGTGCCTGATCTGGATTCTGTTGGGAGCCTATTTCCAGCTGCTATTCACTTAGGATTCTCAGCTCTCTGCTGTAGCAATTCCCGCCTTTGGAAGGGTTGAGCAGCCTAGACTGCTTGTGTTTGCTCCTGCGGGTGCTCTTGGGAAGATCAGATGCTCTGGATGCACTCTCTCAAATACTGGAGTCTGCTATGGGCTCCTGATGTGTTTTTGTTTGTTTGTTTTGGGCTGGTTGTGGGCTTGAACTCTAGGTTTGGGTGCTGTCCCTCAGCTCTTCAGCTCAGGGCTGGCACCCTACCATTTGAGCCACAGCCCCACTTCTGACCCTTTTTGCTTTGTTCAGGCGCCGGTCCCCTGGCCCCAGCCTGGAGCGCGCTCGTTAGGCCTGTGCTAATGTGTATACCACCTTGGTTATGCAGCCTGGAGGACACAGTTCAAATTTCTTCTACTGTTGGTAGTCTTGACCCAGGGGCACTGTTCCTGGCTTGAGCATTTAAGCTCCCTTCCAGGGGCGCTCTTGCTCTGGCCTGGCCAGCAGAGTGTGCTCCACCGGCTGGTGGAGCTCTCGAACAGTTCCCAGTTTTAGTGGGTCCTGTGGTCCGGGTGTTGGGGTAGGGAGTCTAGGTCAGGGTCTGGGGATTCCCTCCAGCTCTGGTCTCCCTTGATGGATTCCCTGTCCCCTGATGGGTACTCACCCTGTAGGTCGTCAGTTGTTGTTGCAGTCCGTCAGTTGTTGTTGCAGTCCAAGTTCAGTTGGGGTGGTTGCGGGCTGGGTTGGGCGGCCCCCCGCCGGGTCGTTGCTATCGCAATTGGGCGGGTGGTCTGCGGACAGGTCCCTTTGTGGCGCTGCTGGTGCCGGGCGGCTTTGGCGGGATGGAGCCTCTCCGCTCCGGTGGAGAGTGATGGGTGGGGTGGGATCCTCCTGGAGACTCCCGGCTGGTAGGTTTCTCTGTTCCTGGCGATCTGCTGTTCTGCAATCCGGTACCTGGTGATCTGCAAGCAGCCCCCTGTGTCTCTGTGGCTCCGGCAGCCCCTGCCGGGCCGGCTGGCCGGCGGCTTGGCGCACTGCCGCGCGGCCAGTAAAGGTTGGGGGAGGGGTCTTCGCTCTTCTCTGTTCTGAAATTCTTCTTTTCCTCTCTTTCTTTTTTTGTTATTTTCCACCTCTGGTTTTTCTCTGAGTGTTCGTCTTTTTGTTGTTGTCGGTCTCTTGGGGAGATTAAAGGTTGGAACTCGAACTCTCTTTTTGGTTGGAGAGAGCTGTGGCGTTTCCCTACTGCCCCGTCGCCATCTTTCGGATAGATTGTATCTTAAGCAATCCTATCTTACTTATAACTAATCTCATCATTTTTTTTAAAAAAGTGAAGTCTTATATGCGTATATAAAAATGTCACAATGAAACCTATTATTAGGCCAAGAATGGTACTTATTCCTGTGATCAAAACTACTTGGGTGGTGGTATTGGGAGGATCATGGTTCCAGGCTAGGCGGAGTAAAAATTTGGTGAGACCTTATCTCAACAAATAGCTAAATGTGGTGGCATGTGTCTATTGCCCCAGCTATACTTGAAGCTCAAGTAAGATTGTGATCCAGGCGGGTCTAGCATAAACTAGAGACCCTATTCTAAAAAACTAAGCGCACGTGGTAGCGTGCCTGACTACTAAGCTTGAGAACCTGAGTTTAATTTCCAAACCCACAGGAGGGGGGAAAGACGTCAAAGTAAACAACTTAATAATGCAACCCAGGAAAATAGGAAAGCAAGAGCAAATCACATCCAAAATTAATAGGAGGGAATAAAAATCAGAGAAGAAATTTTCAAGCAAAATAGAGATTGAAAGAAATATAAAAGATCAATGAAAGTTGTTTTTTGTTTTGCTTTGTTGTGTTGTGGGGGCTGAACTCTGGGCCTGGGCACTGTCCCTCAGTTCTTCAGCTCAAGGCTAGTGCCCTACCACTTAAGCCACAGCGCCACTTCCGGCTTTTTTCTGCTTATGTGGTGCTGAGGAATTGAACCCAGGGCCTCATGCAAGCACTCTACCACTGAGCCAACTTCCCAGTCCCTGTTTTTTTAAATATAAATAAAACAATTGGGTGCCCACAGCTCAAGCCTGTAATTCTAGCTACTCAGGAGGCTGAGCTCTGAGGAGACTCTTATCTCCAATTAACCACCAAAAACCTGAAGCATAGCCGTAGTTCAAATGGTACAGCTCCAGCCTTGAATGAAAAAGCTAAAGGACAATGCCCAGGCCCAGAGTTCAAGCTCCAATATCAGCACACATCCAAAAAAATGAACAAAACTGGCAAGCTATTATCTTGACTAATCAATAAAGAAATAAACATACCCAAATAAATAAAATCAGAAATGCTAAATGAGACATTAAATCAGATACACAGTGATATACCACATATATGCAAAGAATCATTGGGGGCTATCACAAACTATAGACCAAATTGGAAAAGTCATAAAATTGGATGTCTAGGTAGAATGGCCTACCAACATTGGTAGGATGGCCTACCAACACTGAATTATAATGAGCCTAGAAAACCCAAACAGACCCATAATAAGAAAAGTTCAGGGCTGGATAGCCTCACTGCTGAGTTTTACCAAACCTTTAAAGCAGAACTAATCCTGATTGTTTTCAAACTATTCCAAAGAACTGAAAAGAAAGGGAACCTTTCTAAATTCTTTCTCTGAGGTCAGCATTCCCCTGTTAACAAAACCAGACAAGCACACAACAAAAAATATAGCTGATGAACACAGATGCAAATACGCTCAATACTGGCAAATCAAATCCAACAGCACATCAAAAAGACCATAAATTATGGGCAAGTGGGAATCATCCCAGAGAGGCAAGACTAGTTCAACCTATGCAAAGCAATCATTTCTTCTTCTTTGCTGGTGGTGCTGGGATTTGAACTCAGGGCATTGCACTTGTTAGGCAGGTACTATACGACTGAGCCCCATTTCTAGCCCTAGTTTTCACCAGTCATTTTTGTGATAGGGTCTTGTACTCAGTTCACCTATTTTAGGCTTTTCTGTCAATGCTGAGATGACAGATGTGTGTCTCCACATTCAGCATCTTGTGTTGACATGGAATCTCAGACTTTTCGGCCCTGGCTAGCCTGAAACCTCATCCTTTCAGTCTCAAGCCTCCCATGGAGTATTATATGTTATCATACCCAGCTATGGGTTGTGAGGGTATGGAATTTTCTACTCTGATTGGCCTTGAACCATAATCCTCCCATTCTCAATGCCATAAGTGGCTAGGAATAAGAGATATAAACCACCATCACCTGACCCAAATCAATAAAAGAAATACATTATGTCAACAGAATGAAGGACAAAATGCATGATTGTCTCAACAAATGCTGACAAAGTATTCAATGGAATTCAAGAATACAAACAGAATGTCAAAACCTCCCAAAACTTCGGAATAGAAAGAACATACATCACAATAAAAGCTCAATACAACAAACCCAACATTTATACCAAATGAGAAAAGGCTGAGTTTTTTTTCTAAGATCTGGAACAAGACAAGGATGTCTGCTTTCACTTTTGTAATTCAATACAGTATTGAAGTCTTAAAGGTTCCAGTAAAAAATAAAGGATATCCAGTTAGGAAAGAGAGCAAATTATCTGTTTACAGATGACACATTTTTTTATATACAGAAAAATAAAAGAAAAAATTACAATTGATAAAAGTCAGTAAGGTCATAGGATACAAAAATCAGGCACCAGTGGCCCCTGTCTGTAATCTGAGCTACTCTGGAAACTGAGATATCTTAGAATCATGGTTTGAAACTCATCAAGTTTGAAACTAGTGAGACTCATTTCTCTAATTAACAAACAAAAAGGCTAGAATGGAACTATGGATCATCTACAGTGCCAGCCTTGAGCAAAGTGTTTGGGCCCTGAATTGAAGCCACAGTACCAACTAGGATTAACAGATATAAGCCACTTGGCTCATAGATTTATCTTTATATGACTCCAAAAGCACAATTGACAAATAGGACTATATCAAAGAGTTGCAGGTAGCCAAAAAAACCAAAACAAAACAAAACAGTGAATGAAAGAACATATTCACAAAGTATACATCCAATAAGGGAATAATGTCCATCTGACTTAAAAGTAGGAAAATGTGATGAATAGACATTTTTCAAAAGAAGATATACAGTAGGCCAACAGGTATGTGAGAAAATGCTCAACACCACTAATCGTCAGGGAAATGCAAAAACCCACATCAAGACATCATCTCTAGTTAGAATGGCTATTATCAGATACAAACAATAACAAATGCTGCTGAGGACAGCAGTAGAGGGGAACTCTCGAATCCTGTTGTAGGAAACAGGATGGAGGATCCTCGAAAAACTAGAAATGGGACATTCTCACGATCCAGCACTTCAACTTCTGATTATATATACAGAAGAAATAAAATTAGTGTGTTAGCTTTCTGTAACTGTCACAAATACTGGAGATAATTAACTTACGAGGAGAGGAGAGTTATGTTGGCTCACATTTTCACAAGTTCCTGTCTATGGTGGGTAGGCTGCATTCTTCTTAGACCTACAGGGTATAAAATGGGAAAGGAGAGGACTGAAAAACAGTCAAGGTCCCACAACTCCTTGGGAGAACCCACCAATAACATCTTGAAGACCTCTCTCTAGGTTCGATCTACTGAAGTTTCCACCATCTTCCAATAGAGCCACAGGTGGGGACCAAGTCTTAATACACAGGCCTTTGGAGCACATTCCAGATCCAAATCCCACCTATCCGTATGTTGAAGAAACATCTGTACTTATGTTTATAATAGCATTATACACAATAGATAAGACAGGCATCAACCTTGGTGTCCCTCAATGGTTGAACTGATATATACGTGTATAGAAACAAATATCACATGTTCCTACTTGAATGTGAATGCTAAAATGTTGATCTCAAAGCTGTACAGATGAAGATAATGGTTATTTGAGCCTATGGAGGATGGAGTTAGATGAACAGGTACAGTTGGATGAGATGAATTAACTTCTAATGTTGAATATAACACCTTAAGTAACTATGGTTAACGGTGAGCTGAACATTTCACAGATTTTTGAATGTTCCCAAAGAAAATGGAGAAGTTCTGAAATGTTAGATATACCAATTACACTGATCTGATCATTATGCGTTGTACACACGGGATTCTACCTTATAAACATATATGATGATGGCAGGAACAAAAAGCACATTTTAAGATTCTCACTAAAAGCTCACAGTAATATTCATGTCCTGAATATACCACTAAACTGTACATTGAAAATGGCTTAAAATGGTAGATTTTGTTATATGTATTTTAGCACAGCTGAATCACAGCACCCCCTTCTGGCCATTTTCAAGTCGCCAGCCTGACATTTTGAGCCTTGATAACAGAGCTCTCTTGTTCTGGAAAACCTAAAAGCAAAAGCACGGCTTGTATTTCTTGATCCCAACGAATTCTATCATTTACCCAGGTGGCTATTGGCACAGTGTTTTGGCGCATGAAAGGGCTCTTTGCTAGGCCTGTCAGGGGTCAGAAGACAGCTTATTACCACTGACAGCCCTTGTCGTCCATGAGGACAGAATCCTCTCCAGCTCCGAATGCCTTTCATCCTCTGCTCTGAAAGCCCTGCAGAAATTAGGCCAGGGCTTGTGAAGCCATTCAAGCCTGGCCACAAAGGCCCACAGTCTATGATAGCAGAAGTCTGCATGGAAGCGATCCCGCTCCCTCTCCCCCCGGCCCCCCTCCACAGCATGCCCCCTAACCCTTGTTAAGGATGCCTTGTACTTTCTTTAGTGGCAATTCTCCATCCTTGACCCAGATAAAGGGTTTAGAAAAGGCCTTTTCACCAGTGATGTGTTCAGATAAGTTAAATCCCCTGCGATTCAGCGCCAGGTGGTCTAATCTGCACAGCTCAGTGTTGCTGTGTGACCTACAGACCAAGGAGCAGATCAGGTTCTGAGAGAACAAAGGCTGATGCACAGCATATCGCTGATGCAATCACCAGGCTGCGTTCCTCTGCCCTTACTAAGCTGGCTCACATGGAAGAGCCCCAGAGGAACTGCCCTGGCTACTGGCCCACGATGGCCGCCTTAGTCACACATTCACCACCTGGGCCTAGTACTATGGAATCCAGATTGTTGCCATGGCCAGGCAGGGAAATCACTTGAAACCTGGGAGGATCTGTCTCAGCACTTCCCTGCTGGAGATCTACAAGTTTCCTAGTGCCTTGTCACTCCTTGTAGTGTTATGCCACACCATTGCATCCAACACAGCAACATCTTGGCCAAGTATACATAGATTTGAGTGAGGCCTGGCTTTGTGTTTATCTTCTAAATTCATGGATATTTTTCCCAGTTTTTTTTTTTCCTTTTTACCTGGCAGCCTTTATAAAATAGCCTAGAATTTCTCTGAACCATGCAGAGAGCATACCACAAATGCAATCACCATTAGCATCCAACACTCACCCCTATTCCAGTATCCTGTGCTCATGTGTTTATGAGCTACATCCCAAATTCCCCTTTACAGGATGCCCATACATCATTCCTTTGCACAACCAGGGCTTGCTGGGCCTAGTGATGGCTTGTCTTCTCTTCTCAAGCTAGAATCCAGGGAGAGGAGAGAACTGGCGCTTGCATTCAGAGACTGCTGCGGGATGGGGCAACCACATGCCCCACCCACTGCCCTTGCTCTGAGGTCAGACTGTTTTCAGATCTTATCGTGTCACTGAACTAGTTGCCCAGCAACTACTGTACAAGGTGAGGTAAATGGGTTGGGGTCTGGCCCTGAGAGGGTTGAGACAGGCCCCAAGTTACCTGGCTAGCTAGGTAGCTTCTTGAGATCAAAGTTTTACTCTGGTTGCTGCATTGTCATGGCATCTGATAATCCTTTAGAGCCATTATAGAACTGTTTTCCAGACTCTCAGTACAGAAAACAAATAGGATCAACGTCTGTTTTTATCTTTTATGTTGTGGGTCGTTGGTTAACACTCAAGAGAGTGCACACCACACTCATTCTATAACATTTTTAGCTCAGATGCTTAAGCCAAACGACTTCTCCCATCTGCACAAGCCAAGTCCGCCATAGGGGACAAGAGATTTTCAATCTGGGTCCAGACAAGTATAATTTGAACGTACCTCCAGGCCAGCCAGTTCTCCAAGTGTGGCTCCTGGAGCAGCAGCAAAAGCATACAACATTGGGGAAGCTTATGAAAAACACAGATCCCCAGATTTACAGAAGCAGAAAGGCTGGGGTGGGCCCAGCAAGTCCTCACCACAGGCATAGCCTTTGCTGAAGTTCTCTGCACCCCATCTGTCCCTCATCAAGATTGTTTGCCTTCTACCTGGCTCTTGTTAAGGACTGTTCTAGAAAGTGGCTTTCAGCTCTGCTACATTTTAAAATCAGCTGGGGAACGTTTCCAGACAGCAGATACTCTAATGTCACCTCAGAGGTTCTGAGTTCACTTGACTGATGCTAAATTAGACCCTCCAGGTGGTTTCCATACCCAGAGAAGAGTTTAAGATCCACTCAGGTGGAGCTTGTGCAGAGTTGCCCAGGCTTGTAAGGACCCACAGGAAAATCTCATGTTCCTCCCCAGCACAGAGGGGACGCATTCCTTATGATAATTTATCAGTTCTGCCAAGATGGGCAACTCCATGCAGGAAGGCAGCACAGGGGAGAAGAGGCAGATTCTCACCCAGAGGCCCCTTCCAGGCTGCAAGGGTCTGGAACATTTGTAAAACAGGAATGATACTAATCGTTCTCTTTCCTCAAAAAGCCTGGAAATGGTCTCTTAAGGTCTTTACCAGAAAAATAAATCTTTTGCTTCTGAGAACTTTTAAAAAGTCTGAACTTGTCTTTAGTATAGAATTGTGGATGCTAGCCGGGCGCTGGTGGCTCACGCCTGTAATCCTAGCTACTCAAGAGGCTGAGATCTGAGGATCGAGGTTCAAAGCCAGCCAGGGCAGGAAAGTCCGTGAGACTCTTATCTCCAATAAACCACTAGAAAACCGGAAGTGGCGCTGTGGCTCAATCGATAGAGCACTCGCCTTGAGCTGAAGAGCGCAGGGACAGTGCTCAAGCCCAGAATTCAAGCCCCATGACCGACCAAAAAAAAAAAAAAAAAAGAATTGTGGATGCTGATTTCACTTCCTCGGGTAGGTGCAGAAAATCTTATGAGCAGGTCAATTTTGCGATTTTCTGATATTTACAGATAGGAGTTGAGCCTGAAGGAATTTGGCACTCAGGTAAACAGATGACAAAATGAAGCTGTAACAATGGCTCATATTGCTGTGCTCTAAAGTGTCCTAGCAGGCGGGGCTGGGAAGGTGGCTAAGTGGTAGAACGCTTGCCTTGCATGCATGAGGCCCTGGGTTCGATTCCTCAGCACCACATAAGCAAAAAGAAAAAAGCTGGAAGTGGTGTTGTGGCTCAAGTGGTAGAGCGCTAGCCTTGAGCTGAAGAGCTGAGGGACAGCGCCCAGGCCCAGAGTTCAGGCCCTAAATAAATAAATAAATAAATAAAGTGTCCTAGCAGGCATCCAGCACCAGGAGACAGGCTTCGATGTCCAAACAACTCTTATCTTTACGTTCAAGGTCATTCACTACTTCCACCTAGCCCCAGACCACCCCCTTCCTAACTTTTCAGTTCTTTCTGGCCCTGAGAACAATGCAGTTATCTGCCTGTGGCTGAGTCTATACATCTTACCTGCTAGGACATAGCTGCCCCAGCTTTTGTGCCTCACCCCCTGCCAACAACTCCAGTTTTCCAGGAAGAAGAAGGTAGGCCAGATGGCAAATAGGTCTACTAAGGTAGTTGCTTAGTCATTTTTTGGTGTGTGCCAATCCTGGGCTTGGACTCAAGCCTGGCCCTGAGCTTTTTTGTTCAAGTCTAATGCCCTACCACTTGAGTCACAGTTCCACTTCTGGCTTTTGGAGGCAGTTAATTGTAGATAGAGTTTCACAGACTTTCTTGTCTGCGCTAGCTTTGAACCATGATCCTCAGATCTCAGCCTCCTGAGTGGCTAGGATTACAGGCATGAGTCACCAGCACCTAGCTTACTCTTTTATCTTCTGGATACTTATTTTCTTCTTCTCTGAAAAAAAACAAACAACAAATTAAGATTCAATGTTCTCCTGTAGCCCTCAACAATAATAGAATCACAAGGCTGTGAGTTGGTGGCAAATTGTTTGGTGTTGACATTGTGTCCACCATACTAGTAAACCTGTCTAGAAATCCCTTCAGAATTAAAGACAGAAAACCCAACAGAGGAACCCAGGAGCTTGCCAGAAAACACAGCCAACCATGGGGACATCAGCTGTCAGAGTGCTGTCCCACCTTCCTCTCTTCAGCCCAACGCAACTCCAGTTTTCCAACTGCAGAGTATTCCTTCTCTGGTGATGTGTTCCAGCAGCCACTGAGCTGTCCCCCTGGGCCAGGGTGAAGCCTTCTGGCTCCTCTCCCAGCTTGAATTTAGGAGACACCAATGTGGCTGCCAAGAACAACAGATGTGCTTTCCATCCAGGGGAGCCGGTGATCACCTTTGTTTTCTTTGTATGTTCTTCCCTTGCTGCTGGCTAGACATTCTGGACACCAGCTCTGCAGTCCCGGGGAGCTGTTTGGAAGTTTCTCAGAGATGCACCTAAGCATTTGGCATGTGGATAGCACACACTAATTCTGACTAAACAGATTTTTAAAATGAGTCTTTCTTTGCTTCATTATGTTTCTTTTTTTTTTTTTGGTCGGTCATGGGGCTTGAACTCTGGGCCTGGGTGCTGTCCCTCAGCTCTTCAGCTCAAGGCCGGCGTGCAACCACTTGAGCTACAGCGCCACTTCCGGTTTTCTAGTGGTCTCATGGACCACTAGAAGTCTCATGGTCTTTCCTGCCCGGGCTGGCTTTGAACCGCGATCCTCAGATCTCAGCCTCCTGAGTAGCTAGGATTATAGGCGTGAGCCACCAACACCCGGCTGCTTCATTATGTTTCTGAGAGGATTTTTTTAAAATTTTGTCTTTTATTGATAAAGTTGATGCTTAATTACATGTCAGGTGAGTATATACTTTTCTTATTGTGAAAATACTGTATAGAGGGGTTACAATTACATGGGCAAGATAATGAGTACATTGCTTATCAAGCATTGTAGCCTCCTCCTTTGTTTCCCCTTCCCATACCTTTCCATCCTCCCCCCACCCCCCCTACCCAACCCTCCCCCCCCCACCAAAGTTGTAAGTTTGTTTTCGACATAACGACTTGTACGTCTCATTGTTGCAATGGGTCCACCTGTATCCCTATTTAAACGATTTGTTTTTCCCCTTCCCCTCCACAAATTATAACAACATAAAATACAGTGAAAACAGGGGTTATACCATGGGGGAGGGACATACAAAGCAACAAAGAAATAATCTTATAAATGTGTTAGAAAAAAATCACATGAAAGAAAAAAAACATTTGAATACATATCTTAGGGTTCATTTTCCTAACATCAACTTATCTGACCTTTTCTGCTTGACTCAGACATATACTAGTTATTGCAAATAAGGGAAACCATGGGACCTACGTTTCTTTGGGCCTGCCTTCACTTAATATAAATTTTTCCAAGTCTTTCCATTTCCTAACAAATGGGGCGATGTCATTCTTTCTGATGGAGGCAGAGTATATACTTTTTTTGGACAATATCACCCCTTCCTTTGTGCTGTTTTCCCCTCCCATCCTCACCCACTAGTTGTATAGCTCATTTTCAACACAATGTCCAGTGAGTACCACTGCTTCATTAGTTCACCCATTTCCCTCCATTTCTGTGTCTCCCTTTATCCTCCCAAAGTGAGATTAATGAACAAACAAGACAAAAAAGAAAACCAAATACAGTAACAAAGATAAAACCTCTTGTGTCCATTTCTTGGAGTTCATTTTGATAAATATTATTTTATATGATCAGATGCACATAGGCATTGCACCTTTGTGTTTCTCCCCTAAGAGTATCCTCCTGTGGTCTCACTATATGAATGCCTAGAATCCTGTATAATTTATCCTGTCCTGGAGTATTTCACTGACAGGATGTTTTAAATGATAGCTGCTGTTCAACTCTGATAAGACAGGGTAGCTGTCAAGACAACTTCACCCTTTGGTTTAATATGTGCATCTTGAAATCTTTTTAGGGTTACTCAGGTGTCAATCCCATTGTACAATTCTACAACAGAGCCTATGTCACAGTGAAACAAATCAGTTCAGCTGTCATGTCATGAGGATGCCGGAACTGCCCTGGCCATTCATTCATACATGAAACTTCACCCCATTGGCTAATGTCAGACCAATCATAATAAGCAAGGAGCCCTACAGAAAGAAGCTTGTTGAGTCTGCCTACATAGTACTTGATTTATCAGATTCCTCACTGATCCTCTCATGGCCACTGGTGTTCAGTTCTCAGTCTTCTTTCTTACCATATAACTGATTACTCCCTCTCCAATATACTGTTAAAGCCTGGTTTCCATTGGGTGGAGGACATGACTCAAGTGGCAGAGCACCTGCCTAGCAAGTTCAAGGCCCCAAATTCTAACCTCAGTGCTACAAAAACAAAAAAAAAATCCTGGGCTTTCAGGAAAAATCTCTTGAGGGATTTGATTTACTTGACTCTCCTTCTATTCTTTATTGTTACATATTGGTGATGCCATGCTCTCAGCACCTTTAGTTACTGGTGTTTCTCCACATTTTATAACCTGCTGGGCCTCATATATCAGTCAGAGCTTAGTTAAGGGACAGTTACAGCACGATTAGAACAGTGGCAGTTTGATGTAATAGGGCACTGGAGTAATAGAGGACCTGCCTGCATTGATTATAGAGAAAAAAAACAAATACTAAAGAATTCAGGAGTGTAGGGAGCAGTCACCCCACCCCGCAGTGCGCGCACACATGTGCACACACATACACACACACACACACACACACACACAAAGAGAGCATCTGTGGGTGCTAATCTGTAATCTGGTTCCTCCACAAACTCCCCAGAACTGAGCTCCAAACCTGGGCAGAGCAGCAGCAGCTTTGGTTCATGGGAAGCAGTTCCCTAGGCTGTTGCCCTGACAGGACTGAGAACTGACCTCGGGCTGTCTGCTGGTTAGTGCTGCACCTCAGAACATGCTACAAAGCCACACAAGGAAACCACCCACACAGAAGTGCCTTGTCCTGCTGGCTGTGGTCCACTGCAGGAGCTGGGGACTGCAGACACTACACCCCAGGCCTACCAAGATGCATTCCTTGATTCAGGAACAGAAGCCCTTTCCCCCTATAAGGTCTGTTCTAATGTACTCTGCTGAGAATACTTTACATCACGCCAAATGCTTACAGATCTAGCTTTATTAGTGTTGAAGAGACAATGAAAGATTCATGTAGAATTGAAGGCAATTCTCGGGTTTGTGACCCACAAGTACTTGGCATTTTCACTGAGATGTGTAATAGATAACTCACCATGTCCACAGATGAACTGGTGCTCACACACCTGCTCTGTTTGCAACCTGTTGCTCAGGCCCCAACACTTAATTTCATTGCTGAATCCTATTTTTTCTCTCACAATCTGCTTAATTTGTGGTGAAATGGCAGTTGACTTTACTTTAAAACTGTATCTATAGTCTAATACTTGTCACCCTTGGTCTAAGTCATTACTATCATTCCTTGCTCTGATTTCCATGATTTCCCTAATACATATTCCAGCTTCAACCTATCAGTCCCTGAAGTTTATTCTCAGCAGAGCCACCAATGTGGTTCCTTGAGTAGGAGTTCCAGTTTCCCCTGGAGAAATGGTCTGAGTTTTCTCACTGACTGATGTAACTTGCTATTTCTACTACTGTCACTCCACTCCTAAAGTAATTGCCTCCTGTCATTCTTCAAATCAATAGGTATACTCCCAATCAGCATCCCTTTCTTCTTCTAAAATAATGAATGTATACATATACTATGTGTACTGTTGTTGTCTGCTTACCCTGCTAGGATGCATGCTTTATATGGAAGGGACATTTTATTTTACTTTCTATGTATTCACTCCCTTGGACACACCACAGGCTCTTAGAAAAGAATGGGAGCTACGTAAACATTAGTTGAATACTAAGTCTCTGAACAGAAGTGTCCTGTGGTCATCTCCTCCCAGCTCCCCACACTGCCAGCCAAGAGTGACTTTTTCTTCCTGGAAAAATTTATGCCCTGTATGAAAATAGAGCAATAAAACCTATTGAAGTAGTTTTAATGGGGGATGTGATAAGGGCGAGTAATAGAGGTTGGCCCATTATATAGATGTGTAGAAATGTCACAAATAAACCCCTTTGAACAACTAGCGTATCCAAATTAAAACAAGAACAAACCCAGCAGTTTATATTGCAGATGGGATGTAGCTCAATTAGTGGAGCATTTAGCTATGGGTTCAAGCTCCAGCACCACAAAAAAGAAGGAAAAGCCTTCATCTTTTTTTCTTTGAATTTTTTTTCTCTCAGAACTAGGGATTGAACTCATGACCTTGTGATTGCCTAGCAAGCACTCTTTTTACATGAGCCACATCCACGGTGTTTTGGCTTTTAGTGTATTTTTAAGATAGGGTCTCAAATTTTGCCTGGGAAGCCTCAAAATTCCATTCTCCTACTTTCCCCTCCCAAGTGGATGGGATTAAAGATGTATGCCACCATGCCTGGCACAACACCTCTTCTCAACTGTAATATCTCTGGTCTCTGCGAACCAAATCAAAGGCATACATTCTACCTCCTACTTCTAACTCCTTGCTAAACCCTGGAACTCTTATGCACTCTTAACAGAAGTTCCTCTCTATAGATCCTGGTTCATCAAACTACTGGTGTAGACATCATGCTGTAGTGACAAAAGCAACAAAAATTGTTTTATTGGGTAAGATGCAGTGGCTCATGTGAGATGGGAGATAAAAGGATTGCAGTTCAAGACAAGCCTGGGCAAAAAAGTGAGACCTCAGATTTAAAAAAAAATCAAGCTGGGTGCAGTGGTTCAAATTTATAATCCCAGCTACAGAGGAAGGAGGAAGAAGGAATATGATCTGAAGCTGGTCTAGGGAAAAGTGAAATTCTATCTGAAAAATAAAATAAAGCAAAAACAGCTGGAGGCTGCTTCTTTTTCATTTTCTGTGATTCCCTTTCCAGGCTGAATGCATTCTCTTTTGATGTAACAGCCTTTGACCTGATATAACAGCCTTTTATATACGTTAATGCATCAGGTGTCTGTGTGGGTTGCAGGATCACCTGCATGGTTTACAGAACATGGCTTACACCATGTTCTATGACTGTAATTGAACAATGCAAACTGTATACTCTATAAAGAAAAGGTGTTGGGGCTGGGAAGGTGGCTCAGTGGTAGAGTGCTTGCCTTGCATGCATGAGGCCCTGAGTTCGATTCCTCAGCATTACATAAGCAAAAAGAAAAAAGCCAGAAGTGGTGCTGTGGCTCAAGTGGTAGAGCGCTAGCCTTGAGCTGAAGAGCTGAGGGACAGCGCCCAGGCCCAGAGTTCAGGCCCCATGACTGGACCCCCCCCCAAAAAAAAAAAAAAAAAGAAAAGGTGTATTTGGCTCACAGCCCAGAAGGTAGAGAGGTCCAAGACTGGGCAGCTCCATCTCCAGATACTTTTTGTTGATGGGTCTCTCTGCAGAGTCCTGCTGTGTTATCAAGCACCACATGGCAAGAAGCACCTCAGTTCTAGTCTCTCATTTTCCTATGAAACCACAGTCCTATTGGACAAGGACTCCACCCTTATGCATTCAGCCCCAATTACTTCTCAAGATCCCACCTCCAAATACATTACATGATTAAACTTCCACCTCTCAATTACAACAGGGAACATTCAAACCATAGTAACTTGTCTTCAGCAAAGTCTAAGCTCCTTGAGGTTGGGAGTCTTTCCAATGCTTGACATAGTAGACACTCAAATATTTGTGGAAGGAATAGATGTTTGTAATTCTCTTCATTCATAGCTTCCTTTCCTATCAAATCATAGTCTCTGGGATGGATCTAGTAAACACATACACAAACCATCAGTGTGATTGAATGCATTCATTCTTCCAGAACTCCTGGCTCCTAACAGCAGAGAGAATCTAATAGTGGCTCTAATAGGGGAGAGAATCTCAAACTAAGGAAATGGCCCTAACTATACTGAGAAGCAGCAGAAGGGATGAAATTGGAACTGAGAAGTATAGGCTGGTGAATCATATTATGTGGACGACTCTTGCATTGTCCTCCAGTAATGCTAAGCAGTACTGTGAATGAAAGCCCCTTTTACCTTGAGATTCAATTCTATCCCTAGCACTACAAATAGTTCCATAGTTTAGTAAGAAGTTAACCACCAGAGGGCAGTAAATTCATAAGCAGTAAAGAACAATGAGCAACAAACAGACAGTAAGTTATACATTCACATAAAGTGACTTTAAAAATTCTTCTCATAGAATTCCATTACACACACACACACACACACACACACACACACACACACACACACACACATGCCACATTTTCTTGATCCATTCATCTACTGAGGAGCATCTGGGTTGGTTCCATATCTTAGCTATGGTAAATAATGCTGTGATAAACATAGTTGTGCTGGTAGCTTTCGTATGGCTTTGTTTGTGATCATTTGGGTAAATGCCCAAAAGTGGGATTGCTGGGTCACAGGGGAGCTCTCTATGGAGTCTTTTGAGGGAAACTCCATACTGCTTTCCAAAGTGGTTCAACAAGTTTACACACCAACCAACAATGCAGTAGGGTTCCCTTCTGGCCACATCCCCTCCACCAACTGTTTCAGAAAGAATAACATTGCCCCATTTGTTAGGAAATGGAAAGACTTGGAAAAATTACATTAAGTGAAGTAAGCCAGGCCCAAAGAAACCCATGGTTTCCCTTATTTGCAATTACTAGTACATGTGTAGGACAAGTAGAAAAGGCCAAAAGCTATGTACATATGACCATATAAGATGATGTTAAGCTAAATGAACCCCAAGATAGGGACACAAATATCTTTTTTCTTTCTTGCTATTGTTTCTAACGTATTTATAATGTACCATGTGATTTTTTTTGTTGCTTTGTATGTTCCTCCTCTATGGTATAACCCCTGTTTTCATTGTATTTGATGTTGGTGCCCTGCATCTTGTATATACACTTCTCTAATTCAGGGAGGGGAAGGGAAAAAAACAAAATGCTTAAATAAGGATACAGGTCGACCCATTGTAACAATGAGGTGTACAAAACACTATGTTGAAAATGTTGAACTTTACAACTTTGGTGGGGGGGGGGGTAGTTGTGGAGGTGGGAGGGAAGGGATGGGAGGGAGGAGGCAACAATGCTCAATAGGAAATGTACTCATTACCTTGCTCATGTAACTGTAACCCCTCTGTACAGCATTTTTACAATAAAAAAGTACCAAAAATTCTTATTTCAGGTTGGGCACTAGTGGCTCATGCCTGTAATCCTAGCTACTCAGGAGGCTGAGATCTGAGGATCACAGTTTGAAGCCAGCCCAGGAAAATATGTGAGACTCTTCTCTCCAACTAACCATCAGAAAAACTGGAAGGAAAGCTTTGACTCAAAGTGGTAGAGCACTAGCCTTGAGCAAAAGAACTCAGGAATAGCTCCCAGGTCCAGAGTTCAAGTCCCATGGCTGAAAAAAAAATTATTTCAACCAAATGCCTCAAATTTTATTGCCTGTCTATAATCCATGTTCTAGGAGTCCAACAATTAACGACTTTGAACAGCTCACATTCCAAACACATAACTCTACTAAAGAAAGAATGACAGTCTATTCACATTGTGTGGACTCCCTTTTCATTCAGTAGGTCTATATTAAGCACTTAACTTACTGTGTGCCAGACACTGTCTACGAGCTCAGAATGCATCGTTTACAAAGCAAATATCCTGCACTTTGTGGAGTTGATATTCTGGTGAGAAGACATAGCATAAATCTGGAAATAAATTGTGCAGTATAATAGGAGGTTAGAGCTGTGGAAGAAAGATATAGATAGGGGAAATGGAGAGCAAAAAGACAGATTAGGAAAGGGGTACAGTTTTAAGAAAGATGGTGAGAGCAGGCTAAGGGGAGGGGGCATTTGAACAAGGAGATGGAGACAGGATGTATGGCTTTATGAAAAGTGTACCAGAAGAGGGATGGGAGAGACTCATTAGTAAATGAGGTCAAGGTAAGAGGAGGCAGATCATGAAAACCTTTGAAGGCAGCTGTGAGGACTTCGGTTTTTACAACGAGTAACATGGAAAAGGGAAAGTTTTGTAGGATCTTGTGCAGAGATGACACTTGCAAAGGGACACATTGGCTGAGCTTTCAGAATAGCTTCAAAGAGGTTTATCTCTAAGAAGCTTCTACTGTTAACAGCTCACCAAAAAGCAGGGAAGGGCAGCTGAAAGTAATATTGCTGTCGCCATTCAGCAAATAGCAGCCTGCTTGAATGCAGGCATTGTGCTAAGTATTTTACCCCCACATTCATTTAATCCTTCCCGAATACCTCCATGTCATCACTGTTGGCTCGATGGCAAAGGAGGTGATAAATGTTAGTGACTAGTTCTATGTTCAAATGAAGTAAATGGACTTAGGAGAGCCACGCTTTGAACAATTCTGCTTTCTAACATGAAGAAACACTAAGCAACCCCAGAACTGATGATGGAGGGGAGGGTTAGGAGGGAAATAAAGGTTTGACTTCAGCCACAGCTTCTGTCTAGCCTCTATAACACTACTCACACTGTAACTGTACTGGTTTATCTACCATTGATTTGCGTTGGAGTCAGTATAGTCTATTAACATTTTGATTATTAAAGAGTCAGCACCCATTATTGAACCTTCTTTTCTCTAAGGTATTTTTTTTTCTCTTTTTGGTGTTGATACTAGGGCTTGAACGCAGGGCTTGGGTGCTGTCTTTTAGCTTTTTTGCTCAAGGCTGGTGATCTACCACTTGAGCCACACCTCCACTTCTGGCTTTTTGGTGGTTAATTGTAGATAAAGAGTCTCCCGGACTTTCCTGCCTGGGCTGGTTTCAAACTGTGTTCCTCGGATCTCAGTCTCTTGAGTAGTTAGGATTATAGGCATGAGCCACAGGCTCCTGGCTCTGAAAAATCCCTTTTAAACTATGGTGGTTTAAAAATCTACACTCCTGTGGTGTGACACCTCCAGGCCCAAGGGGTGAGACAGACCAGAAATGGAAGGGGTTAATACACTTTAAGAGCATCCAATAGGAATAATTCGGGACTTGTAATGGGCACTTAAAAAAACCACAAACTTCATTTTTATCCTTTTGTATTTTACCTGAGAGGCTAGATAGGCAAGGAAAATGATCTGACCCTATGTATAAGGCAGAATCTCATAACATGCAACAACCGACGAAGAAAACCAACTCCTTAGGTACAATAAAAACGTCCAGGACACCAGACTTTGCAGGCAGTCAGTGGTCTGCAGGAACAGTAGGACTTAACAACGGTTTCCTTCTAACTTTTTGCGCAGCTCCTGGGGGCTTGAACTCAGCGCCCGGGCGCTGTCCCTAGGCCATTCTGCTCGGGTCATGGTTCCACCCCTGGCTTTTCGGTGGTTAACTGGAGATGAGAGTCTCACGGACCTTCCCTGCCTGGCTTCGAGCTGTTGACCCTCAGCTCTCGGCCTCCCGGGTAGCTGGGATTATAGGGGTGCGCCACAGGTGGCTGGCTCCTTCTAATTCTTGTCCCTATTTCCAACTTGGCCTCAGCCAGGGAAAGCCCAAACCTGCTCTCCACAACCAACCAATCACCAAGGCGCCCGCCCCTGCCCCGCGCTGCCTCCGCCCCGGCCGCGTCGGGGTTCAGGCAGAGCCGCGAGGGACCGGGGTCTGAGCCAACAGCTTGGTCGGTTACGCCTCCCCGGTCAAGTACTTCCGGGACACGCTGTCCCGGTAAAAAGAAGCTTCCCGGAATCAAGGGTGCGTCGGAAGGCAGATCGCAGACGGATCTCCCGGGCGGAAAGGGTGGAAAATCCTTTCCCAGAGCCGCGGACCCGCCTGGCTCTTTCTGAAAGTCGGGGCTTTGGCTTCCGGGTGCTGGCCTTTGCGCATGCGTCCGCTCCGCTGCGCGTGCGCGTTTTGTGGCCTTCGGTCACGCGGCGCTGATGTCATGTCTAGTGGCCCGGGAAGCGGCGGCGGCGCCGGCGGCGGCGGCGCACGAGCGCTCCTGGGCTCCCAGCAAAGCCTCCCAGCAAAGCCTCCCAGCCCGCCGTGGGTCTGAACGCCCGCCTGGTTTCCACTCCGACCTCTCAGTCTCCACCTTGGGTGTGTTTTCCCCTGCTGGAGGTGAAGCTCCTCACGGGAGCGCGGGGCCTGGCGTCTGGCGCCGGGCGCTCGCGGATCATCCCACCGGGCCGCGGAGGATGACCCGGGGGAAGGCCGGGGTTGCCGCCGTCACCAGCGGCCTTCCTCCGGGGGACGCCGTGGCCACGTAATCGCAGACCCCGGGGCCCTTCGAATGCAAGACGGGCCCCCAGGTCCGTCTCGTCTTGTAAGGTTCTCCCGGAGAGCTTAGAGCGCTGTGAAAGCAAAGGTCTCAAGACACGAACTCGTCTTTCCAGGGGTGGAGTTGATCCCTTGAATGAAACCTTTTCAGCAAGCAAGAAGCCCTCCCCCGAACAGCTTGGGCATTTTTAAGCCCTGAGGCTTTACTCTTTCTTTTGCGTGGACACTTGCTTTTTTTTTTTTTAAGGATTTACATCTTTGGTGTTTTTGAAACACCAACCTAAACGATCTTTTTCTTGATTGACCGTCAATACAAATGAATGCCGTTTTGAAAGAACCCCCGATCACAAAGCTACTTAAAATTCCCACGCCAGACTTTAAACCGTTTTTCTGCTTTGACTGTGGCGTCTCTTGTACAGCCTCTCACATTCCTAACTCTTTTTGTTACAATTTACTGTTGTTGCACGTCTGGTATTTTGGTAATTATACTTGATAGAATTTTTCTACAGTGAAAGGAAAATATAGGACAAACCTGTGGGTATTCACTTTTATATAACTTATTTTCCTTCACACACACACACACACACACACACACACACAAAATGCCCATTTAAGAAAGAATAGCTAAGTAAAAGAAAGGGGAAAAATCACCTAGAAGCCTACGTAAAGATAATCACCACTAACATTTTGGAATATAGTCTTTATATACTTGCTATGTAGTTCACCCTTGCCTGGAACTCACCATCCTTCTGCTTCAGCTTCCTGAGCACTGGGAATACCAGGCACGACTTAAATTTTAAGTGAATAATATTTTACAAAAAAAACAAATTCATAGTTTATACTGTTTGAAAACCCCTTTTCGCAACACATCTTGCCTGGTTTCTCATCTCAGTGTTTATACATTTATAATGGCCATAGAATATTCGGTCATGCTAGGAGCTCCCCTAAGTAAAGTAGGAACCCTACTTCATATACTTTGGGCCATTTAAGCAGCTCCAGGGGACTATTGGCTTATATCTTGGATTTGGCCAAGGGGCAATAGGTGAGATGAATTGTGTAAATGGAAAGATTTTGTGTAAATCAAAAAGTAAATTATATCTGTGTCCATCTTTTCAAGGTGGAGAAAACCATTGGAATGTTTTCTGATTGTTCATTCTGTGTTTCTAGGTTCACTTCTTTTTCTATTCCTTCATCTCTTTCCCTTTCTCCCCTCCAAGAATGAATCATGACTGAGGACTCTCAGAGAAACTTTCGTTCAGTATATTATGAGAAAGTGGGGTTTCGTGGAGTTGAAGAAAAGAAATCATTGGAAATTCTCTTGAAAGATGATCGTCTGGGTGAGTTATATATGTTAAGCTTACTAGTTCCCAGTCATTCTACTATTCTGAAGTACATATTAGGAGGCATTCAGGGGTAATTTTTAAGAATCTTATTGTATTGTAAAGATGCTGTACAGAGGGGTTACAGTTACATGAGTAAGGCAATGAGTACATTTCTTGTTGAGCATTGTTACCAGGGGTGGTTTTTAACTTGCTGTATCTTTTTTTTTTTTTTTTAGTGATATGATGTATTTTGAGAAAAGTTCCAAATTTTGTATTTCCTTTAGATACGTTATCATAGCTTCTAGTAAGCTTTTTCAATAATGCCCATCATGTTTTTTTTTTATGGAAATACTAAAACTGAACCATGGCTAAAAATAGTTGTGGTTTTTTTTTTTTTTTATAGAGTGCTCCCCCTGCCCCATTCCCTGCCCCTTCTTTTGTCTTCCCATACCTCTTTGGTGCTAGAAGATTGCAGTCCAGTGTTCTACCACTGAGCTACATACCCAGTTCATATAGTGCGCTTTTAAAGTTTCAAAAATATTTCACATCTGATGTTACTGTACATTCCATGTTTTAAATATGTCTAGCCTTATTCTTCCTTAATAAGCATAGGTCTGGAGGTCCAGGATGATTTAGTATTATTTATTGGGATTTGAAAGTTGACTATACCACTTACTAGCTATGTTAATTGGGTGAAGTAACTTGACTACTTTGAGATTCACTGGTCTTGTAATGTGGATTAAATGAGATAAATTCTATAATTAGTCTCTGCTGCTAATGTAGAGAATGCAGTAAGTTAAATGTACCTCTTATGCTCTAAAATGCCAATTATTTTAAATAGCTTAATGGTGGAAGACTTAGGCTAGAAATCAGACGTATCTTTGCTGTATTTGCAGACTGCATGGTAGACTTGCCCTAAAAATGTCTGATGTGTACTTTCACTTTTAACTTGAAATGTGCTTCTCCACACTGTAATCAGCCTGAAAAGCTTATAACTACTTGTTTGTTTTTCTCTTCTTCTACTAGATATTGAGAAGCTTTGTACTTTTAGCCAGAGGTTCCCTCTCCCATCTATGTACCGTGCATTGGTTTGGAAGGTGCTTCTAGGTATGAGACCCAGGGGTTGGGAAATTTACCTTCAAAAGTATTAGATAATGGGATCATTTGTTATCTTACGGTTAGAAAAGCAGGATTTGGCTAGGCCTTTTTCTGAGTATTGGGCCTTCCTCTGGAGACACAATTACTGCTCTCTGTAAAAGCCTTTAGGATTGCTTCAGCAGAAATATATTAGATATTACTCCAGGAGTGTCAATTTATTTGTGATGGAAAAGAAGCTAACATATCCTCCTAGGATAAAGTGTGGACTGGAGCAAGGAGAAATAGTCTAGCCCGATAAGAGAGAACCACTGTGGGCCGCATTTTTTACATCTGTACAGTTAACAGTCAGGAGCTAAATCACATCTAAGTTTTAGCTTTAAGTTTGTTAGATTCTTCAATTCTCAGTGGCAGAGGTATTACTTCCTACAGTGTACTACCAGAGCCAAAGAGGAATCCGTTTTCTTTCCCTAGAGGTGTGAGTGAATGAATTATGATGATGAGTGGCTGAAGGAGAAGGAAAACTGATCTGCCTCTTCGCTTGGGACAAAGACACCGCCCAAGCAGTTGGCAGTATCCTTTTGTAGCCCAGGATGTTTTTCTCTGTCACTGCTGAGCCTCCCAGAACATAGAGTTATCCATCATCAGCCATTACTTTACCATTCTTTAGCCCCATAGGTCACTTTTCCTTGTGAGGGAAGTAAAGGCACTGGAAAGTTCAATCTGTCAGAGCACATACAACTCTTTCTAGCACAAATTTTGATTGCTCTGGGACCTGTATATACCTGGTGACTTTTTAGATAACTATCAGAAAGAACAGTTTAGGATCACTTTTTGAAAACAGTTTACCATGAGAGGCATTGTGCTGCCTGTGGATGGAGTTTTGGCTACAGCTGTGTAGTCTGTATCAACCCAGATGTGGAGGATGCTTTAAGTCTTCCTTTGGTTTCCCTAAAAGCCTGGCCTAGAGCCCTACAGCTATGGCAAGAGTAAATGTGTGTCAGCAAAAGAAAATTCAAATAAATTGTTAACCACAGAGTTTTGAATCATCTAACTTTTCTTCCAGAATGTTCTGGAGGATACTGGATCTGTGCTGCTTTGTACAAGAAATGAGCCATAGTCAAATGTGCTAGCTGACACTAAGCATGTACTGGGTTACTCTTCTTAGTGCTTTATGTATATTGATTTGTTTATTAATTAAGCAACTGTCTAAGATTAGGTATTAGTCACTTTTTTTTTTCTTTAGATGAAGAAGTTAAGGCATAAGATATAGAGAAAATTGCTGAAGATTTCCCAGGCCAGTTAAATATAAAGCCAGTAATCAAACCTCAGAAGGCTGAAACTGAGTCTTTGCTTTTGTCCAGTATTGTTACAGTTAATGAGGCTGTGATAATTAAGTCATTTTTTTTCTGTTGTAAAACTGAGAGCCTACAAAATATGTTGTCACCATTCTTCTAATCTATTTGAGTGTGGTACCATTTTCTGATGAACTCCTAGGGCTCAGAGCAGAGAACACTTGGTGAAATTCTCATCTATTCTACTTCTTGCCCCTGATAAATGAAGAACCAGATACCCAGAGACCCTGATATTAGCAGTTCTAAGGCTGGAACCCAACGTTACTGAAGATCCTGCCATGATCTTTTCACTAAGCCATTTATTTAAAAAAAAAAGATTCTTGTGCCAAAGCCTAATACTGTGCAGACATCATCATGTTTAAATGAAGTAATGAACATAAAATGTCATAGGAATGTAGTGTACGATTGGATACCTCATCAATGAAGTAGAGGACTTGTGTGACTCTGATGATAGGATACTTTGTGATTGTGTTTTAACTGTTGAAGAATAAAAGGACTCAGCCAGCTGTCAGTGGTTCTGAGACACACATGGAGAGAGGTCTCTAGGAGTGAGGAGTGGCCCCATGCTGAGAGCTATAAATCGAGTTAAACCATTATAGTTGATGTGGTCTTGAAATTATATGGCAGACTTATTCAGAGGCTTTTAATTTCTCTAATAACAATGATGTATCATCATTCAAAAATCAAAAGTATTTAACATAAGATTATAGTGAGAATTTAAAATTTAAAAATGCTATTTGTGTAAATTCTAATTGTGATAAGATGCAGGATTGAGGTTAGTGCTTCATTATTTTGCCCTTTTTTTGTTCTGGGTTTCTGCATAGGGATCCTGCCTCCACACCACGAGTCTCATGCCCAGGTGATGATGTATCGCAAGGATCAGTACTCTGATATCCTTCACGCTCTCAAAGTCACTCGCTTCATCAGTGATACCACGCCTCAAGTTGAAGTGTATCTTCGAATGTATCAGCTGGAGTCTGGGAAGCTGCCTCGAAGTCCGTCTTTTCTGCGGGTAAGTGATCACTCTTGCTTGATGCTTAGCTCAACTCTTCATCATCCCATGTTGTCAGCCTTTGATTGCATTCTGTCTTTGTTTAGTGGTTTCCCATTGTCAGTACAATGAAAGTATCACATCTTTAACTGGCATCTGTGGCCCTGCACATTCTGATCCAACCCACTTTAAAATTAAAAAAAAATATATTTCATTGTGAAAAATACACATGCATTGCTTAATTATACGAATATATTGTTTTATTTGCAGACATGTATTCTTATTCAAACTAAGATAACTATGATGTCACTAGTTTTATGGTGACACCATCATATAGTAGGTCTCCTGTTGACTAGAACATTGTTACAACTTCAGAAACATTACAAGAATATTGTCAGTGATTCCTGTATACCGGTTACCCAGATGCCAATGAACATTTCATGACATCTGTTTTGTCTTTCCTGTACATGTACACATATTCCTTCTTATAAGTCATTTCAGAGTAAGATGCAGACATGATTCTGTTAACTGAGAGTCCTTTAGTGTGTCTGTCTTCAAGACCACCTCTGGAGGTATTCATAGTAGTTATCAAAACTAAGAAGTTAACATTAGTAAGAATTGTCCTCTAATTCATACTATCAAGTCTGACCAGCCGTATCAGAAATATTCTTGGTCTTGGGTTATGGATGGCATTGAGTTGCCATTGCTTTAGTTGCCTTTGAGTTGGGTCAGTCCTTTTGTGTTTTCGTGCTCTTGACATTTTGGAAGTGTGTCAATCAGTTGTTTTTTGGTCGAAATCTCACTTCAGCTTTGGCTACTGCTTCCTCCTGGCTGCATCATGCTTCTGCGTTATTGGCAAGGGTACCATAGGAACATTAGTCTCATTACTGTGGATGGTAGCTTTGAACACTGCCTGCTGAGTATCTGATTATTCTTTTTCTCATTGGAATTAATAATTTTGAAGGAAGTATTTTGAGATTTGTAAATATACAACCACTAATAATTCTTGCCTAGAACAATGTTACTGCTCTACCAAATGATGGTTTTCTAATCCCATTAATCCTGAATTTTAGTTGGTTTTTACTGATGTCACTGTAAATGTATAGTACTTTTTGCATCACTGGCTTGTAATTTTGTACTGCCATTATTGCTCTTGATGTCCAGAATGTCCCAAGTTTGAACACTGGGTGTCCCATCAAACATCTGTGTCTTTTTGAAGGGTTACCATTAATTTGAGTGATTCCAACTTTCTAACACAGCAAAATGTTCCAGGCTTGTCTTGGACTTTCTGGGCTGTGGTCCTGCTGCAGATAGCTCTTTCTTATTGAAGTAGAGTGTGGTTTTTAGAAACCAAGAACTGGGCACTAGATCTACTCTGTGTTCCCTAGCTGCCATTATTTCTGGGCCCTCTCAGCAGACAATGATAGGAAATGTATGTATGTATGTACACATAGTACCATACAATTCACACACGTATATGTGCATGTGCATATGTATGCATATACATATGTATTTGAGCTACAGTCCTAACCCCCATGTATTGTATATTATTTGCCGGTGTATTAATCCTTAGTCCACACTGATAGGTCCAGTTACAATTCTATTAATTCATTCTAACTCCACCCTTTCCACACTTGCAACTCTCTTTTAACAGGTGCAGGTGTGAAGACTCCTATTATGCTCAGTATATTTATTTATCTGCTTTTTCCCTGTGTGTGCCAGTACTGCCAGCCACTTGTGGCTCTGGCCTGCAGGCCTTGTGGGCTTCTGTGTCTCAACCTTTAGGATTCTGGTAGTCTGGCTGTTTTAACACTGTCTTCAGGCCTGACCTCTCCTCAGTCTCAACCTCTTCCTCTGCTTGAGCCACCTCACAACCTCAGCCCCCCACACTACTTCTTAGCTTCATCTGTAACAAACCCCTGACTCTAGTTACTTGGATTATTTTTTGTAAAGGAAAGAAGGAAGGAAGAGGAAGAAGACAGAAAAAGGAGTATTACAGGTTTTGAGATTTGGCTGCCTAATTATAGTCTCTGTAGACATTTTGTCTAGGCAGGGTTTGGCTGTTCAGTCCAGGGTGGCTTCAAACTCACTCTGTAGCTCCAGGCTGGCCTTAAACACTCAATCCTCCAGCCCAGCCTTCTGAAGGCTAGGATTACAGACCTGTAGGCATGTACCACCTACATGGCTTTCTAGACATTTTAATATTTTTCTTATTTATTTACATAAAACAGAATGAGTTATTTGAACAGGGGTTTGCTTGTGAGCTCTGCTCTCTTACTTATTTTCATTGCAGATTGGGCTTTGAGCCAGGTGCAGTGGTACATGTTTTTAATCCCACCCCTCTGGAGGCCCAGGCAAGAGGATCACAAGTTCCAGGCCAGCCTGGACTACATAGTGAGACCTTGCCTCATAATGGGGAACGGAGGGCTGATGTATTTGTTTTTGAATTGATGATGTGACACTCTTGAACAAATTGTAGAACTAGTCTTGGTCATTTGCTTTTATTAAACTTATGAAGAGTAAAAAGATCCCTGAAATAACTGGATGTCTCACACTCTCCCTTAAGGTTCATTTATCATCAGAACAGTGAAAATGACAGTACTACCTGAGTCCTTAAAATTACATATTAAAATGTATTAGATAATCTGCTAGCTCAGGAAATCTAAATGAGAGGCCACAGCCCCACCTCATCTCTGTTCAGCTGGTCTGCACTCCAGGATCCGTGCCTAATGTGGGCCCAGTACCCATCTGAGGTGGGTTTGGAACCAGTTACTGACCCTACTTATTTTTTTTAATCTATTAGTAAGTTTGTGTGTGAGACAGTGCTCAGCAGGGAGTGTGGTCAGCTGAAGGACATTGGTCCTCTGCTCTAATCCTCTCCCTTGGACAGCCATCAGAAACAGCATGTGCATGCCACCTTGGGGGCAAGGGACTAACATCAAGTGACCATGTGGGGTTCAAGCAAGAAGACTTTTCTTTCTTTTCTGTCCTCTACCATATTAATAACAAATTGAAATTCATTTCTTTAATCTTAACTCTGGTATGCTTGAGTTTTTATGGAATTTTAACAATTTGAAAGAAGGCCTAAACATGAAATAGTTTCTACTTTTTATTGAAATTAGAATTTTGACTTAACTTGGGACTTTTTCAGGGAAATAGACATTTCTCAGTTTTAACTGTAAAATCTTTCTTCAGCTATGACATTCTTGATGAAAATATAAGGTGTTTTTTAAAAAATATATTTGAAAACAAAATAACTTCCACATATAAGGATCTAGTTCTCATAAGATTTCTCCTGAAATTTACTTGAAGGTTTACTATGTTCTGAGTATTGACCCATGGCTTGAGAAATGTTATTCCTTTGATTCTTAAAATTCTGATTCTAGGGACAGTTTTAACTTTTCAGGCATGTACAAATGCTTTGAAGTAAAGCAAGTACTGTATTAATCCTTCTAGAATCCTTAAATATTGGTAAATTATAGACAAATTATATAGACAAATTACCTCCAAGTATGGTTTGTGTGGGAAGGGTTTTTTTTTTTTTTGTCAGTTATGGGGCTTGAACTCTGGGCTTGGGCGCTGTCCCTCAGCTCTTCAGCTCAAGGCTACCGCTTGAGCCACAGTGCTACTTCCAGTTTTCTAGTGATTTATTGGAGATAAGAGTCTCACAGCCTTTCCTGCCTGGGCTGGCTTTGAACCATGATCCTCAGATCTCAGCCTCCTGAGTAGCTAGGATTACAGGCCTGAGCCACTGGCACTCCGCTGGTTTATGTTGTTCATTACACTTGTGTGGAAGAAATTCCAATATAGCTCTGAGAGTATTTTGAGTGGAGAGTTATTGCCCTGCTTACAATTTATGTTGACTTCATGATTTTATTTTGAAGAAAACAAAAGCTGTTTCCATTTCTTGGAGTGATGGGTTTATTGTTACCTGAAAACTAGTTATTCCCAAAAAGCACTGGTTCCGAGAGGCTTCCAAAGCTGTTTGCCCTCCCTTTCCCCTTGCTCTTCTCTTTTTCCATACACTCTGCTTTCTGAAACCAGTTTGATTTCTTAAAGTGGCTTCTTCAGAATAGAGAGGGTAAGGTTTCTTTTTTATTAAAGAAATATATCTTGGTCTTGTCACCTGTCTCTCTCCTAAGATTTACTATTAATCTTTCAGCAGCCTGAAGATGAAGTATTTCTTGCCATTGCTAAAGCCATGGAAGAGATGGTGGAAGATAATGTTGACTGTTACTGGATCACCCGATGCTTTGTGAACCAGTTAAATAACAAATACCGGGATTCATTACCCCATCTGGTAAATTTTTTTTTTCCTGGTGAGGGAGTTGGTACAAGATGTGATATTGGGGTCTTCAGAGAGTACTCTTATTTCCTGGTGTACCTGCAGTTATGAGTGGACCATCTATTGGAGAACTCATCAAATATTTTCTATAAAAGTCCAGATAGTTGCAGTGTCATAGGCCAGAGGATTATTATTGCAGCCTCTTAGTTTTCTGTTGGAACACAAAAGCAGCCACAGACTGCTGGGTCAATCTACTGTGGATGCCCTGCCCCTGCCCTACTGCAGGCCAGTTTGCCAACTGCCGCTTATCCCAGTCCAGAATCTACCAACCTTTTATTTACAATGGTTCCTTATGTATTAGCTAGGATTTAGGTGTACCCATAAGTAATGGGAGGCTCACATAACGGTAGCTTGTTTCCACTCATGTAACCAGCAGGGAGCTATGATATTCTTAGGCACCATCTTTCCTCTCCCGCTCACAAGGTATAGTTTGGGCCCATGGCTATGACTTCCATGGAAGGAGATAAAAGTAAAGGAAAATAAAGACAAGCCTTTAAAGTTTGTCATTCTTGAATTGGCTTTCCTTCTGTTTGAATACACATTCTCACTGATGAATTCTATCCAAATTTAAGGTGAAAACCTAAATTCAAAATGCATTGAATATATTTGATCTGCAGAATATCAGTTTAGCAGCAGGGGGCGCTGTAGAGTTGGGTTGATCCTTGCGGTAATACAGCTACTAGGTGAGTGTTTCATACCTCCTATTGATATCCCATGAAAAGCCAGAATTCCAAGTTCAGTTTCTATGGAATGTCTATTGCTTTCATACCCATTGTAAAGTTGAAAACCTTAGGTCACACCATCAGAATCCTGAGACAATCAATCCATATGAGTGGCCACAACTGTCATTTGGTTCCCCATCTTCAGCAGAGGCTGGGAAACAGGGTTTTTAAAACCTTGGTAGTCTCTTGTTAAAATAGCAGTTCTGCTAATAAAGGAGGAAGGCTGTCTGGATGTGGCAGACAGCCAGTTCTGTGTGCCAATTTCTGGCCTAGGAATTTTAAAAAACCAAGAGGTACTTGCTTCATGCATGAGCTAGATTTCCTTGGCCTGTTCCTTCTTCCCTCTGCTCTCATTTTCTCCCTTAGTTATCTCATTCTTCCATGAAATTTTATAAAATCATTTTTATGTGAATCTGTCTTCATAAAACATTGTTTTTTTTTTAACTTGAAAATCCTATTGAAGTGGTAGTAGTGGTGGAAGGAGATGGAAGAGAGGTAGTGGTAAAGGTGGAGGGTCCCCAAAGGTCACTGCTTTAAGTGTGTCCAGTTCTTACTAAGCAGGGTGGTGGGCAGGACACTTTAGTTTATTGAGCTCTTACAAGAGCAGTACTTAGTATTTCAACTAAAGCATAAATTTGACCCACTTTATTGATTTCAATAAAAATAAGTTATGGAATTGGAACATTAGTAAATATGTTAATCGCCTAATGAAATCAGGCCTCAGTTATACCAAATTTAATCAACTTTTTAGTTTAATATTAGAGCACTTTTTGTGATTAATGCCATATTTTAAGAAGTCATTCTTGGACTAGGCATGGTGGTGTTGTCTATAATCTCAGCTATGTGGAAGTCAGAGGTAGTAGGATTATTGTCTAAGGCAAAAATGAGTCTCTTAACTGAACTAAAGCAAAAAGATCAAGGAATATGACTCAGATAGTAGAGTACCTGCAGCAAGCACAAGACCTTTAGTTCAAACTCCCATTATTTTGGGGGAACATAACAAATGGATACATTCTCAAAAAAATTATACTAACCAGATGAGTCTACTATATTTTTCTAGATCTGTGCCACCTGGTCTACACAGTGAACATGGCTTCAAAAGTACTGTTGTAGATGCTTGCATGCATATGTATATACAAAATGAGTGTGTTAAGCCAGGCACTGGTGGCTCACGCCTGTAATCCTAAGTACTCAGGAGGCTGAGATCTGAGGAACATGGTTTGAAAGCCAGCTCTGGCAGAAAAGTCCCTGTGAGACTCTTATCTCCAATTAACCACTCAAAAACCAGAAGTGGTGCTGTGGCTCAAAGTGGTACAGCACTAGTACTTTTGAGCAAAAAAGCTCAGAGACAGCTCCGAGGCTCTGAGTTCAAGCCCTACAAGTGACAAAAAAAGAAGTTTTAAAAACACACAAATGGTATCATACAGTGCACACATGCCCTACCATTCTCTTGTTTTGCTTTTAACTTAATGCTTGGAGAACTTTCCATCTTAGCACAGAAAAATCAGGTTTGTTTTTTTTTGTTTTTAAAGATAACTTGGCAAAGCTTTATTAAGTAAGTCAGAAAGGCAAGCAGACAAACAGACAAGTAGAAAGACTGAAGCCTATTTTAGCCCAGTGTGGGTGCTTTCAAGGGGAGAGACATACCAAATCAGCAGTTTTATTCCTGACTTCCTATCAGTTCACCCAAGAGATTAATCAGTCGCAGCCACTTCTCCCCCCAGGCCAGTGGAATCTGAATCTCTAGGGGTGGGGTCCTGGAATCATCAGGAAATTCTGATGGGTAGTTGGGGGCTGAGAGCCACTCAAGTAGAAGCCCCCCCCCTTTTTTTTCCTAATTTACTCATTGTATTCCCTGTTATAAATTTGTCATAATTAAGTATAATCGACTCGAACCAGTTGTGAACGTGCCATTGCACAAGGAGCTCTGGTAGCCAAGCACTTTGAGCTTGACCCAGAATAGCACCATCATTCTGCAGAGTTTCCTCCTTATTCATGGGACCCAGTCAGGCTGACACACCCTGAAGCCAGGGATTTGATGTTATCTTTTTTGTTTGTTTTTAATTCCATGCGGGTGGCAATATCTGGACCAGTGGATATGGTGCAACTTACCAGTTTACCTCTTTGACAGAGCAGAGACAGAGGTTTAGGAAAAATAAACATTTATGTTTGTTTTGGTGACATGGGATGTGGTCATCCTCTTCCAGCAGGTCAGTATGGACTTTAGGGTCTGAGCCTCAGTATCTGTTCTTAGCCAGTGTACCCTAAATGCAGTGGCTTGGCTGGCTGTCCCAGTCTTCCAGAATTGGCTTAAGTGAGAGAGACTATCAGAACCTGACTGCTCTGTTCCCTCTGAATTCATTCTCTGTTCCAAGAAGTTTTTGTGTCCATCTGTGCTGGGGACTGAGCCCAGTGTTTGTACATCCTCTCTCTAGCCTCCTTGGCACTGTACATCGTGCTTAGGAAAGGGGAGTTAGTGTCAGTCAGTGGCTGATGCATTGCTGTGTATCACCTCCTCCATGGTCCACCTGCCTCATTCTTCGTAACTCTCCACCCTAACTCTACTTTTTCTTGCACCATTCCCTTCTCTTCTTCTCCTGCCCTATGAATGCTGTCCCCCCCCCCCCCACCTCATGTTTTTGAGACAGGGTCTTGCTGTACCTCAAATTGCAGTCCTCCTTATCTCAGGCTTCCGAATAGCTAGTATTCCAGGTGTGTGCCACCATATCCACCTCTCCCTTAAAAAAAAAATATAGCTGGGCGCTGGTGGCTCACGCTTGTAATCCTAGCTACTCAGGAGGCTGAGATCTGAGGATCGCGGTTCAAAGCCAGCCCGGGCAGGAGAGACCGTGAGACTCCTATCTCCAATAAACCACCAGAAAACCGGAAGTGGCGCTGTAGCTCAAGTGGTAGAGCGCTCGCCTTGAGCTGAAGAGCTGAGGGACAGTGCCCAGGCCCAGAGTTCAAGCCCCATGACCGACCAAAAAAAAAAAAAAAAAAAAAAAAACAAACTATATAGATAACTATCTGTTCCAGAATAGTCATTTCATGGACCTTTTGTTTTTTTTTTTTAAGCTTCCCAAGACAGTTACATTTTGCTTTGGATTTTGCCTTCGACTGTTGGATCTGATTCACGCAGTGGGCCTTGGGAGGAATACCCACTCTGCTTATCTGGGACCATACTAGAACAGCCCTGGGTCCTAGGAATCCTCTCTTGTCACTGTTGTACTGGAAATGGCTGTGTCACGAGTGACTTTGGGCGATTCTGAAACTTTCTTTTCTAGCACTTCCTTGCATGCAATATACAGTTCTTTTCTTGTGTGCTGACACTATGGCTTGAACTCAGGGTCTCACACTTGCTCTGCTTGCTTGCTTGGCTGGCATTCTACCTCTTAAGCCATGCTTTTAACCCAGCATTTTTGCTGTTAATTTGAAGATTGAATCTCACAGACTTTTCTACCCAGGCTGGCTTTGAATTTAGTCCTCTAGATCTCAGGCTCTTGAGAAGCTAAGATCACAGATATGAACCACCAATGCCAGGATGCAAATATTTTATAGGCTGTCACATCAGGTGACGTTATATCAGAGAAAATGAGTAATAATATTCTTGTTCCATCTCTAGCCTAAAGCTTTTGAACAGTACTTGAGTCTGGAAGATGGCAGGCTGCTGAGTCATCTGAGGGCGTGTTCTGCAGTGTCCAGACTTCCTTATGACCTTTGGTTCCGCAGGTGTTTTGCAGGATGTCTTCCTGAATCCAGTTTGCAAAGGCAAGTGTTTGTGCTGAAGGCCTGCAGTCAGAAAGACTGGCCTTTCCTGTAGCCATCTGTCAGAATGTCAATTTGTTTTACAGCAGCATAGTAATTTGAAGCTAAGTTCTTGAGCAGCTGCCCCAACAGGGCATGCTTCTGCTTTTCATGCTATACATTTGAAAGACTGCAGGCTCATCATGGGTGGATGCTGGAAGCAGCAGAAACAACCTGCAGGAGTATGCATGAGCTGGACCTCCTCTTCCTGCAAGTGTGCTGCATCTCATCTAGTGCAAATCTCCAGCCTCCTTAGTTTTATCGTGTGTGCGTGTGCGTGCGCGTGAGTGCGTGCGTGCGTGTGTGTGCGTGTGCGTGTGCGTGTGCGTGTGTGTGTGTGTGTGTGTGTGTGTCTGGAGATTGAACCCAGGGCCAGCCTGCCACTTGCTACACAAGTACCCTACCTCTTGAGCCACATCCTATCATTTTGTTTGTATTTTTGTTTTTGAGATCAGGTCCTACTAACTTGCCCTGGCTGGCCCAGAACGTAAGACCTTCCTGTTTCCTCCTCCAAAGTAGTTGGGATTACAGTAATGCCCTACTTTGCCTACTCTCGTTATATTTTCAAAGGAATTGAATGCAGTCAGAAATGACAGTCAAGCTGACCTTTTTCCAGTCTGTTTCACACCACGTGTTTTAAGTGTTTCTGAGTCCAGCCCATCCCTCCAGGACTTCATGATGTAGATAAGGAGTTTACTAGAGGAAAATATATACTTAGTGTACACAGTATACTGCTAACTTAAGAGTTACAGGATGGGCTGGGAAGGTGGCTCATCGGTAGAGCACTTGCCTTGCATGCTCGAGGCCCTGGGTTCGATTCCTCAGCACCACATAAGCAAAAAGAAAAAAGCTGGAAGTGGCGCTGTGGCTCAAGTGGTAGAGCTCTAGCCTTGAGCTGAAGAGCTGAGGGACAGCGCCCAGGCCCAGAGTTCAGGCCCCACGACCGGACCCCCCCCAAAAAAAAAAGAGTTACAGGAATAAACAGTAATTAGCTTAGAGTAATAGTGAATTGGTAACTAGCTCCTTAAAAATCCTTGGAGAAGTTTCAGCAATCTGTCCTCAGGGTTACAGCCAATGAAGCTGACTTGACCTCATATTTTGTGTGTGTGTGGTTTTTTTTTGGTTTTTTTGCCAATCCTGGGGCTTGAACTCAGGGCCTGGGCACTGTCCTTTTTTTTTCTTTTGCTCAAGTCTAGCACTCTACCACTTGACCCATGGCTCCACGTCTGGCTTTTTCTGTGTATGTGGCATTAAGGACTCAACTCAGGGATTTGTGCATGCTAGGTGAGCACTCTTATCACTAAGCCATGTTCCCAGCCTTTGTGTGCTATTTTTGTTGACATCCTGGGGAATGCAGCAGTTCTGATAGCCTTACAGATGACCAGCAAAAATTTGGTAGATACCAGAGCTGTCACTTTTAGTGAACTTTGTAAAGACATCAGAGCCTTTTACTGATGCTGATCGTTGTTCCAAAGTAATTCTGCTCTGAAACTTTATGAAAGAGTAGTTTGATCTTATTTTTATAGTTTCAGATGTCTAGGTAAATATACACTAAACTGTTATTTGATGATGCTGTGTTTGCTTTTTCTAGGGTTTGGGATAAAGTTGTAAGTGGATCCTGTAAGATTCTACTTTTTGTAGCTGTGGAAATTTTGCTAACCTTTAAAATAAAAGTCATGGCACTGAACAGTGCAGAGAAGATAACTAAGTTCCTGGAAAATGTAAGTGCGCTTTATTTGATTACATTCAAATTTAGAAATGAAGTCAACTTAAGCCAAATTTTCCTATTCTGCTAAATTATTTCAAGTGGTTGGATAGTCATTGTATATTTTTAGAGAATGATGTGGGGTGCGGGTTAGATTGGAACAAATTATAAAGGTATGTGGAAATGCAAAGGTGAAATCCCCATCTTTATAACAAATGTAAGCTGGAAAAAAAAAAGCTTATTTTTACTTTATGAGAAACATTTTTCCCGTGAAACATTTTGTCTGAAAGTTGGCATGTGGATTATATCTATTTAGGGGATGCAGGTCTGAACCTTGAGACCACTGTTCAAATGTGTCTTCTGTGGGACCCATGATCTTATCCCCACATGACCTCCAGCAGGCAGGGTGGGGATAGGAGGAAGCAGGAGTTGGCTGCAATCCTTCCATCAGCAAGGAATCCTGCAAAACCTTTTCATATCTGTGCTAGCTCTGGGGCAATCCCAGGTGGATTGATACTCATGTTACCACAGTGCATGTGGAAAAAGCCTGAATGAGTTACTTTTCCTTTTGTGTCTCAGCATGTCTTCTCTTAGGAACAAGCTGGGGTAAGGACACCTAGGCCCAAGTATAGACCCAAGGTCTATACTTCTTATTTTGGCTTAGCTAGCTCTCTACCACTTGCGCCATGCCTCCACCCCAGCTTTTATGCTGATTAATTGGAGATGTGGAGTCTTGGACTTTTCTGCCCTGGCTGGCTTTGAACTGAGATTCTTTAGATTTCAGCCTTCTGAGAGCTAAGATTATGGATGTGAGTTACTAGTGCTCAGCTTTTCTATATATTTTATATTAGCATCCATTTGTCGTACAGAAGGTCTCATTCTGATATGTCTACATGTATGCAATGTACTTTGATCAGACTCATCCCTCTATCCCTCCCCCCTTTTTAAAAAATTAGTATTAACATTTGATCAGTGGCCTGGAAGATAATGAGTACTAAGTGACTGTGTGTTCAGTAATGAATCATCATCATTACAATAATTAGTGGTCAGCTGTGCCAGCCCAGCTAAGTGAGGATTATCTCTATCACCCTGTAAACAGCTCTGGAAAGCGGGCTGTCCTTTCTGGTTGAGAGTTGAGCTGGGAAGCCCAGATGACCGGACTCCATGACCAGTGAGCCATGCAGGTTGTCACAAGGCCATCTGCTACTAGGCTACTCAGTATGTCCTCCTTTGTGCTATCTCTGTCTGAAAAACAGTGAAAGCTCCATGGAAGTTTTATGCCAGAGTACATGTGAGAAAATGATGAAGTTTTTGTAAACAAGTTTCACCTGGCCTGATTTCTTCTGTTCACAGATTCCCCAAGATAGCTCGGATGCTATCGTGAGCAAGGCCATCGACTTGTGGCACAAACACTGTGGGACCCCAGTTCATTCGGCCTGAACACTCCGACCACTGAGAAGTCTGCCAGCCTGCCCTAAATGTTTTGTTCTGTCATAAACGGATTGGTTTATAGTCTTGCTATGGTGCTCAGTGTGCAGTTTTTTTCAGTAAAATAATTTAATTCAAATATCTGGTGTTTCATTTTGTGAAGTCTTTTGATGACACTGTATAAACATAGGGAGTTCACTTCAGACTAGCATTATGAGGTGTTGTTAGAAAATATCCACCACCTGAAGGTAGGTATGTGTACATTTGTGAACAGTTGCAACCTCTCCCCAGTTAGCACCAAGGTGTTTTGTTAGTACCAGGATTTAAATCTTTGCTGGATTGGCTAGATTCTCTACCACTTGAGCTACTCCTCCAAGACAGCTTTATACTTTATAATTGGAGATGGAGTTTCTTAGGCTTTTCTGCCTAAGCTGGCCTCAAATTGACCTCCCGTCAGCCTCCTGGGAGCTAGGATTACGCTTTGAGCCACTAGCACTCACGTAGTACCAAGCGTTGAAAGGTGCTAAGAGGAGTAAAAAGTGACTTCCTTTCGTTGGCACCTCACATGTGGCTCTTGTGGGTGCAGAACTTGATTAAAGCTAAGTGATTTCCTTCTCAGGCTTCATTCTGCTAAATAGGCTTAAAAAGAGTTCTTACATTCTTTTTCCTTTTGTGCCAGTCCGAGTGAAATCTCTTTCAAATATGTCTCAATTTACCTATTAAAGGGGAATGCTTGTTTGATAATCTGCTGGACTCAAGCTTTCCCCTGAGTGATTAAATGTCGATAGACTGTAGGGAGCCTCTGCTACACACAAAGGAGTGGAGAAGTGGCAAGGTCAGGCTAACAGCTGATGACCCCTGGGCTTCTTGGGGCCGTAGAACAGTCACCATTCACCAGGCAGTTGCTGGCTTTGAGAATGGTGAGTGAATTGGGGTCCTTGTTTCAAACTCAGCCATCAGGCCTGCAACAGCCTGCATGGTGGTTGGATCCTCCACCCGTTCCCCTAAATGAGGAGGGAGACAACCTTGGATATACAGAGTTAGACGAGGAGTCATTGCAAATGGAATTTTTGAAACAAGCCTGTATTTCTGTATAGTAATAGATCCATAGTAATTTTTTAAAGCAAAAGTCTCAGAACATGGCTGGAAATGTGGCATAGTGGTCGAATGTTTGCCTAGAATGCATGAAGCCCTGGGTTCAATTCCCTAGTACCACATAAACAGAAAAAGACAGAACTGGCGCTGTGGCTCAAGTGGTAGAGTGCTAGCCTTGAGCAAAATAAGCTCAGGGATAGGACCTGGAACCTGAGTTCAAGCCCCAGGACTCACAACAACAAAAATCTCAGAACACAACCCATTTATAGCAACTACTACCTACATTTCAAACTTTAAAAGGTGACTTTTCTGACTAAAGTGTTTTTACTCATAGGTGAATCTAGACCTTTGAAAAAAGAAAACATGATTGTAAAAGGGACTTTGTGGGAGTGGAACCAGTGGAGAGGGGAGGGGAAAAGAGTTATGTGTGTCTATATGAAAATTTTAAAATTGCTAAAAGGGAGGAGAAGGAAGAAGGGGCTAAGAGTAATATAGATGGAGTGAATTTGATCAAAGTATATGATGTGCATGTTGTAAATATTACAATGCAGCCCCTTTTATAATTAATGCTAATATTTTTTTTCGATGATTGTCATTTAGCTAGTACCTGCCTCTGCCCCTGAGAATGTGGGTGACATAGAACACGAACACACACACACACACACATATCCCTGGCCCAATTGCCTGCTATCTAGTGATCTTGAGGGACGTGAAATCCACATAATGATAAAGTAGACACGTTACTTTTGTTTAAGAGTCACAATGTATATATGCATGCATGTATATTTGTATGTATGGCATCCATACATGTATAGATAGCCAGGGTCATGCATTCTGGACATAGACTGTGGGATGGGGATTTTTTTGGAAAGTGAGTCAATGTGATACCATCAAGGATTTTCTTGGCCAGGCATGGTGATGCTTGCCTGTAATCTCAACAATGTGAGAGGTGCTACCCATTGTCACCTCTGGACATGCTGTTGTCCTTGCCCCAAACTTCCTTCCTGTGTCTCTCATCTCTGAGACTCAATCCAAGTGTTTTTTCCTCCATGGGGTTTCTGCTTCTCTTGAGACTCAATCCTTAAGTGTTTCCTTCCATGACTGTTAGACCTGCTAGCCTGTGATCTACTTGAGGCCAGAGGCTCTGTCTTGATTCTTTCTTGCCATGTCCTGAGTGTCTGAAGACTTAATGTTAAGACTTCTCTAGTAACAAGTCACAGAGTTGTCCCTGAGCTAGCAAACTTTGCTTATGAGGGACAGTTATAAAACACCAAGGCGAGGCTAAGAACTCAAATAGGATAGGGCTGGATTGGACATGGGTCTAAATGAGACCTTGGACTCGATTATTCTCTTCTCTGTGATCTATTCAGCATGTTGGCTATCTGCTCTCTCTACAGTCTGGTTGTCCTGGTGAAACAGACTTAGCCTACATTGAAAATTCTAGAGGACAGTGCCAGCCTCTGCTGCCAGCCTCTTGACCCTAATTCCTAAGTCAATGAGGACGAGACTGAAGTCTTGCTTGGGTCTGGTGCAGCTATGGTTCTACAGCCAGTCTTCAGCCAAGGGATGGAAGGGTCATGTGGCAGATACCAGGTGCCAGGAGCCCTTGTGTGCCTGTGGCAGTTTGGGGGTGGAGAGGGGGGGGGCACTGTTAAGGGGTCACTGCTGACTGGGAAGATATCCTCAAGAGCTCTGCATTCCACCCGAGTCTGTTAACCAAATTCCTATCTAGGACCAGGAGGCTTCTGCCTCCACACTAAGTCTGAGTGGCTTTTTCTGCCCTATTCTTTCCCAATTTCTGCCAGCCACTATGCCGGTGGGCAGTCAGCCCTCAGAGGGTAGTCAGTGTCCCACTGACAGCTTTGGCAAACTGTCTTGCCCAGCCAGGTGTTTTCCTGGGCAATCACTCTACCAAGTGTTGTTTGTTCTAGAGTGTATAGAAATCGGCTTTGTCTTCCTTATGCCTCCACCTGGATCAAGTAGGAGAATTGAGGTGGGGGCAGGCACCTGCTGGTAGCAGCTGTGTCTATGTGCTCTGGGTGCTGGGGAAGGCACAGGGCTTCACATCTGTATCTCACATGTGTGTCTCCAGACCAGGCTGGGTCTGGTCAAGCCAGGTGACAGCCAGATGAACCTAAGTAAAGTCAGGGTCAGCGGCTGCTAAGGCTGACAGATTACAGACAAAATGGGAGGCATGCCTAGCCCTGAGGAATGTCCAGCTGGAGGAAGCCCTGGGAGCAATCAATTCTCAGATAAGAGAAGCAAGGTTCCAGCAAAATGGGTTAGATAAGGTCAGCTGGTGGTTAAACAGGTTCTAGAGGCTGCTTTCCTGGCTGTCAGTCTAATGGGTTTCACCAAACCCTTTAGTATTTCATCCTGAAATATTGCCTCACCCCAGCTTTCTCTGAGTCTTACAATACCTTCTTTGGAGGCTAGAGGATGGAGCTTTGCCTAGCATGCACAAAGCTCTGGACTCATTGCTAGCAAAGCACACACACCTCCCCTTCCCCCCACCCTGCCCCTCTGTGGGGCAAACCAGTTCAGAGAGGCAGTGCCGGCCTAGACCCCTTATTTGAGCACATTGTCCTCATCTATAAACCAGGATGCAGGATGTAGACTGCTTCCAGAAGAGGCAGTGTAGGGGAAGAGGCCTACTGCTGGGGCTGTAAACCCCACACTGAAACAGGGGTCTCTGACGTTACGATGCACAGTTGACCTCAGAACCTTGTCACTATAAATTTTGTCAATATATATAGGAAGGGTTGGAACTCTGCATTTCAAACAAGCCTCCTGATTATACTGTCGCTGCTGGACCTTTGGGACCATAGTGTGTCATGTGGATTTTACCTAACACAAGATTTAACCTGATTCCTAAGGAAACCAATATGATGGGTCATCGGGGGTGGGGGTGGGGGAGAGGGATGACACCGAGACATGGGCATGATGGCTCAGTGAGCCCAGCACCACAGCTTCCACTGTGTCCAGAAAAGATGGAGTTTGGGGCCCCTGCTCATGTTGATGTCCCATGAGTGTGGAGGGAGTCAGGGAGGACGAGCTTTCAGTGTGACCTTGGGAAACCTGGGTCTACAATTCCTGAACCCAGCATGGAGGCCTGGAAAGGGGCACTCCCCGCACGGCTTTGCTGCTGAGCCTTGTCATTGGCACTGAGCTCTCTCCTAATGATCAGAGCCCAGAGTAACCTATGTCCAACCATGATGGAATTATCCACAGCTTGTCTATCCAAACCTAACATTTCTCTCAATCATCCTCCAAATCCAGTGCGACCAAACCTGGCCTTTCTTTCCAATGCACACCATCACACACACGTATCTCTAGGGCGTTCCTGAAGTACAAACTCCACATCTGTACATTGAATAACAAATAGCAAGAACTGCACTTACCCTTCAGGGGCAGAGGTGCGGCCATAGACCAGGAACACATGGTGCCATTTTACCCTCTCTGTGCTTGTCTGGATGGCTCTGGTTTTTTCTTTGCTCAGGTGCTGTGTGGTCTCCAGACATCTGCATTTCCTTATGGTCACCTGGTCCTTTTAAAATTTGTTATGGTTGAAATGAGAACCTGTGCAAGTCCACAGATTGCACACCACCCATTTCATTGTGCATATTTCCTGGCCTTTTTTTTTTTAAGTCAGTCAGTGTGCCTGGGTGCTGTCCCTCAGCTCTTCAGCTCAAGGCTAGCACTTTACCACTTGAGCCACAGGGCCACTTCTGTTTTTCTGGTGGTTTATTGGAGATAAGAGTCTCATGGACTTTCCTGACTGGGCTGGCTTTGAACCGTGATCCTCAAATCTCAGCCTCCTGAGTAGCTAGGATTATAGGCATGAGCCATGATGCCCGGCCTGATTTTCTTTTTAATGGAAAAGAATAGGGGTGTGTGGTAGGGGCACAGGAGATAAAACGCAACCAGGATAAAAGGGTCTGTGTCTCTGCACACTCCAACCCCAGGTTCCCTTCTTTAGAGCCAACTTTCGTGAGTTTAAGTAAACACTGCTATTTTGTGGGCTTTTCTAGAATGAAAGATAGGGTTCTTCCTGTTCACCCTGGGCTGATGTCACAGAGCCAGATAGATTCAAGGAAAATCTGATAGAAGCTAAACTACAACAAGGAACTCTTGTCACAGCAAACTGTGTGTAGAGCAGCAGGGTGAGGCCATACACTGGGGCTGACAGAGGTGACAGCTGGCTTGGAAAGGGTCCCTAGAGCCCCAGCAACAATCAGCACACAGAGGAACAGGGCCAGCTCTTGTCAGTGGGTATTCGTGCTATTTGAACCCCTGAGCCTTGTAGAGAGCAGGCACACTGGGGCTTTGTGAGCTCTGAGCATCCCAGGGGGGGAAAGTCCAGATGTGAGCAGAGAGGCCCAGATGTGATCTCACAGCCGACATAACAGTCAGTCCCAGGGTGCGGGAGACTGGCCTTAGGGCTCTGGAGTGGGACCAAAGATGTACTGTTATTTGTTCCTTGGTGGGGACTCTCTGAAACAAAACGTGCAAGCAAGGCACACAGCTTTTCCATTGGTGTGGCTGTGGAGCTGGTCATGTCTTTCTCCAGCTGGGAGTTTGAAAAACACAGGTCTCACAGCGACCTGAGGCTCACTCTGGACAAGATGTTACTGATGATGTCCTACTCCATGGTCACTAAAGAACAGACCAGCATGTTCCTTCCTCCTGCCACCATTTTCTTTTGTTGTTGTTGTTCTTTTCTTTTCTTTTTTGCCGTGAGCCATAGCGCCATTTCCGGCGCTTCTGTGCTGAGGAATTGAACCCAGGGCCTCATGCATGCAAAGCAAGCACTCTACCCCTGAGCCTTGTTGTTGTTGTTGATGGTGGTGGTAGTGGTATTGATGCAGATCCTGGGGCTTGTCCTAAGGATTTGGGAGCTGTCCTTCAGCTTCACTCGTGGCTGGTGCTCTAGCCCTTGAGCCACAGCTCCACTTCCAGATTTTTGGGTGGTTTAATTGAAGAGTCTCAGACTTTCCTGCTTGGGCTGGCTTTGGATTGGGATCCTCAGATCTCAGCCTCCTAGGTAGCTCTGATTACAGGCCACCATTACCCACCTTCTATTTTTTTTCTATTTTTAAAGAGACATAGCAAGAATGATAACCACCATGCAAGAAACACCATGGCTCACAGACCAAATAACCTATGAAGAATGAATTTATCCCAAATGAGGAAAGAATTAGAGTCTGGAACTCCAGTTCAGTCTAGGATAGACCTAGACTGATTGTCATAGACTGGAAGAAGGATTAGCAGTTATTACATTTCCAAGTAATAACCACAGAACAAATTCATCAATTGAACATGGCCCGTTTGCCTTAATCTAGGGCACTGCTTCCCTGGAAATACTGGGTGAGCATGGCTTTCCAGGATGAAATATGGAAAACATTGATTAAGGTCTTAACTCCTCCCCACCTTTTTTTAATTACAAAGTAGCTTCGAGGAAGGAGTTGGATGCTTACCTACAATTGATCAAATACCCAATGCATGCTTTTCTGTCATGAGGCAGTTTGTCATTTTTCCTTGCCTTTGCTGTGACTTTAGGTGGGGCCCACACAGCGCTAGGGCCTTGATCAAGATTATTTCCCTTGCGGGAAGTCATAAACACTAGCTGTCAAGTGACTGTCATTTGCCCGTTGGAGGGCCCCACTGGTGGGAACTTCAGTCTCACCCCAGAAGGGTAGTATGTGGAGAGCTGGAGAGCTGTGGCGATCTTTCCTGGTCCCTGGCTCTCCAATATGAGGGTAAGGTCATCACTTGAGACAGGCAATAGGGATAAGTAGATGGACAGTGGAAACTCAGAGGTAAAGCAGTAGTGGAGAGGCTGAGGGCTGGTCTAGTCTCAAGTAGGCTTGTGGTGGAAGCCATTCTGCTGTTCAACCATCTGCATATTGGCTCACATGGTTGTACGGGCCTGTGTTGTCATGCGCAAGGCATTTCAGGTGAAGTGGAAGAACATGTCAAAACTGTTCAGTGATCAGGCACTGGTGGTTCATGCCTGGATTCCTAGCTACTCAGGAAGCTGAGATTTGAGGAGATATGTTCAAAACCAGCCTGGGCAAATGAATCAGAAAGACTCTTATGGCCAATTCACCAGCCAAAACCCTGAAGTAGAGGTGTGGCTCAAATGGTAGTGTCAGTCTTGATTTAAAAAAAAAAAAGCCAAGCAAGAACTCAAAGCCCTGAGTTCAAGCCCCAGTACTCACATACACAGCCTCATTAAACACACACCTAAAAACCAAAAATCAACCAACTAAACAAAAAATGGTTCAGTGTGTACTCACAGTGTCTGTGAGTGGAAGCTACTAGTACTGGCCCTGGTAACAATCAAGAGACCAAGCAGCCAGTATTAGAAATGAGGTGCCCTGTGCCAGAGGTGAAGCCATTGTCCATACTTTGGAGGGGTGTGGTTGATGAGCTCCCTGGCTCATTAGAGTTCCAAGATCAATTAAGTGAGGCCTCTGTTGGACAGCTTGAGGGGCACTTGGGTGTTCATTCCTGGAAGGTCCTTGCTGAACCCCTGGTGGCCCCCAAGGTGGCCCCGTAGTATTGCTGCATCAATACATGCCAGAAATGCCTTCATGGACACTCAGCCGTGGACAGGGATCACACTGTCACCAGAGAGGTCACACTGCAAGCAAGGTCACACTGGGGTTTTGTTAGACAGCCAGGCTGGGGTGGGGAGGGGGCTGAGGAAGACACCAGGCAAGGGAGTGAAATGAGCATGTCTGGGCTTGAACAGCCACAGGCCTGGAGCCTGGGCTCCATCCCTAGGTGGGAGACAAGGGTCTTGGTGACAAAGCAGCAAAACTGTCAAGGGTGGATTCTCTGCAGAACTGGCAGGTGTCCCTGTTTAGCTGGAAGTGGAGAGAGAAGGTGGCTTCAGGTGGTAGCATTTACTGGGAAGGAAAGGAGGAATGGGACAGGTGGGGAGGCAGGGCTTGGAAATAGGAAAACAAGTCTGAGAGTCTTGGAGTCGCTGGTGGGATGTGGATGTCAATCAAGCAAATGAATAAATGTGTAGTAGGGTCTGTGTGTCTCTCACACACACACAGACACACACTGTTTCAGGCACCTTGTACATACTGCTGTCCTTCATCCTAACAGCTCCATAAAGCCAGTGCTTTTATTACCATTTTGCCCACGAGACAGCAGAGACCCATCAAGAGTAAATGATTTGCCTCATGTGACCCAGCTAGGCAGGGCTTGGGTTTGACCTCAAAGCCCTCTGGGCTCAGTGCCCTGTGATCTTGAGATCTGTGCTGCTTTGTAACATGGAGAGATCTTGGTCTGGAGCTCAAGTTAGAACCTGTGCTACTGCTGTACAGGGGGACATCTCCAGCCACAGTGGAGGAGACTGAGGCAGCGGGGATTGATCCTTTGGATGAACAAACATTTAGGCTGAAGTAACCACATTGGGCAGGTACCCTCAGATGGGGCCCCATGGAGGACAACACGTTCAGCAAAGCTACTGAGCCCCTGTAGGCAACTCAACTAGGGGATGGAGGAGAGAAGGCTGTTGGCAGAACTCTAAACTGCTCCCCAACAAGACTTAATTCAAGCTTCCTTCACGACTTCTAAAACGCCCATATCCCTGGAGCTGACAAGCCAAAGGATGAACACGTAACTCAATGGTCCTATTTTCTAAATGAGAAAACTGAGGCCTGAAGCAGTTGACAGGGCCTACGTTGTCCAGTTGGTTGCAGTAGCTGAACCATCACTGCTATCACCAGACGCTGTAAACCCTGCGAAGACACACGCCAGGAGTCTCTGCTTGCTTGGGGAGAATGTGTAGCCATGACCTGAAGTTCACTCCTTCCCAGCCATTTTTATTTTTTCTGTCTTGCTAGGCAGAGACTGTGTGTGGCTTCTCAATGCCCTTCCCTCTCCCTGTTGCCCCCTACCCCTTTCATGAACCTGGACTACAGAGTCTGGTTCTACACATTAGAATTTTGAAAAGCCAGGGAGCTTCAGGAAGAAAAGGCTGGATGAGGGAGGCAAACTTGCAGATCGGAAACTGAAACCCATGTGTAAAGCACTTACCATGTCTGCTGCCAACACTGCTTCCAGAGCAAGACAGCCCAGCCACTTGGATGCAAAATCTGGAGGACCGAGGAAGCTAGCAGGGTTTTCTCAGCAAAGACTAAGGCCCTACATGTGAGCCATTCGAGGTCCCTTGTAAGGAAAAAGAGGATCCCTTTCAACTGTTGTTCCAGGCTGGAACCAACCCACTGCAGCTGGTCCAGCCCGAGGGGAGGGCTTGTTAGCCACAGAGACTCTAGCCCGGCCCCACCCAGATCTGCTAGGTGGGTGCCTACTCATTAACCAAGTCCACAGGTGTTTCCTGGGCAAGTGTGAGTTCAGTGAGCAGCCCCTCACTAGGCCCCTCCACCCAGGCAAAGTGTCCTATACGTTTTTTGTGGCCCAGCGATTTTTTTAGTTAGTAACTAAATTATGCAAGAAAGTGTTTGTTTTCTGGTCCTGGGGCTTAAACTCAGGACCTGAGTGTTGTCCCTGAGCTTTTTTTGCTCAAGGCTAGCATTCCACCAGTTGAGCTACATACAGCTCTACTTCTGGCTTTTTGTGGTTAATGGGGATAAGAGTCTCATGGACTTTCCTGCCCAGACTGGCTTTGAACCATGATCCTTAGATCTTGGCCTCCTAAGGAGCTAGGATTACAAGCATGAAACACTTGTGCCTGGCTAAAAGGTGTTTTTTGTTTGTTTTCTAATAGGACAAATACTGAGTCTTTTCAAGATGTGAGGAAATTGCCTTCTCCAGATGTGGGCGGATTGTCTGTTTTTGAGGGTCTGCCCATGGCCAATACCAATATCTGTGATTGTTCCAGTCCTTTATATAAAATGACAAACTATTTGCCTAGGACCTGCTCACATCCTCCTGTATACTTTAATCCCTGTCTATATTACAATTTTCAATGCAGCCAAAATTCTGGGTCAATAATTGTTATACTATATAATGCAAGGAGCAGAGGTGAAATGTCCACTATATGCTAAAAAGTAAAGCTATCTTGGGCATCTCTTTAGGGCCAGGTAAAGAACCCCCAGTATTCATTGTGAGTTTAGACCAATACTTAACATCCATAAAATGACCCAGAGTGATTTAACAAAAATTTCATTTATAGTCACTATCCCAGAAAGGCAGTGTGTGGGGGGTGGGGTGGGGGGAGGGGTGCTGGGGCTTGAACTCAGGGCTTGGGAACTGTCTCTTAGCACTCTAGCACTTGAACCACACTGCCACTTCTGGCTTTTTGCTAGTTAAATGGCGATAAGAGTCTCATGGACTTTCCTGTCTGGGCTGGCTTCTAACCAGGATCCTCTGATCTCAGCCTCCTAAGTAGCTAGGATTACAGATGTGAGCCACTAGCACCCAGCTGGGCAGAACATTATAGGTATCCTGAAAGTTAAGAAAGTCCTAAAATACAAAAGCCTTGAAGAAAGTTAATCTATGTGCAACAATACTTCCTCATATTACTAGGTACAGGAGCCTGCCCCTGTATCATCACTGACTAGTATTATTTTGCTGATCAGATGAACTTTATCCTTCTTGGAGCCCCTTTCCCACCCCAACTAAGTATTCTTTTCTCCTTTCCTTTCCTTTCCTTTTCTTTCCTTTCCTTCCTTCCCTTCCCTTCCTCCCTTCCCTTCCTCCCTTCCCTTCCCTTCCTCCCTTCCTTCCTTCCTTCCTTCCTTCCTTCCTTCCTTCCTTCCTTCCTTCCTTCCTTCCTTCCTTTTGGTAGATCTGCGGGTAATAAAACACACAGTAGTCAATTTTTTTGATTTTTTGGTTTGTTTTTAAAGAAACTGCATACATCATCAGACAAACAATAATTTAAATACCATGCAGTTTCTGTATGTACAAAACCTAGGCCATAGAGATCCAGTTTAATTCATACATCATCTTCCTCACACAGCTGTCATCTGTGGAACAAGAACCTGGAAGAGCACGGACTGACGCTCACCACACGCACTCACTCCTATACAAAGACGAACTATGTACAGACACCGGAGAGCAACTGCAAAGAGCCGCCGGCTAGGGGATCACCAGACAAATGGGAAGAAAACGTTGCCGGAAGTGACCTTTGCCCACTGGCTGTGCAAGGAAGGCGTGTGTGACAGCCTGAAATTCCACACCACAATGTTCAATCAGCAAATATAAATACAGGTTCAGAAGCGGGAGAAAAATAAACTCAGAGCTTCTTATCACAATGGACCATCTCCTTGTTTGGTTTTTCTCTCATCTGACAGAAAGGCTAAAGTTTTCCATCTTTTACAGGGCTTTGAGGGCCTTTGGGGGAAAAAAGAATATGAAAGTGGAGCAGAAATTTCACAAAAGCAAATCGGCCAGAGCCTCTAGTCAAGGTTGGGGTTTGAGGTGGGGTTTGGCACAAAGTCTCATTATGAGAGGGAACTGATGTGAATTCAAATGACAGCACACTCCACTGGGCATGGAGACCCTCAAATATACTGTCCTCAGAACTGCACGCACATGTTTCAGGAAAGGGGTGTGTGTATGTGAAGCTGTCTAGCCCACCTCTTTTCCTTCCCCACTTAAGTCAAATCGTCATTTTGGGAAGTAACACAAGTTGCTTCAGTAACGATATGGGGGAAAAAAAAAGAAAGAAATATGGATAGATCATCCTAAAAGACCTTAAGGGTTTTAAAAAGAGACAGCAGAGGGCCCTGTCCTGCAGGCTGCTGAGCTGGGTAAAGCCACTTAACTTGGGTTTGTCATAGCTGATCCTGAAGGTCAATGACCTTTCAGGAGTATGGGAAGTGCACCCTTAACTCTGAGACAATGACTTCCACAAAGGGTGTCCTTGTAGCAGGAAGAAAAGTGGGGACTGTTCACTTTCTCCCATGCAGAGAAGGGACTGCTGTCTCAGGGCACTTGGAAGGGCAACCGGGCCTGTGGGCTGACTACAGGGATGTCAGTTTGGGCCTTCTGTTCCCAGGGGGAAGGCCCAAGAATCCAGGCCAGTAGAGAAACCCTGAGCCTTCCTGGGAGGAGTCAATGGAATGAGTTCCCAGGACTCACTCCTGGCTGGGGAAGGCCCGGAGGTCAGGCCAGGGCACTGTGTGCTTCCTAAAGCACAGCTGCTGGTTAGAGGAAGTGCCGACCTCAGGCCACAGCCAGGCAGGCAACTGGGCCTGCCCACAGCACATGCCTGCCTGCTTTAGAGAAGTTCAATGAAAGAGCCCTGCGGTCTTGTCCTACCGTTTGCACATTCAAATGTCAGTAAGCCTTTCCAGAAGACTGTGTTGACAGCCATGAAGACTGTGTTTATAGCCACGTTAAAATCTCAACCACATTTTCCCTGAATACCTCTCCCAACTGCAGGAATTATTCAAATTCAACATTCAAATAATAATGAAAAGATCTAGTGATAGTGGTGTCCTTGGGCTAGACAGAGTCGTGCGCTGCCTGTGGAGATATCCTGAGCTCCCCCTCACTGTATCTCTCTTACCATGGAGAAATTAATGCCTGCCAAGAGATCCATGGCCTCACGGATGGATTTTACATACTAAAAGTAACTAGGTTTCCACACAGTTGATGGTGGGGCCTTGATTCTTTTAGGGATAGCCAGGCTGGCATCTTTCTAAACCCGGGGCATGTGTGGTATAGAGAGAGCTATCACCAAGAAGGACTGTGGTGATCCTGAAGCTAGGCACACCACAGATGGTTCAGAAGAGCTCCGGTAAGGAAAATAACGCCCCTGTGGCAAGCCTCATTAGCATACTTGTTAGAGTTTGGACAACCAAACTATATATATATATATGCCCTGGTCAACAGAGCTTGCCTTCCTGGGGTCCCAGTACACAGGACTATTGGAGGCACATCTCCAGCCTCCTACCATCAGCAGAGAGAAGGATTCTCTCTGGATCGGTGGAGCATGGAGGTGCTCTGTGGGTCGGCATGGCTGGCCCATACTCAGCTCTGGACATCTCCATGGAAATGCATCAGACAGAGAAAAGAGAATTAGAAGGCCATGGAGAGGTGCTGGGGTTCCAGTCCCTCAGGGGCTGGAGAGCCAGTCTTATAGCATGGCTTCTGGTCCCCATGCCTGATCCTAAAATCAGAAGCTGTTTATTTCCAGGCCACATCATCTTAGTAGACCCTAGGGGGCATAGAGCAGCTGAAGGATACCAGCCAGAGTTTCTGACCCTGACGGGCTCCTCATGTTCATACAAGTGAACGCCATGTTTTTGATGGTGTTCATCTGTGTGGATCACCTATGGCATTAGGCTTCCTGAACGTGAGCGGGTCAATTAGTTTGAACTGATTAGCTAACAACTCTCCTTTTCTATCCCAGAGCATCTGAGCAGGCATCTCAGCTCAGGATAGGGGGCAGCCTGGAGCTTAGCACCAGCTTTCCCCATCCACTCACACATGCTCAGGACCAACAGGCTAGAACACAGACTCTCCCAGGAACAAACTGAAGAGAAAGGATAAGAGTGACCCAGAACTCCTCCCTCCTTCCTCATATCCTCTTCCTTCTCCTCAGGGATTCCCCAGGACGGGTGCCACATCTGGAGCCAGTGCGTCTGGCCAAATCTAGAAGGCCAACTTTGTACACTCACTCCCACACTAGGCCACATCTCCCACATCCTTGGACCCAGCTCATAGTCCCTGGTGAGGAAGGAATTCATGGCAGACTAAACCAACACGGTGCCTGCCGGGCCTGGATGGAGAGGGTGAGGACCACTCCACCTCTGCGAGGTCTTCAGTCTGGGCTCTGCTGGCTGCTTGGGACCCATTTCAGTACTGGAAGTAGAGCCTGCAGTTCTGATGGAGCATCGGTCACCATCACGATGTTGTCACACTTAGAATCCTGATTGTTTCCTTTTATTTTGCTGCTGCTTCTTTTTCTTCTCTTTCTCTCTCTCTCTCTCTCTCTCTCTTTTTTTTTTTTAAAAAAAGGCAGTTCAGAAGATTTACATCTTAATGGGGAAGTGAATAAATACCAGCACTTATGGTTCTTATAAATTTATGTTTTGAAGACAGCAGAGTACTCAAGAGCAATTCCACTGTTAAGGTCGGTGAAACCTAGGAAAACAAATAACTTAATCAAAGACCAAGGCATTGGATTTGGCAAGACCACTTCCCATGTTTGTGATAGTGATTGGAGGAGGTATAACCCTCCCACGTGAGACAGCTCCACACAGGAACACACCCGAGTACCAAATTCCCCTCTAGTTTTAGGACAGTTTTAATCTGGAGTTCCTAGGGGCTAAACCAGGCAGTTCTGGTGGGCTGGGTCTGTCCATGGGCCTGGTTCTAGTAGCAGGCTGGAGGAGGAGCCTGGACCATTTTCCCTACATGTTTACCAAAGGAGAGTAAGTGGAAGAATGAAGGCAATCACTTACTGGCTAACCAGCCATCTAACCTTTAATAAGCCCTTTAGTGGTCCCATGCCTTAGTTTCCTCAAATGTCATCACCCAGCACTGTCTTAGAGAATGGCAGAGAATAACAGACGTGAGCTCACTCTGGAAATTCTATGTGGCTTTGGCCTCTGTCGACTGGGTAGAAATTGGGATCCACTTTGCTTTCCACTTTTAAGTTTTCATAAAAGTTCACTTCTGGTTTATTGGTAGTATGGTGCTTTTACATTTTTCATTTGAATGAATTTAAAAAGTGAAGTTTCAGAAGGCTTCCTCATCTTACTTTGAGTAAATGTGGAAATTTATGTTGACTTTTCCTTTATCTTTCCTCCTTGATACCAGCCAAATTACTTGTGACCCACAGGAAATGCTTACTGCCATTGGATGGAAGGGAGGAACCCCAGCTAATCCCCCCTGGATACTAACCTTGTTAAGTGTCTACTCAACTCATGAACTTCCATCTCAGTGCTTTTAAATTCATTGAGCTCCTTCCGAATGGCAGCCTGGAATGAAGAGCTTGTCAGCACACAGTTTAACATATCTAATGTGGATTTTTTTCTTATTTTTACATTGAGAACTCCTTTTATTGAGAAAGGAAAACAATCACCTAGACTGTCCTCTGGAACCTCCTAAGATTCCTCTTCTTAGGGGAAATTGATGAGTACCTAATACAGCAAGTGATGCTTGTTGATGTGACTATGATTTGTTTTCCATTTCTCCCATTAGGACAAGAATAGCAAACACAGTGGCTTTAGCTTCTTCAATTCTGTGCATCCTTCACTGGATACACTCACTGGAGGACCGTGACCTTGTCACAGTCTGTGATAAGCCTGGAGCCTCATTTCTAGGGATCAGCCTGGAGTTTCATACCCTTAAACTGTCCAGTGCTTGCAAAAGCACTATCTTGCCTCTTTGGGAATAGCCTCCCAAGCTATGGCTTAAATGAAAAGTTCATGTGTTAGAACTTTAATGCTCAGTGCATGGTATTGAGAGGTAGTGAGGCCTTTAAGAGACATCAAGAAAGATTAATGTTTTTCTCAAGGGAGTGGATCAGTTACAGCAAGAGTGGGCTGCTAAAAATATAAAGCAAGACTTGTTTTTTTTAATCTTTTCTTTCTTTCCTTTCTTTTTCGTTCATTCGTTCCTTCCTTCCTTCCTTCCTTCCTTCCTTCCTTTCCTTCCTTCCTTTCCTTCCTTCCTTCCTTCCTTCCCTTCCTTCCTTCCTTTCTCTTTCTTTCTTTCTTTCTTTCTTCCCTTCCTTCTTTCCTTCCTTCCTTCCTTCCTTCCTTCCTTCCTTCCTTCCTTCCTTCCCTTCCCTTCCCTTCTCTTCCCTTCCTTCCTTCCTTCCTTCCTTCCTTCCTTCCTTCCTTCCTTCCTTCCTTCCTTCCTTCCTTCCTTCCTTCCTTCCTTCCTTCCTTCCTTCCTCCCTTCCTCTATGTGTGGGCTGGTACTGGGCCTTGAACCTGGGGTCTGGGTACTGTCCCTAGGCTTTTGTACTCAGGTTGCTGCTCTACTACTTGACCTACTTCTGGCTTTTTGGTGGTTAATTGGAGATGAGAGTCTCACAGACTATTCTGCCTAAGCTGGCTTTGAACCCCAATTCTCGGATTTCAGCCTCCTGAGTAGTCAGGATTACAAGCCCCTGGCACCTAGCAACTGCTTCTGTTCTATTATGAAACACCTTGAGGCCCTCACCAGACCCCTGAACTTGGGACTTCCTGGCCTCTAGTAACAGTGAGACTTAATAAACTTCTTTCCTTATAAAATTACCCCATCTCAGGCACTGGACCGTCTTATGCGTTGTCCAAGTGGTGAAGAACACCAGCAGTGACCTTCCTGCTGATCACGGAGGGGAAGGGGTGGGAGAAGGAGCACTATTAGGAATGAATAGCACTATTAGGATGGAGTTCTGAGCACCCACCAATAGAGGCAGGCGGTGGCCTGGCTGTTGGTCTCTTTTCAGGCTTGCCAGCAGCACATGGAAGTCTCCCACCACAACCCTCCCCATTTTTCCTTGTGCCCTTTGCATACTTTATCAGCAGCGGTGAGGCGGGTCCACGGCTTGTCTGCCCTGCGGTCATAGTCCTGAGCATCGGCCACCTCCACGTAGTCACTGAAACGGATGAGGATCTTCCTTTCCCGAAGTTCTTCCACTGTGGGCCTTTGACTGAGCTGCACAGAGGGATGAGAGAAGAGTCAATCAAAGCAGTTTCACCCATAAGGTCTGTTCATGAAATTGTAGGCATTGGAAAACAAGCTCCAGAAGGGCAACAGGCATGGCACGTGGCAAAGGCAGAGCAGGGGTCTGGTGTGGGGCAGATCCTGGGTTCCCAACTTCTGAAGCTACTTCTGACCTATGATGATACAACACGTTTCAACCAATGTTATTTTAAAACAAAAATTTCCCCATGTTTAATGCTATATAAAATAAGCAAGTATGTCCAGCTTGTTTTCTGGGGTTTTTTTTTTTTTTTTTTTTGGTGCCAGTCCCAGAGCCTGGGCACTGTCCCTGAGCTATTTTGCTCAAGGCTAGCCCTCTACCATTTGAGCCACAGCTCCACTTCTGGCCTTTCGGTGCTTAAGTAAAGATAAAAGAGTCTCATGGACTTTCCTGACAGGTTGGCTTCAAACCATGATCCTCAGATCTTAACCTCTTCTGTAGCTAGGATTACAGCTGCCAGCTTCCCCTGGCTATGTTTTTTTAAATTGTCACACAGCTGCTTGGTGGTGGGTACTGGGACAGACAGAAGCAGGCCTGCAATGCTGCTTGGCCAGTGGTGGGAAGCTGTGGCGATGTCCACTGGAGACCTCCTATGTGGCGCTGTCCTGCCTGAGGTAGCCATGGCATCAGTGATAGACCTTTACGGGAAGTCACAGGCTATATGTCTGGTGTTGCTGGAAACAAGAATAGCGGCCATCCGGGCACCAAAAAATTCCTCTCAAAAATGTTGCACCCAAGGAGGATTTGTACTATAATTAAACTATATTAAAAGCATTTAATATTTGCCATTTGAACCTTAGATAGAATAGAGTCTTACTCACAATCTCCTTTGTGTTCCTAGCTGGATTTACCCTCAATGCATTGGACAAGCAATATTCCTTTCTGTATGTGCTGACTCCAGGAAGTTTGTTAAGTCCTGACATTTGAGTTTATCTTTCTGGGAATCATGTCCTGGATTTAACGTACAGCCTGTCTCTCAGTGGCAGCGTCTGGAGGGAGTGGAGATTTAGTGTGAGCTCTGAAAGACAGAGACTATTTGTCATGCCTGGATCCTGCCAGGTATTTCAAACCAAGAAGGTACTGTACTCAAGTGTCGGGGGTAGTGAGTGAGAACAAAGCTGACTCTCTCTGGGGTCTCAGGTGGAATGTGAACCCCAACACTAACAAGCAGTCACTAGGAGTCTCCTCCATGAGTGTGGGTAAGCCTGGGATCAGCCCCCAGCCATGTGAAGCTACATCAGCCCTTAGGAAGGAAATCATCTTTGTTTGGTTATCTATCCATCTGTCTGTCTATTGATGGTATTGGGATTTGAACTCAGGGCAGCAAATAATCTTTGTTCAGTACTTGCTTGGTGGTACTGGAGTTTGAACTAAGGGTCTCATGCTTGCTAGACAAGTGTTACCAATTGGGCTATGCAATTTTCACCCTTGGGAAATAATTTTTGTGGCCAGCGTTGGGTTTTCTGGAGATGAGACTGAAGAAGGGGTAAAGGAAAAGGACTTGTAGCATTTGTATTAGTGTATAGTAGCAATAATATCATGTGTAACAAAAATATTTAAAAAAAAGCAAGTTAATTGAGTCCCAAATTTTACTAGTAATACAACCCTGACCAAGTTCATTTCTTTCCTTCCCTCCCTTCCTTCCTTCCTTCCTTCCTTCCTTCCTTCCTTCCTTCCTTCCTTCCTTCCTTCCTTCCTTCCTTCTTCTCTTCTCTTTTTCTTCCCTTCCTCCCTTCTCCTCTCCTGTCTTCTCTCCTCTCCTCTCCGCCCCTCTCCTCTCCTCTTCTTCTCCTTCTCCTTCTCCTTTTCCTTCTCCTTTCACTCTTTCATGGTACATACTCTAGTGTTGAGCTACATTTTCATTTCTTTGGAAAGAGGTGAAGGGCTGGAAGCTTTTTAGTATAGAATTTTTAGGTTATAATCAATTTGTCAAAAGAAAATGACAGGTCAGTTGCTATCAGCATCAACTTCTGGGTTTTATTTTTCCTACTAGTACATTAGAGAACTTTGGACTAAGGATATATAAAATGAAATACAATCAGTCCTGGCATATGGACTTGGTATGATAAAGTCCAGAGAAAAGAATTTGCCCAGAGCTGGAGTATGATACAGACCTGCTGCCTCTGACAGGTACCACAGCTCTGTGGACACAAACACATGTGCAAACTGCTTCTCCATTCCCCCAGTCATTCCCTCCTAAACACTGACCCTCTTTTCCCTCATGCTCACTATTTCTTAATTTCCCAAGCCAGCACCAGGGCAGGGCAAGTGCTACAATCTCCAGATTCATTTCCCTGGGGGAGGAAGGAGAGCAGATCTGGGAGGATGCAGTTATCTTATCTGCAAAATGTAGGGGTTATTTGGGTTAGCCTTAAGGGATGTGGGAAGCAGCTCTTGGCCACTACTAAATTATATAATTATAATTAAGTTTCTCTCTGCATGAGCCTATAATATTTTTAAGAGATAAGAAGTGAATAACTGTCTAAGCAATTTTTATGGCTATCTTTTCAGCAAGCAATCTGAAAATTTGGGAGAATTTTGGAGTCCTAGCCATCCACTCTTCTGAACTTGAAGTCTTGATTTAAATATGTTTTGAATGCCTAAGCCTTTCTACATCAGAAAGGAGGAGTTTACAATAATCTCTTTTTCATATTCATTAAGGTCATGCTTAAAACAAGCCAATGCATTTCCCCCACCCTTCTCACTCTACAATGGAATAAATGCATTCCATTGTGTATCCAAAGATTAGGAAGTCTGAAGGATGGAGAAGATGAGATCTTGACAGAGGTTTGATTTAACCAATCAGAATGATTCACTGAAGTCCTAAAGCTCTCATTCTATGAGAGTAATGCCCTGACTGTTCAGTCCCTTGTTTGTCTTCCTTTAATTAATTTGGCTTTTGGTTTGTCCCTGATGTTCAGGATGCTTTTAGGGAGAGAAAGTGTTAAATATAAATCACTTTCTTAATAAGTGGTACAAAACTTTAGGACCTCTGAATTTCTTCCTTTGCATGCTATTTCTACTGAGGGGGGGAAATAACCCTACAAATAAAACTTCTTGAGATTAATTTTAATGGATCAGCATCTTTAAGATGGTCACTGTAGGAGGCTGATTGAAGATACTTTAGTCAGACAGAAGATAGTGTCATAGCTGGGTGTCATCAATTAATTAAACTTTTCAACATCATCCGAGAATAGCCTCAAGTTTTATTATTCAAGTTTATTATTCAAGAGACCACTCATGTTGCATGAGATCCCTGTGGGGATTTGCATTGCCCTATTATCTATTTGAAAGTTTAAAAATATACAAAAACTCCAGCTTTATGACTATCTATCAAAGTTGTTTTTCAAACACCTTCATTAAATTTATCTGTATTTTTTACTTTTTTTCTCATCTAATCAGTCAAACTGGATTTAGCATAATCAAATCAAATAATTTTTAAGTATTAATGAATAGTATCAGGGGAGCAAGGAAAAATCACAGATAATGGTGTTATATTTGTTTGTTTGGGGGCAGTAGTAGGGTTTGAACTTAAGACCTCATACTTGCTAGGCAGTGGATCTACCATTTGAGTCATTTAAACAGTGCCCTCACTTTGTTATACTTGTACTACTATTTATTATAATTTTAATTACTTTTTGCCTTTTGGAGATAAGATGTCACTATTTGCTCAGGTTGTCCTGGAACTCTTGATTCTGCTACCTTGACCTCCCAAGAGCTGGGATTACAGGTACAAACTAATATGCCTGGCTGAACTAATTTTTATCACAAATTTCTGGTGGTCTGATGTGGTGATAGCGGGTGTGTGTGTGTGTGTGTGTGTGTGTGTGTGTGTGTGTGTGTGTGTGTGTGTGTGTGTGTGTGTGTGTGTGTGTGTGTGTGTGTGTGTGTGTGTGTGTGTGTGTGTGTGTGTGTGTGTGTGTGTGTGTGTGTGTGTGTGTGTGTGTGTGTGTGTGTGTGTGTGTGTGTGTGTGTGTGTGTCTGCTATTGAACTCAAGGCTTCTTATATTCTAAGCATATCCTCTACCACTGAGCCATATCCCCATCTCCTGTAAATGAATTTTATTGTATTTTTTTGTGTCAGTCTTGGGGCTGTCTCAGAATGTCTTTGGCTCAAAGTTATCACAGCACCATTTCCAGCCTTTTCTGAGTAGTTTATTGGATGTAAGAATCTCAGGGACTTTCCTTCCCAGGCTGGCTTTCAACCACAATCCTTACATCTCAGCCTCCTGAGTAGCTAGGACTACAGGCGTGGCCACCAGTGTCTGACTCTATAATTACTTTTTAAAAACAAAGTATCTACGGTGATTGAAAGTATAATGCAGTGGCCATTTCGGTGATAAATGGTGGGCTGCAGCTAGCCATGAGTGATGGGGAGAGGCAAAGAGAACCTAAAATGGAGATCTCTAAGGGAAGTACTGTGATTAAGACTTCCTAACTCACAGGTACCCTCAGTCTTGCAGACTGGACCTAGGGATAAGAATGTAGTCTCAGCCCATTTCTGTGATCACTCAAACCCCATTAGGCTAGTGTTATTCTCACTGTAAAGACAACCTATTTTGAGTCTACTTGTAGTAGGTACTTAAAATGTACTTATAACAGGTACCAAAACTCTTTGAACTGTCATGAATTAGCTAACATCAGGAGAAAAGCCTGAGCCTCCATAAGCTATTTTTTTCTATAGTCACTTTGCAGTCACCTTGGGATCTAGCGAAGACAGGATTTATCGATAACATCTTTATGACCAAGGATGAAAACTACCCCTAAGGAACATGGAGCCTCTGGGATAGGTCATCCTCAAAAGAGAACATTTACCAATAATGATCAGGCTGTGACCTGGAGCCTGAGAAATCACTGCATGGGAACCAGGTTGCTTGCCACAAGTGATGACAGCGATAACTGGAATCCAGAAGAACCACAACTGAGATAATGACCTTGTCATTATCTGCACACCTTTGTCCTTGATTCTTCTTCTATTTAAGATTCATGTTGGTGCCCTGAAGTTGGCTGGCAATAAACTGAACTGCCATTGAGTGGCATGTCTATGCCACATAAACTCCTTTTTCTGCCATATTTCATTCCTAATAAACTTTCCTATTACTTTCACTGTGTTTGCATGTTGCCTTACTTCTCTGGCTGGACACAAGGACTGAGGTCGATTAGCTGTGCCAAGTTTCTTGTAAATACCTATATTGATTTTTTTTTTAGTGGGGAGGTGTTTGGTCATGGGGCTTAAATTTGGGGCCTGAGTACCATCTGTGAGCTCTTTTGCTCAAGGCTAGTGCTCTACCACTTTGAGCTATAGCTTGTTTCTGGTTTTCTGATAGTTAATTGGAGATAAGTCTCTCATGGGACTTTCCTTCCCCAGCTAGCTTAGAACCTTGATCCTCAGACCTCAGCCTCCTTGGGTAGCTAGGGCATGAGCCACCAGGGTCCAGCTATCATGAATTCTTAAAAACAAAATATCTAGGGTAATTGCAAACATAATGCAATGGACATAGGGTTGCCAAGGGTGGGTGCTGTAATTCAGTCAGGACTGATTGTCACCAGTCCAAGGGATGAAAGGTTGAAAAGCTGAGCGGACTGCCATCCCCTAGAGAACTGTGCTCTCTGACACAACAGGAAAAGGATAAACACAGGGTGTGATTGGCCAAGAGAGTCCAACGTATGCAATAGTCTACCCTCTCCTGGTACAGCTTTTGGCATGGAGAATGGGCTCACCTTTCGAGTTAGCCGCCTCTTGATCTCTCGTTTCTCCTCCTGTTCTTCTTGTTCATTCCGAGCTGAAAGAAATGTCCAAGTTTTGGATCTCAGTGCCCAAATACAGGTTCATCCTATATAAGTCTTAGCAGGTGTTAGGTCCAAGTTCCTCAGTTTGAAAAGGGGAAGAGAATCACCCTTCCCCCCACATCCTCCCTGGTCCCCTATCCCAGCCACCCTCTGCTTGGGGGAACGTGTCTAAAAATATCTGCATTAGGTCAACTTCATGATGCGCAGGTTGATCTTTTCATTTTGCTTTATGTCAAGGAGGGTCTGCAGACCCAGGTAGAGATGCTGGGTGGAGAAATGTGGTTATAAGACAAAAGGGCATGAAAGGAAGTGGTGTTAGCAGAGATGGGGGTGGGGAAATAAGGTTCCCTTCTTGGGTAAAGGCCTAGGCCTCATTCCTGTCCCAGTGAGACAGAAGGGCTCATTATGATGTGGCCCTGGTATCTGGTATGCTGTGGGGGGGAACAGATTAGATTCCACCTGCTACTGGCACAAAATGGGGCAGGGCCAGCAGCAAGGAAGGCCAATTACCTTGGGAAGAACTTCAAAATGCTCACCTTTTACAAACCCTGATTCCATTAATTCTCTGAATCTTCCAAGAAGTCCATAGAACAGGTGTGAGCTCAGGGTGAGGTATACAATTGCCTGCATTTAGACTGGGTAAGGAGTGCCTTAAGAGCAGACTTGAGCCGGAGCTTTCTTATTAAGCTTAATATGTGGGTGAGTTACTCTACAGAGTTTTAAAGAAGATGCGGGGAAGGGAGCAGAGACTTGAGGGGTAGAAAATTTGGGTTTATCTCTCCATTTAAGTGAATACCTTGGGCAGGCCATTTTCCTCTAGGCCTTGAAGGAAATTCCTAGTAACTATGGAACCATATGTACCAACTCAGTACTGTCTAACTTAAGACAAATCATGGCTGCCCACTAGTGTCATAGAAACCTGTCATTCTCATCCACTGGCTTTCCCACATATGTGTGTGAGGCTTGAACTCAGGGTCTGGATGCTGTTCCTCAACTTTCTTGCTCAAGGCCGTGTTCTTATCACTTGAACCACAGCTCAACTTTTTGCTCACTAATGGGAAATAATTGTCCCAAGAACTTTCCTGTCCAGGCTGGCTTTGAGCCATAATCCATAAATCTCTGCCTCCTAGGTAGATAGAACTAAGGACATGAACCACCAGTGACCAGCTCACAAGTTGATTTTGATCCAGCGTGCATTAAAGATTGCCTTCTTTTCTCATTTTGCAACCACAGTGGTTGAAAGCTACATTTTGACAACCTAGAGTGTTGGTGCAAGCTTGCAATTTGATTCTGGCCTCTGTCTCACTTACAAAAGAGGTCTTTAACAGAGGGAAGAAGGAAGAGGGAAATTCTTGTACTTAGAAACAGGTATAGGGACTATCTGATGAAGGTCCCTGTTTGGCCATTGAGGGAAGGCAGCAAGTACAACCACAGCCAATTCTAGGTGGAATCATGCTCAGGACTTGCTAACACTGCCCCCTTCTCCCCACACTCCCTACTGCTTATGAGGTGAAGGACCTTGAATAGGATCAGAGTCTTTTTATAGGGGAACAGGAGCTATATGAGAGTCTATATTATGTTCTGGGATAGATCACCAGAGGACTCCAGAGGGCTCAAACCTTCCTCCAGGAGCCATCTTTCCTATGGATTTAACTATTCTGGCTCTCTCCCAGAATTGTCTTTAAAAAAAAATTTCCTTAGATAAAATGAAAACTCATTAAACTCAGCCATCAATAGCTTAGTATGAATTAACTCATCAGAGATAAAACTGGGAGGCAGATAGCCAGATTCAGAAAAAGAGAGAAACCAAGAATGACATTTACAAATATGCAAATTTCCCTGGGATAAATTAATCTATGAAACTAGGCAGCCTCTAATATCTTAGTTAGGAAACCAATCTGTCAGCATTTGGAGGGAGAGAGCAGGAAGAAGAAAATGCTACACTTGCAGCTAGGAGAAAGGCTGGAAAAGTAAAATGATAGCATAGCCTTGAGGTGGCTAGAGAGGGCTTGGGTTAAAACTTTGAGCTAGGCTGGGTTTTCATCCTTGCTTTACAAATGAAGAGAAAGCCCCCAGGGGGTTAAGTGACTAGCCCTGGGCCCCTCTCCCTCATCCCCACTGCTAATGAGTTAGATAAATAGTTCAGACCTCTGTCTTTTCCTGCAGTTGCATATTGCTTGGGGCTGGCTTTTCTTCTCTGTACTGGGGACTGGACTCACTCTGGCCTGGTAGGCCCCTTCTGAGCCATGGAAGTGGGCATTCTGTGTCAGAAGTGACAGGGCATGGAGCTTCATCTCCTCCATGGTTTCTTAGTCTCTCTTAGAGGTGGGGCCACATGCTACCAATCTACAGAATCGGTACCTTTAGTTCAAAGTCATTTACAAACCCAGTGTCATGAACTCTCAGGTAGAAGGTGCCAAAACAACCCCATTAGGCAACTGGAAAAAGGGACCAGGAAAGACCCATGATGTCATCATTACAGAGGCCACTGTCAGAGTGTGTTCATTATGTGCTCAATGTGCACAGGGCCAGCCAGGGTGGGGCTGGAGGACAAACCCACCCTTCCCTTCAGCCAGGAGGTCCCTGAACTTTTCCTTTAGTGATTTAAAGCCCAGGAAATTGTTGGAGGATATTTTTGTATATGACTGGACATTTCTTGTTTAGCAAAGTAGATTAGTTAAAAGTCACTTTAGAAAAAACAAAGTTCGAGAATGCAGGGGAAAAACAAGTTCCTCTCTGAAAACTTTACAAATTGGGAAATGATGAACTTGTTTGAATTTGATCAAGTATCTCTTTGATACGTAGCTATGTGACCAAAACCAAAAGAGGGAATGGAAGAGAAGAAAAGCCATGGGAGCCATTGTAGGAAGCCCTTCCTGCTTTGGTCCCATGGGCTGACTAGAATCATGTAGCCGTAGACACCCAATACCAATGGTCTGAGGTCATCTTCTCCCAGGAAGTGGAGAAACTGAAGGTGGGAACAGAGCTAATGCCCTTGGAGAGCCAAATGTGAGCTCAGGGATTTCAAACCTTTTCTTTCCTTAATTAAACCTTGCCTCTTCTGAGATAAGTATCATTTTGAGAAACCTAAATCATCTGTGGAGGTTTGCAGCCTCTTTGAGCTCAGATATTAGATCTGAGGTCCCAAATCCAGTGGGATCTGGACCTAGTAAGTTGTATAGAGATGCCCTAAATAAAGGCAGATCCAAATAAGCTTTTGGAGCCAACAGAAGAGAGGAGGAAACATGGCAATTTGATTCCTGATTAAGAATCATGGATTAGGGCTTTTCTTTCCTTCCAGCAATGAATCTTTATAAATTGAGACACAAAGGGAGACAAATGCATCCCTAATCATGATGATCTCTGACAAAGTTTCTAATGCCATTGTTCAGCAGAGGAAGCGCAGTGCTTTCACTGGTTCAAAAAGTTATACCCAAATTCCTAGAGACCTAGGAGCCATTTGAGGTGCCCTAGAGACAGAGGAAGGAAGGCTGAAGACAGGCCTACACCTAGCCTGGGATGGGGGCGGGGGTCTGTTGCCATGGAGAAGGGAGACAGGATGCTGAGTCCAGCCAATGCAAAGCAGATGGGCTGCTTGCAGGGACTGCACATGCCAAGCCTCTGTAAAAGCCTTCTCAGGCAAAGTCAACACCAACCCCCAGCAAATCATGCAGCACTGACCAAATCACAAGGCCATTAGGAGGACAGGTAGAAAACTGCTCACAAGGACATTTCAGATTTGTTATGTGAGAACACTCAGCTTCCCAGAGCCAGGTCTTGTGTGACTGACTGGTGTGTGTGTGTGTGTGTGTGTGTGTGTGTGTAAGTATGGATGGATGGATGTGTCCTACAAACTGCATAATATATATTTCTCTTCTGGAGAGAAATTGGAAGGGTGTTTGCAGGCTGGGAGAGAAAGGGTCATGGATTAAATGAAAAATGGTATTTTTTGGTCAGTTGAGGCAAGTGAAAGGTAGTATTGATTCATTATATAGGAACAGAGTGATTCAATTTTTTAAAAAAAAATTTGATATCTACTACCAAATCAAGTCATGAAATAAGTGACTTAGTATTTTGTATTGTTTTTATTTTTTATTTATTTTTTAGGTATCAAATGGTTCCTCTGTCCAGATTTTATTGTTAAACCAGACTCTGTCTTGTTCTTTCCATAAACTAGGAACAGCCGGTTTTTCCTGTCTTACAGGCATGCCACTGGCCAGTTGAATCCAGACAGACAGGAAACATTTTTACTTGGAAAGCCCTTCCCCCCTCTCCCCACACTTTCCACTGTAAAATTAATGTTGACAAAAGCTGAGGATTTTTTTTTTCCTGGCAGGTGCTGATCCTGGGACTTGATCTCAGGGCCTGAGTACTGTCCCTGAGCATTTTTGCTCACTGCTAATGCTCTACCAGTAGTCACAACTCCTCTTTTGGCTTTTTGGAGATATGAGTCTCATGGGTTTTGGACTTTTCTGCCCAGGCTGGCTTCAAACTGAATGATGATCCTCAAATCATTCCGATCACTCAAGAGGATCCTCTGAACCATGATCTTCCAGATTATTCAAGGGGATCTCAGCCTCCTGAGTAGCCAGGATGACAGGTGTGAACCACTAGCCCTGGGCTAAGGCTGAGCAATTTTTATCAACAGCAGTTAGCTGCCACGGAAAGCGTGTTTGCTGGAATCCATTCTCAAGTGGCGATTTCCCCATACACCAGTTTTTAAGCCAATTTGGTTTAAAGGTGACTAATTCTCAAAAACACTTACTAGTATGTTTTCTCAGTCTGTTGTGTTTTTTTTTCAGTCTCTCTCTGTCTGCAATTCAGAAGGTTCTGAGTGCAGTCCACAGACTTCTTACCAATAAAGGAGAAGCAGGAGGACTCCAACTTGCCTTCTCTGTGCAGAGGCCCCTCTGCTTCTGACCCACAGGGATGAACCTCAAGGAGGGAGGGCTTTGCAATCCCCTCTCCCATGACCTTCACGGTAGAGGCCCCATTCAACAAATACTAAAGTCACCCTAGAGAGCTCCCAGGGTGCCCTGGGCTTGACTTACGTTTCAGGATGTTCCTCTGCTCCAACTCTTCAGCAGTTGGCCTCTGGCTCAGCCGCCTACGAAAAAAATCCAGGAAAAGTTTTTGGACCATATCATATCCTCCTCTGGTGGTTAAGCTCTTCGGCTCTTGTAGACGCAAGGGGTAGAGTCAGTGGCCAGAGCTCTTGTTCCATCCTGAGCTCCAAAAGACTGATGACTCCAACGCCTTCTCAGTTCCCCAATCTCAACCCAGGAAGGGCACTGTACGTCACTTCATGCAGAACTGCCCCACTGCCTTCCTCCCTCCACTCTGCCCCTCCCCAGCCCTGCTTCTCCAGGGCCCCAGGCCAGGGGACTGAAACTTAGTTGGATTCTCCTCTTCACAGAAGTCTCTTTCTTTCCTGATGGCCTCTTAACTAGCAGGCCTGTGGCCTCTTGCCTTTTTCCCTTGCCTTAAGGCTAGAGCTTGCTTCTTGCCACATTTGTGCACTTAGAACTTAGAGGCTCAAGGCCCGTGCGAGAGACAAAAGAGAGCAAGTCCTGTCTGCGTAGAACAATGGCTCCTCTTCTTCTTGTTCCCATCCATCATTACCAGATCCTTTTTAGACATGGAATGACAAATGAACAGGGAGAGAAAGGCCACTCCTGTTCCTGGGTGCATAACTCAGCCACAGCAAGTGAGGTCTCATCGCCAGGGTATGAGTGTGTGGGGACACAAAAGGGAGAGGTGGGAGGCAGGAGGCAGGTAGTGACAGAACTAGGTAGGAAGGAAATGGAGTGGCATCCTAGAGGAGAACTACAAAGTACAGTGGCAACGAGTTCTGGAAACAACAACATTCAGAGAACTGCATTATAGCAGTGTATTATGTGACTGCTCAGGCAGTGAAAAGCAAGACCATCTAGAATCACTGAAGACAGATAGCTCTCCTTTGCTTCATTAGCCTTGCAGCATGGGCTGCTCCCATCATGTATCTGACACCATGACAATGAAAGAAAAACCCTATAGAAGGACAGAAGTAGGGACTTAACTCTATTCTGGAAAGAAATCCTGATCCATTCCTAGCATTCCTCACCTTAAGCTCATGAATAACCTTACTGTCCATCAAAGTTTTCCCATAAAATGTGACTCTTGTTGTTTGAATTCAAGGCTTCATATTGGTGGGCTTGCTTGTTTGTGTGGCCAGTGATCTACCATTTGAGCTATGCCTCTAATCAGCTCAGGTGCTGGTGGTTATTTCGGAGACAGAGGCTCATGCAATTTTCTGCCTAGGTTGGCTTTGAACCACCATCTTTCAGATCTCAACCTTCTGAGGAGCTAGGATTATAGGCATGAACTACCAGCATGGCATGACTGTGATTTGCAAAGTCCCAATCTCTGTTGAGTATGTACTTTCTCTCTGTAATAAAACATCCATTTTCTTCTTTTGTCATACCTCTAAATTCTTTGATGGCAACAAGAAGCTAGCAACACTGAGTGGAAGTCTCCCTCTGGCCTGTTTATGAGACCTCCCAGCCTTTACCCCACAACATCATAGAATGAGACAAAGCTGTCAGAATCAAAATAGAATCACTTCCGTCAATCCCTAACAGTAGTAAGTCAATGAGGAAGGCCAAGATTTTATAATGGAGACTTTGCTAGAACCACAGTCTTGCACAAAGGCCATGGTAGCTTTACACACTTACACACACACACGTGCACATCCGGATTTGATTTCCTTTATAACAAACCAGTAAATATGTCATTTTTTTTTTTAGCTCTGTGGACCATCGTAACAAATTACTTAACTTGATCAAATTAATTAAACCCAAGGAGAAGTTCTTGGGAGCCTCAGATTTACAGCCAGTTAGAGATTATGATTTCCTACTACTGGTGGCTGGCATGAGACAGAGGAGCAGCGTTGCGGGGCTGACTGAGCGCATACCTGTGGGATATGACAGTATCAGAACAGAACTGAATTATCATTTGTTAAATTGGGCATGTGTGGAGAAACCTGCTTATCTGGCCACAGGAGTGTGCCATGTTGGGTGTGACTGTAGATAGAAAACTCTTCTTTCCCAATCCCATGAACACATTCTTCATTGCCACTGACACCCTGAGGAGGGCCTTTGCTAGCTATGTGTAGAAAGTCGTAATATGGCTGGCATTCTCACACTGCAGGAGGAAAGTGGATCTAGCTGAGCAAGTTGGTGTCATGGGTCTGGAATGCAATTTACTATGAAGTTCTTTCTCACCTGTCCCTTTACTCCTGTTCCTTTTGTAAGGGATGCATAGCGCTTTTGTGGAATGTTTGCTCACAGCCAGGCTTTCCATCAGTCTAGTCAGTGTTTCTTTTTTGGGGGTGAGGGGTAGGCTGTTCAGAACCAGTCCTCCAGATCCAAGAAGAGATTGCATCATGGTGGGCAGGCACCATGGTCTGGAGTTTTACATCAGGAGGGTTTGAAGGATGTTCTCTTGATGGTTTTTGTTGAGCTGAGTATCTCAATACCACACACATTGCATAGTGTGTGTTGGCCTTTTTCTTTTTTAAAAAAAAAATTAATCTCATAAATTATGTTTGGAGAATGTAAAACAATGAGTGAGTCATGACCAAGTTGCCATATAGTCTAATATGCAGGATTTCAAATGAGGCTCTCGATTTGTTTTTCATTTCTTCCAACGGGTCTGAGCACATCAAGATTAGTTAGTGTAGCTAAACCCTCCAGAGAGGCAGGTGTTGAAATTAGATGTTCTGACTTTGACAATGAGATTTCATAGGAAAATGATACACTGGCATTGTAACACAAAGTATCAAATAGCTGTGGAGTTGGGAGTTTGGGGACTGGTCCTGGGTTTTCTGGAACAACGTGCTTTGGACAAGGTAAAATCCTGTTAGTTCCATGTCTTTTTCTGAAACTAGTGAACAATCATTTAGTAAGCTAATGCTGACTTACTGTAATACAGATGTGTGACTCCAAACACTGCATGTATGTTAACTCATTAAATCTCTATCTCAAGATCCCAAACTTACTCATGGCTGCCACATCTTCCTTGCTGTGTTTAGTGATCTCTTCATGAATTTGGAGGATAGGAACATGGATATTTTAAGGGCATGGCAGTTCTTCCATAGCTACAGCCTCTTCCTAGTCAGAAGGTGCAAGCTGACATCTGGGCTTTCACTCTCTCTAGATCTGTCTGGCATACTCAGAGGACACAATGGTTTTGCTGCTGAATGCCCTTGGGTATGTGTGTACATGGCTGTGTGTGCAGCCCTAGTACTCAGTGGAATGACCCATATGGGTACATTAACATCCAACCTGCTTTCCTCCTCTCCCAGCACTCCTGACCCTCACTAGCCTTCTGAGTTTGAGGCCCCTAGACCACATCATCAAGTCCTAAGAATCTTCCTTTCCCCTCCTTTTTATGTGCTGATCCTGGGGCTTGAATTCAGGGCCTAGGTGCTATCCCTGAGATTCTTTTTCTCTACCCCTTGAGTAACGGCACCACTTCCAGGTTTTTCTGAGTAGTTTGTTAGACATAAGAGTCTCACAGACTTTCCTGCCCTGGCTGGCTTTGAACCACGATTCTTAGATCTCAGCCTCCTGAGTAGCTAGGATTATACGTGTGAGCCACCAACACCCAGCTAAGTTTTGTTTTTATAAGTTAAAAAACAAAACAAAACAAAATCCTGACATTCAAACTGTCCAAAATGGAGTAAGAGTCCTGTCAACAGCCAGACCTGGCTTAGGAAGCCTACAACTTAGTGGTGCAGAGCAGTGACTGAAATGTGCATGTGAAAACTGGGTCATGTTGGGTGCCAATAATCCTTGCTACACAAGAGCTGAGATATGAAAAAATCATGGTTCAAAGCCAGCCCAAGCAAGAAACTCTGTTGAGACTCTTATCTCCAATTAACCACCAAAAAGCTGGAAGTAGAGCTATGGTTCAAGTGGTAGAGCACTAGTCTTGAACAAAAAGAGCTCAGGGACAGCACCCAGGTCCCGAATCCAAGCCCCCTCAAAACAACAAACAAACAAACAAATTGTCTGAACCAGAGACTTCCAAGGAGCTGAAAAATATCCTCAAAACAATAAGTTAGGGCTGGGAAGGTGGTTCAGTGGTAGAGCGCTTGCCTTGCATGCATGAGGCCCTGGGTTCGATTCCTCAGCACCACATAAGTAAAAAGAAAAAAGCCGGAAGTGGCGCTGTGGCTCAAGTGGTAGAGCGCTAGCCTTGAGCTGAAGAGCTGAGGGACAGCGCCCAGGCCCAGAGTTCAGGCCCCACAACTGGACCCCCCCTACAAAAAAAGAAAAACCCAATGAGTAAGATGGACAAGTATCTTGGGCCAACTAGACCAACAACGGTCAGTAGCACATGGAAGGAGAGCTGGACACTGGAAAAAAAAAAGTATTCTGGTTCTATCTTGACTCAACTTCCTGAATCTCCCTTCTTGAGTCCCTGTAATTATGTCACCATTCTTCTCTATCTCATTCCTGTCAAGACTTGTTCTTAGAAGTGGGGACTATACACATTGTCCCCTATAATCACACAGAATACATTCTAAGACTCCACTAGTGGATGCCTGAAACTATAGTACATCCTGCATATAACCTGCTTTTTCCTATGCATGTATACCTACAATAAAGCTTCATGTATAAATTAGACATGGTATGAAGACAATGAAAACTGGATTGTTTAAACAGAATAACTGTAACAACGCTACAGTGATAACTATGGGAATCACCTTTCTGAAAATACCTTTATAGGACCAAGTGTAGCTAGAAATAAATAGATCAAAAACAACTTCAAAACCAAACATTTAAATCCCCACATGCACATTACACAGCTCTCTGTCAGTGCCGTGTTATCATCAGCATTTCAGTTGTTGTGCAATCTGTTGAGATCTTTTTCCTGCCCTGGGTTTGGTGAAAACATGCCTCCCTGAAAGCAAATGGTGCTCAAAAAGCAAGGTCAGAGGGCGTGGCTAAAGTGAACCTTGAGAGGTACTACTGAAAGGCAGCCCATCTGTAGCAGAAATTGAACAGTATAATGGGAAAAATGAATCAACTGTCCACAAAACAATACTGAACGCTAGGCATCCCAAGCATGCACACTTTTTCCTTAATGGCGGATTTCCTTGGAACCACACACCTGTGATACCAAAGGCCTCTTGTACAAGTCTCTGACCACAGTTGATTGCAGGTAGCTGGAAATGTGTGGGGGTGGGGGTGGAGGGGAGGTGGGGTGGGAAACCACTGTCATCTCAAGAAGTGATAGTACCAAGACTCACAGTTGAGACCCTTGAATGCATTGTGTCTTCCTAACTTCCCCCTTGCCAGTAGATTTAACTTACTGTTTCATTTAGACTAACAATAGGTTAAAACGAAACATCCTGACTCCATACATAGATATTTATATGCTAAGTGCCAAGGGAAATCTTCAGAGTTAAACGTTTATATAAAGTGACTTATCCAAAATTAAATGTTCAATGGGCTTTCAAAAGCTCTTAAATGGCTTTTGCTATTGTACTTCTGACCCTGGTATTTTTACCTCAGAGCAGCAAAATTATTTCCACACCTCTAGTGATTTCTTTATGGACCACAGCTAACTGAACTAAGAACTAAAAAAAAAAAACAAAACACAAAAATCACTGGGTTCCTGCTTAAATGTCACATGCCATCAGTGTGCTAAGTGAGACTTCTTGTTTTTAAAATTTAAGAATGGATCTTACCTCTTGGCTCAGCCTGAAGGATGCTAAGCATAAGAAACAAGTAAACCCAAGCCTGTGTTTTTTTGCATGAAAGGGTTGCAAATAAAAACAAAACCCCTAAACAAAGGGCCCTTTAGCTCTGGCCTTGAACCAAAGGAGAAAGCAGGAGAATAGGAGAGCAAGATGCTTTAAATACGTGCAGAACAGGGAGCCCTGCCTTACATCACAGCCTCCCCCCAGAGAGGTGACAAAGCCCTTGTAGGTTTTGCTGGTCTGACTGCTGGAAGATTAGTTCTGCTGCACAGAGCTAATGAGTCTTCTGTAGGCTGAAGAACACCAAGGTCACAGCTTCCATTAGCATTTACAGCTGCTTATTGTTTTGGGAGCCCTAATTTTAAAGTCTGGATTGCAGATGCTGGGTCTGCATTTCAGGGCAAGGTAAAGCAGAGTTAATTTTTTCTTTTTTTCTTCTCTGCACCAGAGGGCAGTGACCATATTGTCAGTCAGATGGAAACAGGAACATATAAATGCTCAAGGACATGAGAGGTTCAGGGTTCTCGCTACTAAGGTAGGTGGCAAAAGGGCTTTCTAATAGTACCCTTAGTAGGTATCTTTGTCTTACATTGCTGTAAGAAAATACCTGAGGCTCAGTATCTTACAAAGAAAAGGGGCTTATTTAGTTCAGAGTTTTGGAGGCTGCAAGTTCCAGATTGGATGGTTCCATTCAAGCTCCCTTTGGTGAGAGCTTCATGGCGATGGAAGATGGCACCAGATGAAGACAGGAAGCCACAGAGACTCAAGGGACAGGTTTTCTCTTGTTAACTCATTTTGTGAAAACTGAGATCTCACTGAACCACACTGATCTCCTCAACACTTCATCCTAAACTGTGTGCTGGTGGCTCATGCCTGTAATCCTAGCTACTCAGGAGGCTGAGATCTGAGGATTGAGGTTCAAAACCAGTCTGGGCAAGAACGTCCATGAGACACTTATCTCTAATTAACCACCAGAAAACTGGAAAACTATGGCTCAAAGTGATAGAGCACTAGACTTGAGCAAAAGAGCTCAGGGACAGTGCCCAGGCTGAGAGTTCAAGCCCTAGGACTGACAAAACAAAAACAAAAACAATACAATGACATAGTTACCTTTTATAAGCATAGTTCTAATGACATAGTTACCTTTTATAAGCATAGTTCTAATGACATAGTTACCTTTTATAGGCCCCACCTCTTAAAGGGTCTAGGGCCTCCCAATACTGCTGCACTGGGGCCAAACTTCCAACACAAGGAATTTTAGGTATAAACGTCAAATCATATCCAAATCCCAACAACAGGAAGCTTGAGCAAGGGAATCTTGGAATGGCAAGATTAGGGGAAAAGGGAGAAGTACCAAATTCTGTAAGGGTTGAGGCATTGCTATCTAGCCTTGATCATCTATATCTTCCCAGTCTCTAAGAGAACATAGAGGAAAAATAAGTGCTCATGATTTCAACTACCATCTACATGATGAGGATTCCAAAATCAAGTCACCCATCATGTGTCTGAGTTTCTGACCTTCTTTTCCAATGGCCTTGTAGTTCTACAAGCCATCAGACTTAAAAGATCCAAAGCTGACAAATTTATCTTCATCAGTTCTAGACAGACTTCTCCTTAAGTAGTTTTGGTTCCTTGTCCTCAGTGAGTTACCCACGCCAGGAAAAGGAATCACCCTCATTGAACTTAACCCTCAAGGTCTGCCTTTGCTTGTTGTTGCTATAACTTCATGCAACAGATTGGACAATGTGTAAAAGATGGTCATCTGTTTAGCTCATGGTGCTGGAGCATCAGATGCCATCTGCTCAGTGACTGGGGAGGGCCTCATGGCATATGTGAAGAGCATCACATGGCAAGACAGCAAGCTGCTCATGTTGCTCTCTCTTCTTCCTTTTCTGAGGCCACTAACATGGTCATAGGGGCCCTACGGCTCAGCCTCACTGAATCTTAATCACTTCTCAAAGGCCTTCCTTCCAAATGCCATTAGCATAGGATGGAGACGCAGTTTCAACTTAAGCTCCGGAGGTAGTGAGCACCAGATTTTAAGTACACAATGGCTGAATGAACACTAAGTCCTCCATCTGAACCATCTCTCATTCTATCTCACCAATCCCCATCTTGAGAGAGCAGGCCATCAGCATCTCTCCTGGTTGCCCTCCTGAACTCAGGCAGAATGATCTTACTTAAAAATTAAAAAAATTATTATAACATATATGTATGTTATAATAACATATGTATAATATATATATATATATATATATATATATATATATATATATATATATATATAACAGACGGGTTACAGTTACACAAGTCAGGTAAACACTACATTTCTTTTTGGACAATATCACCCCTTCAGAATGTTCTAAGACAGCAAATCTGATCATTCCCTGCTTGGAAAAAAAAAAATTAAGGCAGGTTTTCCTGGTGTCTACAGGAGCATCAACACCATCCGTCAATTTTCTGGAATATTCCTCATGATCAGCCCACTTGCCAAGAATCTTCCCATCCTGCTCTGTCATAATCATCTCTTCTTGGTTCTTTTCAGATCTCCAAGGTCTTCCTTGTCACCGTAACACTTGTTTCCCTTCTCTTTGTCTGGAGAATGGACAATAATGCCTAAGATTCCAGGTTAAGCATTAAATAGCAGGCATTGTATTTATCTCTGGGACAAGGCACTGCTGCTGGGTCCTGGTGCTCCTGTATCCCAGTGCTTGTTATCAATCTGCTTTGTCCACTGACCCCATGGCTTAAATTACATGAGGTAGGGGGTCATACGTACAACACTCACCATCAATCTTGGTTGCTGGCACTGCATCTGTGTAGATACACACCCATACTTAGATGTTCTTCTGCCATTTTGAAATCATATATATATATATGTATACTATATAATATATAAAATATAAAAAGTATATATAATAAAACAATAAAAGTATATTACAATAAATTATTATATATTGATATAAATATAATAGATAAAACACAGTGTTTATATATATAATATGTATATGTGAGAATTGAACCTAGGACCACATACATGCTAAGTATGTGCTCTACCACTGAGTGAGTCTCTAAGTAATTTTTGAATAAGGAACATATATTCATCACGGCATCTATGTAGACTGGCAGAGTTCTGATAACTAGAGATATTTAATGTTTGTGAAATACTTAAAGAAATGCTGCTCTAAGATTATACCTTATCTTTTTTTTCTTCTTCTTCTCCTCTCTCTTTCTCTGCTAGGACTTGAAATCAGGGCCTGGACACTGTCCCTTAGTGTTTTTGCTTAAGGCTGAAGCTCTATTACTAATGCCACAGTGCTATTTCCAGCTCTTTTGCTGGTGAACTGGAGATAAGAGTATCACAAACTTTCCCGCTCCAATGGCTGGCTTCAAACCTTGAATCCTCAGATCTCAGCCTCCTGAGTAGCTAGAATTACAAGCAGGAACCACCAGCACTTGGCCTTTCTCTCTTTTCTAGTTCATTCCAATTCATTTCCAATAAACTACAACAAAACAATTGCTATGACCACCGAAGCTATTCTAACCCTACCTCCTACCTCAGCTCCCATCACCTGCTTGCCCTTGGCTGTTAGATACCTCTTGAAAGAGTGGTCCAGGCTGGAGGCCTCCAAATGCATCACAGTCTAGCTTCTGGTCACAGTTTGACCACTGGTTCTCAACCAGGGGGGATTCAGCCTCACAGAGCACATTTAGTAATGTTGGGATCATTTCTGACTATATCATGACTGGAAAGGTGTTACTGGCATCTACCTGGTAGACAGAGGCCAGGGATGTTCCTACACATCCCACAGTGTACAGGCAACTCCACTAAGGTTATCTAGCCCATGACATTCACAGAGCCAAGGCTGAAAACCTTGTTCTATTGAATCAGTTCTTTATGAGGTCATCAATGATTTAACCTTATTAGTGGCCTTCACAAAGTCCTCTTTTTATTCCAGTTTTGTCTCAGATGACACCTTTGCCTAGAATTTACTTCTGGGACTGCTTTGTTCCACTGGCTTTCAGAAGGTTCACCTTTTTGTCTTCTAACGTCTAGGTCCTGCTCCTTACCAGATCTCAGGTCTGAGGAAAGTTCACAGGTGTCCTCTCCTTCAAGGTGGCTGGAGGGCGGGGCTGGGTGTGCTGACCACCAGTGGGGCTCCACTACCAAGCAGGTAGCCTTTTGCCCTAAGCCTCAGGCTTTCTGATTTAGTCGTGAGATGGAAAAAGCCTCTAATTGTCCACTTTGATCAGACTTCTTAGAGGTTTGGTGCGGAGATGGCAGAGGAGGAGTAGAGAGGAGAAAGTTTCTGCCCTCTGCTAGCCTTCCATAGCCTGACATTGCACAAAGAATAAAAATCAAACTCATTTTATATCATGTCCTGCAACATCAGTATAATATGGTCTCATACCTAGTCTACCCTTGCTTCTTATTCACTGTCAGATAGGCTGGTCACAGGTAGGTGGTTTAGGAAAGATGAGATAGACCTCTGATTCTACTAGGCAAGATAAGGCTTTCTCTTATCTCCACCATGCCCCATCTAGTGCTTGGATGGCCTGTAGGAAGATCTCAGTGGTACTGAGAATGTCTCAAGGGCACCAATTATATTTTATTTCTCTGTGTTACTAGTACTTAGTATACAGCTCCTGGGGCACAGTCAAAGCCTCAAAGATTTTTGATGATAATACCTCACCCTGAGGGTTGTGCTTATGGGGGGTGAATTTGTGCTTACAAGATGAATTCTGGGAAGACTGAATGGTAGTTTTGCTTTTCTACCTCCGAACTATGCCTCTTTGCCTCTTCTCTCTACATACTAAGGCAGAACAGCTATTTCTCTTTCTCCCTCTCTTAAAATAGCTTATATTATTACATGCTCACACACATTTATGTTCTATTCCAAACTCTTAGCTAGCTGGTAGCTCATGCTTGTAATCCTAATCAGGAGGCAGAGATCTGAGAATCACAGAAAAGTCTGAGAAACCCGTATCTCCAATTAACCAACAAAGTGCCTGAAGTGGAGGTGTGGCTCAAGTGGTAGAGCATCAGCCTTGAGTGAAATAAGCCAAGTGAGAGTGACAGGTGCTGAGTTTAAGCCCCAGTGCCAGCACCAAAAGCAAATCAACAAAACAAAAATAAGACAAAATCTAGCAAGCCCCTATTCCCCCGCCCCCCCCCCCCCTCGCCCCTGCCCATTAGTTAGAATTTCTCTGATCACTTCTCTTTGTCAGACTCGGGGGTTTCAGCCTCCAGCCAGCTTAGCCTCACATTCCTCCTACAGCCTTCTGCCTATTTTCCTAATAATTGTTGTTTTCTCTGGACCCTCAACCTTACAGCATGAGACTAACCCATGTGACCTTAAAAAATGCTGGATGTGAGCGACATACTTGATTGATTCTATTGGAATATATGAGGGTAGACACAGATTTCTTTCACTTTATTTAATTTGCTTTTTGATGCAATACTGGGATGGAACTCAGGACCCTCCCACATATTGATGTATGCTCTACCCCTGAGCTGTACCCTCCACAGGTACAGCTTCCCAGGTAATTCAGACTTGCACTTTGAGATTACATCTCAATAGATTGTATCTATTGGAGTCAGTACATTGCACTTCATAGTCCAGCATTGGGATCACCTGGGAATTGCTAACCATGCAAATTCCAGGGCTCCAGAGCAAGTGCATCAGGAACTCTGGGAGAGGGGTAGTCCTGGCTGTTTGAACAAGCTCTCCTGGAGATCCACTCAACCTAAAGACAGAACAATGGCCCAAGATGGTATTGGATGTGGGAGCAGGTTGCTTATACAGTGGGGTGGGGAAGAGACAAGTGAGTAATTGAGGGTTTGTAGACAGCACTGAGTGAAAGCACTTATGTGTCCCGAAAGGGCCTGATTCATTGTTAGCTTTACCATAACCAGGAGATTTGAGCAATTAGGAAGGAAATAGAGTGGGCAAAGCATTGGCTACTAAGAGAAAATGTCACATGTGTTCTGTATTCCATGGAAAGATCCTGAGTTAAAAGCCATGATTTCAATCAATGAGTTACACATTTACTTAGTTTCCATTTTATTTCACCTAAAAACACAAAAATAATGTAGGTGTTGAGGTTCAAACTCAGGAGGTACAGACTGGGAGGATTGTGGTTTGAGGTCAACTCTGGGGTGGGGAGTTATGAGACCCCCCCCCCCAAAAAAAAACCAAGTTGGGTGTTGGGTGCTGTGGCTATCCTTGGCCAGAAAAGCCAGACCATATCTGAAAAATTACTAAGGCAAGGAAGGGTTGGGGCATGACTCAAACAGTACAAGACCTGTCTAGTAAATAAGGCCCAGAGTTTAAACTCCTAAACTTCAAAACTAATTTGTTATTACAAAAATTCAGTATGAGTCAAAATATATGAGTTGAATATTTTTTGATTGAGTTGTTGGGTGGGAATTAAAATGATGAAGATGATAGGTAATAAAAATTGCGGAGCTGGGAGCCAGTGGCTCATGCTTTGCTATTCAGAAGGCTGAGATCTGAGGATATTGCAGTTTGAAGCCAGCACAGGCAGGAAAGTACATAAGACTCTTATCTCCAATTAACCACCAGAAAACTGGAAGTGGTTCAAAGTGGTAGAGTGTTAGCCTTGAGTGAAAAAGCTCAAGAATGGTGCCCAAACCCTGAGTTCAAGCCCCATTACAGACAAAAACCAAACCAAACCAATATGTTAGCCACCTGGCCTTGTTCTATTCTCTTCATCTGTTGTAGACTTATCTATGTTTTCATATAAAAACAGAGAAGCAATTCTATTGCTTTCTGGGTTAAGAACTAACTGTAATCTACATACATCACAATGAAAAAGAAGTTCATCTTCTTTGCTTACCCTGGTGAGATGAGGAGCTTTGGGTTGAGGAGGTTCCGGAAGCCTGTCCACATCTTTGTAATTGGCCTTTGTAAATAAACCCTCCCCTAGTAACCACAATAAGTGAACTACCTGTTTCCTGCTAGAAATGGACCAACAGGAAAGCACAGCCCAAAGATGCTCAGATTTAAGACCCGGAGGGATCAGAGTAGGGTCATAGTCAGATGCCACATCAGCCCTGTGATCATAGGGTGACAGATACAGGTAATCCGATTAGATTATTTTTGTATCATTTCTCTTTAAAGGTGTAATACTCTGAGCAAGAGAAGAAAAAAAAATCAAATGACTTACATATAATATTCTCAAGGTCATATATATATATATATAAAACCAAGCTCAGAAAAGGAGACATTTGCTGGGTGCTAGTGGCTCATCCTAGCTACTCAGGAGGCTGAGATCTGAGGATCGCAGTTTCAAGCCAACCTAGGCAGGAAAGTCCTTGAGACTCCTATCTACAATAAACCACTAGTGGTGCTGTGGCTCATGTGGTAGAGTGTTCGCCTTGAGCTGAAGAGCGCAGGGACAGTGCCCAAGCCCAGAGTTCAAGCCCCATGACTGCCAAAAATAAGAAAAAAGAAAAAAGAAAAGGAGACATTTCTTGGACTCAGGTTAGGCCCAGGAACCACTCATCACTGTGAAAATCTTAGCCAAAGTCCAGCTTTAGGTTCAGGAAGAAGTGCATATGATGTACGGGTATCTAGGAATTCCTTTCTTCACTTGACCCTTGCCTAAGCATCCCAGTACTCATTACCCAACTTTAAGGAATATTGTTTCTGACAAACACAGAGCCCTGGGCAAGGACAGAGTGTTTCCATGAAGAGAAGCGGCTCCGGGGTTTACTACTGAGGGTGGCCGCCATGGCTAATGTCACGGTTAGGTTGATGTATACAGTCCAGATGATACCAAAATGCCATGATTAATTAGTTCATGTAGAAAATATCAAGGTTCCACATTTCCCTCAATGCCCTTGCTTTGGTGGGATTCAGTAAGCCACACTCACAACATGATGGCTTTCTAAAAGCAGGCAAGGAATGGTTTATGCCTGTTATCCCAGCTTCTTAGAAGGCTGAGATCTGAGGACTGTAGTTCAAAGCCAGCCCAGGCAGGAAAGTCTGCGAGACTCTCATCTGCAATTAAACTACCAGAAAACCGAAAGTGGTCACGGCTTAAAGTGGTAGAGCGCTAGACTTGAGCAAGAGAGCTCAGGGGTAGTGCCCAGGCCCCTAGTTCAAGCCCTATGACCGACAAAAATAAGTAAGTACATAAATAAATAAAACCAAGCAAGGGATGAAAAGTTAGAAGCAGGCTCCCAAGTCTCCTCTATGGTCTGCTCTGACATTCCCCCTAGGAGCTGTGGAGTATTATGTGGCTTACAATGATTCCATGTTACCTTCCAAATGGCCAATTTCTTAAGATAACCAGCACTTCCTAAGATGCAAACTGAGGAAGAGGTGAGGTAGAAGCCAGGGGACTGGGGGCAGGGATCGGCACACCCTTCCCTCCTTATTCCATGAAACCATTGCTACTTTCATTTCCTCACATTCTGGTCACATTTTAGGTCACACACATGCATACACACACACACACACACACATACACACACACACACACACACACACAGATCAGACACAGACATACACAAAGACACACAGACACAGACCAGACACAGACACAGATACACACACACACACACACACACACATCCTTGCTCTGTTTCCTATGTGCCCTTGGACATGAGAGGCCAGATGGAATCCACAGGATCAGCAGCAAATAGGCAGGCAGCTTCTCAATGTGGAGTTCCTCAGTAGGAGGCCAGGAAAACCTGAGCAGATTCCATTAGCAGCTCTGTGCCTATGACTGTCACTTCCTTCTTAGGAAGCATCAGTAAAGCCAACTCCTGAGGTGTGACATAAACACATAGCTCCTGAAGGTCCTTCCTGAAGGGACCAGTAGATGGCTCACCTGTCAGGGAGCTATCTTTTCTGGAAAGTATAGTGTCTAATAAGAGGTCACTGAGAGACCCAGTGTGCTCACAACCGGATTCCTACACACAGCAGACAGCAATATTTGGACACTTGGAGCCCTGAAAGTCATCCTTCCTAGCCAGGCACCATTCATGGGAGAAGTACATGGACCAAGACAGAGGAGGCAGACTGCAGCAGTGCAGAGACCATTGTCGGTGCCCAAGTTCTCAGTTTCAAACATGGACACTCCCGATGATTTGTATGCATCCACGTGTGAACATTTTTTTTTCTACTTGAAAGAAGTGAATGAAGACATTGTCCTGTCATCAACAGTTCTACCTCCCCCTTCTCCCCTCCTAAACACATTAGTGGGTTTGAAGTTGACTGCAGCTATTGCTAGAGTAGCCCTGCATACCCCTGAGATACCCCATTTATATATCACCTGTTCACTAGGGTTCTGAGCTCAGATATGTCATGTGCCAAGGGGGCACTGCTTGCCTGTTGTCCCATCTTTTCCTAGGGGGCTTAGGACCTAGATACACACATACAAGATGGCATCTACCATCTTTGTTGCTATTTGATTTTTCAAGCTGGTAGCTAGCTTTCTTAGGGCCCCCACACATCTGCTAAGACAGATTTCCCCCTCTGTCCATCTGCACACCCAAGTCCCTCATAGCTGGCCAACATGTGAATGCTTTTGATGGTGCCTGATTCACCTTGAAACAACTTCTTAGGCAGGCCATAAATCAAAGTTTCAGAGCTGGCATAATTTGTATGCTATGTGGCACTCCACAGGCACATTTTGACTAATAAATTAGAGTCCATGTGGCCATTTTGATGATTAGAGAAATGAGTACAAAGAAACATCATGTGCATGTGTGATGAAAAATAGAATTTCCCCACCAAATAAAGACATTTTAAGCAGATGCCCTTCCTAAATGGACTGGGTGTCAGCATAGAGCAAGGCTGCCTCTGCTCAATGCCACCAGCATGCTACTATCCTTACACGCGCTGCTTCTCTTCCGCCTCAGGCTTTGTAGGCCATGGGTGGTCTCTGCTGCAACTGCTTTGCCATTAAAGTGTGAAATCAGTCACAGAACAGAAAAGGATGAGTGTGACTGTGTACCAATAAAGTTTTATTGACAAAGAGGATCTGGAGTCCTGGATTTGACCTATGAACTGTAGTTTCAGTTTCTTATGTCAAAGAATTATCACCAAAGCTTGAAAACTCTTCTTTCAGCACTGGTCAGTAAAGTGGAACCACAAAAGCTATGACAGGCTTGCTATATGCAAATTATTTTGGGTCCCCAAAGCAAAGAAATGAGTGATTCTTTAGTAACATGATAGACTTTTTTCTTTTTCTTTTGCTCTTTTCTTTTGCTTAGGTATTGTGCCTGAGTTTTTTTTATTTGTGTTCAAGGCTAGCACTCTAACCAGTTGAACCAAAGCTCCACTTCTGGCTTTTTGGTGGTTCACTAGAGATAAGCGTCTTTGGGGTTTCTCTGGCTAGGTTGGCTTTCAACCATGATACTCAGATCTCAGCTTCCTGAATGAATAGCTAGGATTGCAGGTGTGAGCCACTGGTACCCAGCAATGGACAATTCTTAACCCAATCTCTGATCTGAAAGATGTAATGTGCCGAGTCCCTCACATTAGACTGAAAAAAAAAAACCTGATTCCAGTCAACTGACTATAAAGCCCTGATGTAGTTTGTAGACTGTATAACGAGAATCAGATCACACAGGCTATGGGCCCCAATTGCTATGTCAATGAAAACCTCTGAAGAAGAGGGCAACTTGACTGAGCGTCGAATGAACAGGGACATGTTGATCTGGGGAGCTCCTTCAAGAACGTGCCACACTCATTTAGTGGGCTTCAGAGGAAAGCTTCCATTCATCTTTCATAAATAATTGGTGGTGCCAACTCAGTTAAGAAGGGCATTGTGAGGGCTTTACTTGGATTGGGACAGTGGCCAGGTTTCTTGGGGGTAGAATTCATGGCAAATTCATGAATTCAATCAAATTTATGGAAGGGTATATCTCATATTGTCATTTTAATGCACAGGAAGATGGTGTGTGTGTGTGTGTGTGTGTGTGTGTGTGTGTGTGTGTGTTACTAGAGCTAAAACTCAGAGTCTGGGTACTGTCCCCTGGGCTTTCTCGCTGAAGGCTGGTACTCTACATGTGAATCACAGTTCCATTCTGGATTTTTGTTGAGTAACTGGATGTAAAAATTTCACACACACTTTCCTGCCCAGACTGGCTTCAAACCATGATTCTCAGATCTTAGCCTTCTGAGTAGTTAGGATTACAGGCTTGAGCCACTAGTACCTGGTTGAAGATAGCATCTTTTAAGAAAAAAACTTGACCAGTTTAAATACAAGGATGAGTAAAATGAGTAATAAGAGACAAGGGAAGGCCTGGAATTAGGTAGGTAGGCAAACTTCTTTTCACCACATTGATTACCTGTCAGTGTCTGCTAAATAGCTGAAGGAACTAAAAAGGCTGCCCATTTTGAGAAACTATTGTTTTAGTGACTCAATGGGCATAGAACATCAAATTTTCATGACCATACTTCCCAAAATAGAAGTGTATTCACTTACATTTCAAAGGAATTACTTTTAGAATTACAGGGAAAGTGATTTTTCCAGCATTTTTATCTCTGGAAGGTTTTTCCTGTTTATGTTCTATCTGAAAATTACTATTTAGTTTTGGCATATATGTAATTGTTGAGGCTATTATAAAAATCATTGCATTCCAAGAGGACTGAAATAAACATGAAGATAAAATAAAATGCATTACTCTTTATTAGCATTTTGCATTCGAGTTATTTTGACAGTAAATAAAGATGTAGAGGCATTCATGAAAAAAACAACTGTGCTACAAATGTTCAGTTGTAAACCAGTTCTGCTATTTAAATACTCAGAACTTTATGTACGAACTGTGCAGAAGCTGCAGAAAAATCACATCCCTTCAAACCTGATGACAAATCTGGTAGGGGAGATAGAGCACTAGATACCATGGAAATGAGTCTGGAGATGGGCAATGCCAAGGAGCATTGGGCTGGGAAGGTGGCTCAGTGGTAGAGTGCTTGCCTTGCATGCGTGAGGCCCTGGGTTCAAGTCCTCAGCACCATATAAGCAGAAAAGACGGGAAGTGGCGCTGTGGCTCAAGTGGCACAGCACTAGCCTTGAGCTGAAGAGCGGAGGGACAGTGCCCAGGCCTAGAGTTCAGGACCCACAACTGACAAAACAAAACATGGACAAGCCATGCTCACACCTATTATCCTAGCTACTCAAGAGGCTGAAATCTGAGGATCTTGGTTCAAAGCCAGCCTAGACTAACAAACCTGAGACATTCTTATCTCAAATTAACCACCAAAAAAACTCCAAGTGGTAGTGTATACATACACACATAAACCAAAGACAAAAATTTAATAAATACAAATGATTAGAGTTTCACTTATTATTTGAGAGACTGACTTCCTATAGTAGACTAGTTTTATATGAAGGCACCAGCTAAGAAGTTCTCTGAGGTACCTTCTTGGTCTTCAAAGTTATCATTATTCTTTTTCTGCAATGCTGGGGACTGAATCTATGACTCTAGACATGCTGGGCAAGTGTTCGAGCACTATCCCTGGAAGGACAGAACACAGTTGCTAGACATTAGGAGATTCTGGATTTTGGAGGTATGTCTCTTTGCCACTGGCCATCTCTGTAAGATCATCAGTTCTGCTTTCTCAATCATGATGTAGCATTTCCAACAGCAGAGCTGTGTTGAAGATTGTTAGATGAGGTGCTCATTGGAAAATATTTTATCAAAATCAAAGGGTCAATACACATGAGGGGCCATTACCTTGAAGAGGATGGCTCTCAATGTGCTTGGGTTGATCCTCTTTATATTCAGCCATTCTAAGAGTCAGCGCTTTCCTTTCTATCACATGCTAGGATAAGCAATCAATCAGAATGCTGCTTGCACGGAAGGGAGAAGGATGGAAGGGGTGACCATTGATCAAGATTCAAAAATGAAAGTAAAAACAAAAAAAATGTTTTGCCTGGCACTTGTAGCTTATGATTATGATCCTAGCTACTCAGGAGGCTGAGATCTGAGGATTGTGGTTCATAGACAGCCCAGGCAGAAAAGTCTGTGAGACTCTTATCTCCAATAAACCACCAGAAAATTGGAAGTGGTGCAGTAGCTCAAAGTGGTAGAGCATCAGCTTTGAGCAAAAGACCTTAGGAACAGCACCCAGGCCCTGAGTTCAAGCCCCATGACCAACAGCCAACAGCAAACAAATAGAATTAGTAAAAAAATACATGGTTTAACAGATATGTAAAAAAATTAAAAGAATGATATCTGTAGAGGAGCTCCATAATGATTAAGAAAATGTCACAGGAGAACTAAAAGGAGGCTATGGATAACAGGTCAGTATTGGGAGCCTTCTACAGACTAAAAATGTGGCCTTGACAGCTGTTAAGATGTGTCCTTCACTCCTTGCTTATTTGTAGTTGAACACAGCGGTATCCTGCTCAACGTTTACACCCCACATTTGAAATGCAGCTGGAACGACTTACCCTTCAAAACCAAAAAGCTATGAAATATAAAAGACCCACAATCCCCAGGGATGGCTACTTCCTGTTAAAAAAGAAACCAAACAAAAACCTAGTGTAAGCTTGAAACACAGTGGCCATTTTTACTCTCACCTAGTAAGAGGCAGCTCTTTGTCCACCATACTTTCCAAACCACTGGAAAAAAATTGCACAGACTGCAGCTGGGAGGCACAGGTGTAAAGCACTCTCAGAACCTGACATCCTGGGTGGAGCCGTAGACTGTGTGACTCCTCTCCTTCTAAGATAGACAGACATGCATGCAAACATAAGAAGAATGTATGCATGTGTGGGCCCGACCCTCCCCCCTCTCCGCCCCCTCCACAGGGTCAGGATTTAGGAACTCCATTCTGTCATGAGATGTTACCAGCTCAGTGTTTGTTCTTCACAGTGGGAGTTTGGGATTAGAGAACAAGTTGATGCTTAATCACCATGGAGTCCTGGGATGAATGTGACCCATGTCTCCAGGCCAGCACTTCCACATGTTTATTCTACTTGTGTAGGTCCCCAGAGGGCCTAGCTCAAACCTTCCCATGGGACCAGTTTCCTCACCTTTCACTGAACACAAATACCCAATGAGCATGTGGCTTCTTTAACTTCCTGTTAGATGGGTAGTGCCATATCCTTGGTATGAGCACCATTCAAAGGATGCCAATCTTTGCCAAGGGCTGTCCAAAACAAATTTCCTTTTTTTCTTGTCTTTTAAAAATGATTATTAAGTAGTTGTACAAAGGAAAAAAACAATTTTCTATCTTGTGAGTTCATGAATGATGTCCACTGATCTGTGAGCAGCTTCACTCCTTAGAGTCCATGTGTTTGTAATACAAGTACGGCACAGCTCAGTTCTGTACTTTATTCATGTTCATCTGGACTCCTTCCTTTCGTCAAGTTTCTATTTTCATTTTCACAGGAAGCCTCAGGATCTTTTGAAAAGTATTCCCATCTAGGCTATTTGGATCTGCAGATCGGTGGATGCAAGTGCCCTCTTCCCATTTCTTTCTTGTGCCTTTCAGCGGTATCCATTTCATGCTACCACAGCGTACAGAGGAGAGGAGGGGGAGGATGAGGAGGAGGAGGAGGAGAAGCAGGAGGAGGAAAAAGAGGAGGAAGAGGAAGAGGAGGAAGGGAGAGGAGGTAAAGGTGGTGGTGGTGGTGGTTTGGAAAGATAAGGTCTAAAAAGAAACTGCTTCAGACTCATCTATTTTCTTCCCTTTCTTTCAACTGGTACGTGAGGTGTATCCAGGGACACTAAGTAAGTTCAAGTGGAACTGAATTCATCAAACCTTTGATTGGTATTCCTATTTTTAGAATGTGTTTTTGCAGCAGAAGAAATGATGTAGCCTGAGCAGAGCCAGCTCACATGGAACATTAATTCTTAGATTCCTAGCAGGGAGATGGTGTTTGCCACTTCAGAGCAAGGTACTACTGTGTCAGACCTGTAGCATCCATATTCTCAAATCATAAACACTATGCAAGCAACATTCATAAGTCAGGATTACTGTACTCTATTGTCTGTGCTGTGGATACAATAAAATGGGTTTCAATTTTCTTCCTTGAATACTACATTATGATTTAAACCAGCATACAACCCTCTCTGCATATTATTTGATATGCTGCTTATAATGACAATATTGTGGACTGCTGATACTTTTCTAGCATATTATTAAGTCCTAAATAAGAGAAAATTCCCATGCTAGGTTTCACAGGGAGCATCAGAGTATTTTTTATCCACCTCCCTGAGTGAATTTGTTAGACCCTTCTGCACATACAAAGGGACAGAAATCTATAAAACTATGTGCTAAGTATGTTTATTAACTCAGGTTTTTCTTACTGTAATAGAAAGCTAATAATGTTTTATAAAATGAATTCTCATTTAAAAATTTCATATTTTTTTTCCTCCTTCCTTCCTCCCTTCCTCCCTCCCTGCCTCCAATTTTGGCTTTTTGGTAGTTAATTGGAGAGAAGAGTATCAGAGACATTTCTGTCCAGGCTGACTTCAAACAGTAATCCTCAGGTAGTTAGGATTACAGGTGTGAACCACTAATATCCCACTAGCTCTTAATTTCCTTAAAACAATAATTGGCGAGAGGGGGGTGTAGAAATGATAGTAATAGCGTTTTCTTCTTGCCTCAGTATCTAGTATTCCTGCCTGCTTCATTTTTGCACAATATCTATTGGGCTATACACACTTGCACTTGAGGTCATGGTCCCCTTTTTTAAGTAGAACCAGTCCATGTTTCCCCAAGTGTTAAGGGAAGAATCCTGTCCTCCACAATTTTATATGTTAAAACACTAACATCTCAGTACCCCAGAGTGTGGAGGGGCAAGGTATTTATTGAGGTCTTATGAAGGCAATCCACTTAAAATGAGATTATCTTCTTAAAGTGAATTGTAAATTAATGTAAATGTTATCCTCATAAGAGGAGGAGATATGGACACACACACACACACACACACACACACACACACACACACATGAGGGAGAGTATCATATGGAAATGAAGGCTGAGGTTGGGGTGATACAAATACAAAGCCAAAGAGTAACAAAGACTTTCCACCATACCAGCAGAAGCTAGGAGAGAGGCATGAACAGATTCCTTTCTCTGTTTTCTACCAAGTCCCTTTATTTGTCCAGCAAGGGGCTGGACTTGACAGGGACATTCCTGGAGTTTGAGCCTGGGGTCTACAATCCCAGTTTCAGCTTTATGGAAGCCGACATTGTTTTCTTGGGTTTCTTTCTCCATCCTTGACTTTAGTACTATTTTTGGAATGTTGCACATTATTTGTCTTATGCAATGAAGACTATTAAGGTAAAACTATGTCTTCCATCTTGTTCTTGCATGAAGACTGCAAAGCTGGACACATGGTTTTTCAAAGAGCTCTAGATTTCTGGTTTATTATGGTAGCTGACTTCCACAGCCCAAGAGGAACACAGATTGATGGCGTCAAAAATGCAAACTCTATAACAGTTTTCTAGAGTCTTTTAGTTACTTTTTATATAAGTAGGCATGCCTGTTGTATAAAGTGACCAGATGGCCTAGTTTAAGATCCAGGGAGGGCAAATAACTACTTAGGAACCAGAGCTAGAAGCCAGAATAGACAGGTCAGTCACTTGTAGGCTCTCAGATTTCCTCTTCATTTTGCCCTGGCTTTGGGATGAATAACTAGCTGGAAGCACAGGGCTGGACTCCCCTTATAAAGAGACTCACTTCTTAGACTCTTTAGGTGGGAATCCGCAGCTGTGTTACCTCAGAGATGGTTTTGAGATGCTGATTAGGCCTTTCCACCTGATTTGCTGAACTCTGAACCAGCTATCGATCTGTTAAGATCTTCTGACATCCTCTCCTTCAGGCTAGATATGGCTAGAGGTGCCATAGGTCTTACCAAAGGAAAGAAACTCTTTAGTGGAAAGAGTGCCTACAGAGGAAGCAGATTCTGAACAAGGATGCAGGACTGCTTGGAGCCTTGAATAATGCCAGCACTGCCTTTCCTATTTGTGCCGCTCCTTGGTTGGTATGTATTCTTCTATCCATAATGAGAGAAGGCTGGGAATGAACATGTCGTAGGTAAACTTTCTGTGGGTTTTTATAAGTTCCAGGAAGTATTTATGTCTTGTTAGACAAGAAAGGTGAGGGTGGGGTGTGTGTGGGGGGAGAGATTTAAAAGACAAGGTTTTGAATACAGAGCGCTCTTTCCTGTCATGGGCCGGCAGCGTTTCTTTCTGCTCTGGGTTTTTTGTTGCCATGCTGCTGGTGATGGAGGTGGAATGTGGAAATGCGTTCAGGTAGGAGAGGCTAGGGGTTATGTCTCTTATGGGGAACAGCTGTAGGGTAGTGAAGCCCTTTCTCATTTCTGTCACCTGCCACGCTGGACAGTCAGATGGGAGGGCATCTCACTCCATTCCCAGAGGAGTCTACTATCTTCCCCTCACACAGCCAGGGCTCTGCTTGCACTGTGACAGAGGAGGGGGAGGAATTACAACAAAGGGCATACATAATTAGGGGTGGAGCTGAACTCTGGGAAGAGGGGTTAGGGTCAAAGATCTCCTCTTGTTGTTCCCAAGTCCCTCCTTAGGATAGTGCCATTTTTATCCTGTGTACCTCCCACCCACCCTCAGAGATGAGATTTGACTATATGTCATCTGGGAGAAGAGACCTGGGAAGGCTGAGAATATTATGTCCAGTGACATTGGAAGCATAATCTGGAACAATGATACCCAAAAAAAGCACTGACACTGTCTGCACATTGTCCACTGTAGGTACAGTGAACATTGGCTCTAAAGCATACCATGTTAAGAGAGAGAATCCTTTGAGCAGCTGCATAAGGAAGAGAGCAGATCAATGGACAGTAGTTCATAGGAGTTTCAATTTAACAGAAGAGTGTTCAGCAATCAAGCTCACTGACTATGGACCATATTCTCTAAGAGGTCCATTCTAAGAACTTAAGAAAGACTTTGACAGGACTCAGTGGTGCCTGTCTGTAATCCAAACTACTCAGGAGGTGATTGGGAGGATCATGATTCAAGGTCAAAACCTGGGCAAAAAGTTGATCCCATATCAACAAAAAAGCTGTGTGCAGTGGCCTGTGCCTACTAGGGAGGGGGCTGTAAATAGAATCAAGATCCAGGTCTTGGTTCAAGAGGCACAGCATCTGCCTAGCAAGTGCAAAACCCTGAGAAGACCTTGAGTTCAAATTCTAGTATCATCTAAGACAGAGAAAGATCCAGACAACCATGCTGTGACCATGTATATTTAATGAGTATGGATTGAGGTCATAATATGAGGCCAATTTATCCATTAGTATTGACCACTTACATAGCCCTGTATCATTGCACAACATATTTCAAGAGAAAACTAGATTAATTCTAGGAAGAATCTGCCCTTAAGTAACAAAATAGATTAGGTGAGAGGGAAGAAGACCAGCACAGTGTTGGACAAGGTCCATGCCTACATCTCTACCACTTTCCTCATCTGGGGGCTGTGAAACTCAGGGGTTGCTGGGAGGAGTAAATCAAACGTTAACAGATCATTGGGAGCATGTGGGACAAGATATTGTTTTAAATATTTATATTAACTTGTTTAATTTTCTCAACTCACTGTTTTGCAAACACTGAATCATAGGCAAAGTGAATCAGAGAATCAATTATTTGAAGCTATGCAATTAGTAAGAGGCAGAATTAAGATTAAATCCCCATAGACTTCAACATATTCTACAGACACTCACAAGTGTCTGTACAATGTACATGTTCAAGCTGTTTAAGTACTACCACAGAGAGGAAGCATAAATATGTCTATTCCATAGAGAAGCTCAAAAATGAAATGAATACATGTAAAATATTTACAAAAATGCCTAGAAAAGAAATGCTTGGGCTGGGAAAGTGGTTCAGTGGTAGAGTGCTTGCCTTGCATGCATGAGGCTCTGGGTTCGATTCCTCAGCACAACATAAGCAGAAAAAAGCCAGATGTGATGCTATGGCTCAAGTGGTAGGGCGCTTGCCTTGAGCTGAAGAGCTGAGGGACAGCGCCCAGGCCTAGAGAATTCAGGCCCCACAATTGACCAAAAAAAAAAAAAGCTCAACAAATACCACCCAATTCTGTAAAAACAGGTCCTAGACTGCAAATACATACCTGAGTGTTTACCAATAAAACAGGAAGCCATGCTTATATCTTTAATATACACACATAGATAACCACTCAAGAAAGACCCAGAGTAGTAATGAGGCAATGCTACCAACCATTTAACAGTACAGAAGAGTGTGATTTTTCCATTGTCCTGTGCTTAACCAAACTACAACTCCGATACATGTAAGTCTTCAATCCTCTTGGTGAAGATGATTTTTTTAAAATAGGTGATTCATCTCCCTTGAAATCTGCCTTTTTGTTCTCTGTCTAAAAAACCTTGACTCAACTGAAAATTTTAAGACTTGGCTGAGTGAAGAAGAGGATCTACGAAAACAAACCCATAGACATGACTAGTCTATAAACCCTGGCAGGTATTCTCAATTGGTCTTTTATGCCGTTACATTGTTCAGAGACACCAAGGATGAGCTGGGATGGAGATCACATAAGTTTGCTACAATCTGGAGAGCGAGGTCTCGCTCTAGGATGGCAGAGGCTGCTGCTGTCCTACCTGGTGAGCTTGGTGCCAATCTGCTGCCTTAGCTCCAGCCTCTCCTCATCCGTCTGCCTGGGGAGAATGTTCTTTTCTTCTAGCTCTCGCTTGGAGGGCCTGTTGCTGAGTTTGATGGCTAAGGAGTCCTTCCTGCAGACCTTCATGGCCAGGGAGCCTGCAGGAGAGAGAAGTGAATTCATTGACACAGACAAATACCTGTGTGGGCTCCCATCCAGTCAACTGTGGATTATAGGGTAAAAGGCAAGACAAAAGACCCCAAAAGACTTTGATCAGGCCTCCCTTGGTAGAATCTCAGCCATCTCTATACTTTATATGTATGTAACACTGTACAGGGCATGTGGGGGAGACATGGGGAGCATGTGATTAGGTCTCTCCTTCTGGAAAAATCCTAGCATGTAGCCAACATTACAAAGGGCAAAACTAGCTGTGGAATGCTACCCACTGTAGAGGTAAGAAGAGGACAGAGGCCTTCGTAGGCAGGGAAGGCTTCACTTAGGAGGGGCTGGAGGGACTCCCACAGCAGGAGGTTGGTGGGAATCTACACCTGCTGCAAGATAGGAACTCCCAAGAGAGCTATTCTGGAGCTGGGTAGGGGAGGGGGAGAGGGAGAAGCAGGGTATGTATAAAAGATGAGGTGAGGTAGGCTGGGATGGGAGTGGAGGTAAGGATTTTTTTTTGTTTTTAACATACAATCTATGTTCGTATATATCGATAAAAGCTGGCATTGCTTTTGCCCCCAGAAAGCAGCTGAAAAAAAAATGTAAAGGCATTTTTGGTTGATAAAACTGAGACTGCAGTAGAGAAGTAGCTACTGGCATCTAATGGAGAGAAGCCAAGGAGGTTGCTAAGCAGCTTAAAATACCCAGCACAGGCCCCACCACCAAGAGTGATCTTATTGCTGTCTCTCTCTGAGTCTCTCCACTACATCACTTTGGTCATTTTAGCTCTCTGAAGCCTAGTAAGCAGAGAGCGAGAGGAGGATACTAGCTAGCAGCAGGCTCAAGGATTCCTTTGGATCTTTACTTAGCAATGCTTTCTTTTCTTTCATCCTGCATAGGTTTTATTGGCTTTGGAATCAAATCCCAGAACTGCCTCTTGGCACATGCAAGGCTTTGAGCCAGTTCCCTCACCTCTGTTTTCTGTTCTTATCTATAAATTGGAATAAATAATATCTACACTTCAGGATAGTTGTAAGATATGCGTAAGACAACACAGTACTTTGCTGGGCACACAGTACGTGTTCAATAAACGAGGGCTGTTATTAGTAATTCAATTGTTACACACTGGCCAACTATCAGGCTGTACTCATATCACTAATGTTTATTTATTATTCAGGGTCAGATTGCTAGCTTTTGAACTTGGCTTTCTTCACATCTTGTCTCTTAATCTATTTAAAGGTCTTAAATGACAGATTTACATTCACACCTTGTAAAGTTGTTAAGGTTTGCTTAATAGGGATCTGTTATATACACAATGATTAATATTTCTGTATATTTTCTAAAGGGGAACAGATTTTTTTCAAGTCCCTTCAACTCTGCAACTATGCAATAAAGAAGGGTTGCATTCCCCAAAAAACAACAAAGGAGTCATGGTAGGATGGTGTTGCAATTTTTACAGCTATGAAAGCATTTAGGGGACGTTTACCCTCTCTTATTACTGCTGAAGCTGAGCTGCTCATTAACCCAGGGCCAGTAACACAAGACTTATGAGAGCCCAGAACCTGGGCATCTGGGTCAGTTCACTTTCTACAACACCATGCTCCACACCCCTCTCCCCGCCCTCCCACCATGGAGAGTTGGACGCACGTACTGGTGTACAGAGAGCTGTCATCATCTTCATCCTCTTCCTCTTCCTCCTCTTCTCTTGTGTATAGGCAAGAAGAGTCTTCATAGTCCGACTCATGAGGCACATTTTCTTTATTGTCATCACATTCAATCACAACAGTTGGCACTTGTCTTATTTCTGGAAGGCCCAGGGGTCCTGCTTTTGTGACACCGTCACTTGAGTGCAAACCAGAGCTGTGGTAAGAAGTGGAACAGGGGACTCGCTGCTCAGAACTGTTTAAAGAGAAGGAAGAAAGAGGAAACTCATTTTAGCTAACATGCCATCTACATGGCTGGGAACTTTGTACAATTCGGTTGCCCAGTCCTAAGTGGCAGGGCCCACCAAATGGCATCGACCCATTTCTCGCTATGTAGCTTACTGTAGCTCATTCTTTCAGGACAGTGGTTTCCTGATGGTGGCAGTGCCATGGAACAGGACAGAAGGATTCTAATTACCTGTGGATGCATGGCAGAGGTAGCTATACAACAATGTGGACATGGCCAATGCCACTGAATGGGACACTTTCAAAAGGCTAGCATGGCACTTTTATGTGTATTTACCATAATTAAACATTTTTTTTTTTTAAAAAAAGGAACCCAAGTCTCACAAATATTTCTGAATGAGATCACACTCTCCAAGGGACCAAAGAAAAGTTTACTTGTGACTCTCCTGTCTCATAGTAGGGGCAAAGTTGGAGATGAAGCCAGAGAACCAGGAGAGAGTTAATAAATGTGGTTCTAGTTCTCCAAAGCTATGCAGAGTGACTGGCAGGGACTGAAGGTAGGAAAGATGGATTGAAATGTCGCAAGAGCTGAAATTTGTTAGATGGAGTTGCCAGGATGAACAGAAGGCTAGAGACCCGTGCACAGACATCAAGGCAGGAAGGACTGAGATGACCTAGAGAAAGCTGTCTGCCAATGATAGAGTCAGGCCTCTGAAGATAGCTACAGGTAAGGTCAGCCTATTGCTTTTGCAAGATAGTTTTTCTAGAAGTAATGATGATGTTCCTAGTGTCAACTCTGAATAAATACTTTTTAAATTCTAATTTTATTGTCAAGGTGATGTACAGAGCTGTTACAGTTACATAAGTAAGGTAGTGAGTACATTTCTTGTCTAACTTACATTTTTTTTAATTAAAGAAAAAAAAAGCCATCCAACTGTTGCAGCTAGAAAATTAGGAAATGCACAACATCTGAAAGAAAGAAAATAGTTTTCTTGATAGTGTCTTTCTGCACTTTTGAATCCTTTTAATGCAGGAAGTCCAGCAAGAATAAAGAGAAATGTGGAATCAGAATATATAGTTACTGTTTTTCCTTAATAAAGATCGAACCCAGGACCTCATGCATGTCAGCCAAGAGCTCTGTCACTGAGCTTCATCTTGAGCCTGGACGACATTTTAATTCTTTTTCAGATTCACTACGTGCACAATTTTAATCCTTCACTTAAAGAATTTTTAAACACAGTAAACTCCTGTGGATGTATTTTGCCATTCTAAAGAAAGACAAAATAAAGAAATGGGCTGTAAGGTAATACCAGAGACCAACCTTCTACCTTCAAATATTTTATTCGAAAGAAATCATATGATACATACAAATCATTAGTTTTCTTGAAAGCTTTCACTTAAGCTTTGAATTATTGCCATGTCTCATTTAAATTCAGTTAACTTTCTTCCTTTCATTGTTTCCAAAGAACTGTTTCCAGCCTCTCTGCTTTGAACTTTGCACATAACTCTTCAGTGACACAAATGAGAAATCTAGTTAACACAGTATAAACTATGATGTTCAAGGTAATGCACTAAATCAACTTAATCACAACAAACTAACTTCTGAATGAGGCTAAACCATGTATTTACAAAACACAGCATTAGCTGGATTAAGAGACTGATTTCCAAGCTAATTTCATAAAGATGACAATGGGATCAAGAAGGTAGAGGACATGCTAGTTTCCAGGGTGACAGACACAGTATTTTACTCTAAGGTGTATTAACTGGAGACTTGCTGCTCTGCCCTGTAAGATGTTGCTATCCAGCAACAGCAATTATTGCATTCCACGCTGGAATGTCTACCTTGGGTATTGCAGGAAGTAAGGATGGAAGAAACAAACATGTAATTCCATAGTTCCCCTTTTGTCTCACCCCTGCCTTCTGCTTTCTCCATGGTTTAGTAATCATAGTTTGAACCATGATCCTGAGATTTCAGCTTCGTGAGTCACTAGGATTATAGGTGTGAGCCATTAGTGTCTGGCTACAGGGTATTAAGGTACATTGTTTAATTTTAAGGGGACATCTAGAGGTATACTGCAGTGTTTGGAGGGCTTCATACTTGTTGGCATCTTGTTGGCCTAGATAATGAGACCATCAATAATAGAGATATTGCATTCTGGTTAAATGCTTTCTGGAACATCGGCATGATTGACATTCCAGGCCAGACAATTCTTTCCTTTGGAAGGTTGCCCTGAGTGACGGTGGCACATTTACCATGGCTTCTGTCCTCTACTTACTGGGTTCCAGTAGCACTTTCACCAATAGTGACGAGTCAAAAGTATTTCCAGACATTGCAAACTGTCCCTAGGGGAACAAGATGGTCCTGGATATCATGTCAGTCTCAGTATCATGATCTCCCCACTTTAGGGGGGGAAAAAGTCTCAAGACATATGTTCAAGAAGAAGGGGGCAGGCATTATTGAATACAGGACTGCTATACACCAAAAAATAAAAATAAAAAACCTCATTCAACTCAGGAGCACTTGGTAAAGCTTAAGAGTTTAATGCTAGCCCTATCTTGGTGAGTGGGGCTTGGACAAAACTCTCTCATGTCTCCGTGGACACGCTGGGAAAGAACAAGCTTCATTGTCTCCCCTTCGTCTTGTCTCTCTTAGGGCTGACACTTACGTAAGTTTCCTTTTTGGAAACCAACTCTCTTTTCAGAAATTCTAATTCAATCAGATAGGAAACATATAGATTAAGAACACAGTGGAAAGCAAGCGTGGTGGTTCACACCCAAAATTCCAGCACTGGGGAGCCCAAACCAGCAGAATAGCAAGTTCAAGGCCCAACCTGTTCTATATCTCGAGACCCCATCTCCAAAATCAAACAAACATGCACCCTGACAGCACAGTGATGCTCATTTTCCTACTATTTAAATGGTCACATGCTTCCCCAAATCCTATAGACTCTAAGGATGAAGAAACTGGATGATCTTTCTTATTCATTTTTGGGTCAGGGTAAGGCACAAACATTATTTTGAATAACTCATAGAGAAATGAATGCAGAAACACTGCTAAGTAGTTAGGGCAATTCCATCAGTGGGTCTCCTTTGAAGAGAGTACCTCTCCATCACTTGGTAACTGGCTGATGGGGAGGAGAATGCTGTGGACCCCCCCCCCCCCATCCATCTGTGGGAATTACTTGTTTCCAACATCTTGGAAACTCCTGTAGGGAATCAGGAGCCTGTTGTGAAATTAAAAATCACTATGTCTTTCACATCTTTAATCTTCCTTAAAATACTTGGGAACCATTAACCATAATTTCTAAAGAAATAAAATGATACTGCTTTTTGGCATCTGATTTCAAATGCATTGACTCTTAAAGTGAAAAGAGAGAGAAAGAGATTCATCTTCCCAAAGGACCAGGAAATTTATTATCTGCAAATATGACACTGTAAATGAAATTAAACTTCAATAGGGAGAGCTTCTGTAACTTCGTCTGCATGAGTTATGAAGAGATTTTTCAAAGGAGAGAGAGAACAATCAGCCATTTTCCTCTTAGAGACCCAGAACGTGTGAGAAATTATGTTACAAATTACAGTGCCTGAGGCTGAAAAATGACAGAAATAACCACTGAAGCCCAAGAAAGTAGTTAATCAGCTTCATTTTAAGGAAGTAAGCACACATTCTATGTTTTAACATGGCCTGGGATTAGCCTTCAAAGATAGAAGAACAACATTAGAGCTTTTTGTTTTGTTGGACTTTAGTCAGCAGGAAACTATGCTTTTTCTATATATAGATAGGGGTATCGAGCCTTTCTGAACAGAGAATGTATTTTGAGTTTCTTTTTCCAGAAGTGGTAATGGGTTTAAGTTAATTCACTTCCATTTCATTGGTCCACTCAGGGACCAATGACCATCACATTGCTGAAATAACCATCTGGGATTTGGATGTGATGATTAATGCCACAAGATATACAGAGTCTGACCAACAGCCTATGCCTTTCAATGTTCTCCATTTCTGGCTATGAAATCCATCAGTGGTGGCTTTTACGCATGACTTTTTCTCTAGACCTCTGAGTGTGTCCTAAGTCATGTCTGGCTAGGGTGGTACCAGAGGGGAAGACACTGACTGAACTGTAGCCAGGCTATTCACCAGCTGTGCCCTTGGGTCCTTGGTTTCCTTTCAGATAATGGGGAAACCTGCTTGCCTACTCTCATCCTGCTATAGGAGACATGCTGGTGGGTGTGTTTCTTCCACATTAGCCTTGATAGGAGCTGCTGTTTAACTAGGATGCTCTTAAACATGGCGATTTATCATAATCTAGTCATTGTGTTATCTCCAGTGATGACACTTTAATGGATAAAGTATTATTCATTAATAAATGGATACAATGGAGAGATTATTCATTAATTTATTACAACACTTCATTTAGTATGTATGTATGTATATATGCATGCATGTACATATGTATGTATGTATGTATGCATCCATCTATCTTTAAGTCAGGATCTCTTTATGTAACCTAGCCTGGCCTCAAATTCACGATCCTCCTGCTTGTCTCCAGACCTCTGATATTACAGAGATGCACCACCACATTCAGTTTTTTAAAAAATATTTTAACTAGGAAAAATTCTGTACAACGATTCCTAGGAAAACAAAAAAAACCCCAATACTTATGAATTGTGATAAAGCAGTTTCTATCGAAGACAAGAATTCAAGTGCAGATTTTTTTCTCTCTTTCTTGAAAATCACTTTGTTTTATGTTTGTATGGTCTCACTTGAACTTTACACCTACCAGTTAGATTGCTCACCCTGACACATTACATCCCTTGAAATAGCAGGTAAAGCTGAAAAAGCAATATGTATGTAAAGTTAGCATTTAAAGATGATAAAGATAGACCTTACAAATAAATAACTAACCTAAGAGTTTGACAATTGTAGGATAAAGGGTTAAGCAGAATTGCATGAGAATTTGAAGAGATGGTGTTAAGAGAAGAAAACTTTCCCCTGGAAATACACTTTATTTAAGATAGACTATTTGCTCTACAGCGAACAAAGCCCTGAGCTTCAAATCAGTGCTGCTTCATGAGGATGTAATGCCAAGAACTTGGTCAGCTAAGGCAATGACCTTGTGTGCTTGTTTGCATGGAGCACCATGATTTACAGGTGAAAGATTATAAACAAACCAAGGCAGCAGCCACTCTGCAGCCAGGCTGCAAGGAGCCCTAGGGACTGTCTAGTTCAGGACCATGCATTACACAGAATTTCCTGTGCCTCCTGAGGTAACATGAGGAAAATGAAACAGATTTATCCTAGGATTATAAACTGTATTGTACTCTTTGAAAGGTTTAAAATTAGTCATGGGATAATAGAATTTTAGAGATTGAAGAGTTTTCTTTTGGCTACTGATTTCAATTTTTTCTGTCTAATTTAAAAAGGATTCTTTTGTCAATACTTTTGACAAGGGAATAATTTCATCTCTAGCTAATATATAAACATTCAAAAGGACATTATAAGCAAACAATATACTGTATGCATACCATTAAGATTAATTCAAAGGAAATTTTTTTTAAAGAATTGTATAATGCTATCACAGTGCTTGGCAAAGAAGTACTCAGAAAGGGTTGCTAAGAGTTTGAGGAGGTTCTGGAATTGTCTTGGGTCTGGTTGACCATGGTTCTAATCTTTCAGACATATACCTAATACTCCAGCTGAGAAGTAAAGCCATGTGAAGAACTTTCACATTAGAGTTAACAACTTATTCTAATATCACTAATGTGGAGTCACAGAGATGGACAGAGCTTTAGAGATGATCTGACTGGTTAGGTTTTTCTTCCTTTGGGAAGGAAAGACTTCGGGACTGCTGCTGGCCCCATCTTTCTCAAGGATTTCCAGGGTGTCCCATCCAATGGTTTTGGGGTTCTTCTATTTGGTTATACTCTGCTGTCTTTTCACTCATTCTCTAAGACTGGTCTTCTAAAATCCTGAAGAACAACTGTCAATTTCCTCCCTTTAATCATTAAAGGTCTCATTACTCTTTTGGAAACATTACTTCACACTTTCCTCTGATGTAACCATTAGAATGACCTCTCATTCCCCCTTCTCCCTCTTTCTCTGGCCATCCCTATTTTGGTACTATCAGGGTCCACTCTGAGCCCCACAGATAGCTGTCAGTCCTATTGCATGCTACCCTTCCACCCTGTACCCTTTCAGGTACTAATCTACTCAAACTACCCTTTCAGGGGATGTGCAGCTCCCTTGAGGGTAGCCACCCTCTGTATTCTTTCTAAAGCCTGGTCTAGAAAGCGTATTTAGTAAAGAATCGTTGATGGCGACTAAGTGCTACGGTTTGAATGTGTTCCACAAAACGCATGTGCCAGACAGTTAAGCCCCAATGCAACCATGTGAAGAGATGGAACATGTCAGAGGCGATTAAGATGGGGCCCTCATGACCTAATGGATTAATGCCATGATCTTGGGAATGGGTTTGTTCTAAAAGCAATTTCTTCCCTATTTCTTATCTTGCCCTCTCTCACCCTCACACCTTCCATCTTGGACTGCCATGGCAAAAGGCCTTGGTCAGACCCTGGCACTTTGATCTTGGACCTCTAGCCTCCAGAGAATGTATCTCTGTGGTTTAAGCCACACAGCCTGTGGTACTATGCCATGGCAGTCTTGGAAAACGAATGCGTTCTTGATTTGGTTTTGTGGAATGCTGTCTCTTTGGCTACTATGTGGGGCATGGCCTGAGGAGACAAACCACTAGGCAGGAGGGCAGACTTCCAGGAAGGAGGGCAAAGCAAAGCGGGGAGGACTAGGAAGGTTTGAGCCTGAGGGCAGAGGAGCAGATATCTCTTTGTAGATCAGGCTTGGGGCAGGAGGAAAAGAAAGGTATAAAAGGTGACCCTAAACTGGGTGCTGGTGGCACATGCCTGTGGTCCTCGCTACTGAGGAGGCTGAGATCTGAGGATCACAGTTTGAAGCCAGCCTGGGCAAAAATATCCATGAGACTCTTATTCCCAATAAACTACTACTCAAAGAAAGCTGGAAGTGGTGCCGTGGCTCAAGTGGTAGAGCACTAGCCTTGAGTAAAGGAGCTCAGGGACCCAGAGTTCAAGTCCCAGGCCTGACGCATACATGCGCACGCGCGCGCGCACACACACACACACACACACACACACACACACACACACACACACACACACACACACACACACACACGACCCTACTTCTCTCTTTGATCAACTCGAAGTACAGAACTGCCTTTAGTGAAGATGGCACTTTTCCTCCCTTACAGTGAAGTTCTTTAAGAATCTTTCTAAAATTCCTTCTGTGTCAACAAGGTCCAGGTCTATATCTCACTAGGAGAACACAGAGAACTTCTTAACAGCGGAAAGAAAACCAATGGCTGATTAGAGTTTAGTCTGAGTTCCAAGGTAGATGCCATCTAGAGCATGGAGTTTACTGCAGGTCTTAAAATTAAAAAAGAAAATTGAAACCATAAGCTATCACCTTCCAAAAAGATGTAAATTATCAGTGGAGAGCCGAGAACATGGTCTAATTCTAAGGAACTGGAATAAACAAAAGCTCAAACAAGAATTGGCTCATTCTTATTTGTAATGCACCTTTTAGGGCCACAAAGACAGCTTTTTCTTTGCTGTATAATTTTGCTTAATGTCATTGTTATTTATCGGACATTTGAAATGTGCCACATAATGACCCAATTGATTTGGATTGATGAAATCATTTGATGCTCACAAAATAACACTAATGAGGTTGTTGCTATTATTATTATCCTTGTTTTCCAGATGAGGAATGAAAGGCCACATGAGGTTATGCAGCATGCTTTGGGCCACAGTGCTAATCAGCAGTGAGTCTGAGCTCCATCCAAATCTTGGTGTTAAAAGTCTGGAACTCACGCATTTGGTCATGAGGTGGGATAAATACAGACCCTTCTTGAGACTTTGGATAAATACAAACCCTTTTAAGTTTGCTTCAACTGACCTAGTTCTAGTCTAGGACTAGCTCTAGTTCTAGGACAAGGGAGTATGGGGCCAGCAGACAGCAGGCGTTAGGAGGAAGTCAAGGAGGCAGGCTCCTCTCAGCAGATCAGATAGAATTAGCAAGGATTAGACATGAGGTAGGAGAGAAAGAAAGGTCTCAGAAGTGACTCAAACTCTCTCAAAGTTTCTGCATGAGCATCTAGAAGTATGAACCTGCTTTAATCAAGGAAGGGCATTTTCTTAAAGTGAAGTCTTTTGAGAATCTAAAAGCCAAAGCTCTTGGTATTTATTATTTTTTTTTAATGCTACTAAGCAGCCTCGGATGGAAGACAATTAAAAACTTCTTCATACAGATCAGAATAGATTCATACAATCTCTGAGAAACAGGAGAAAAGATTGTGAGAAGCCTTTAGGTTTTAGGACTTGGTAGCTCCTTTCAAAGGTCTGAAAACCTTTCATAGAAAAAGATGATTAGAAATAAGATGTGGGAGATAAAAGTTACAATTGAATAAAAGTCTTTTAGTTTAATATAAGAAAGGGCATAATAAAAATCAGGCCTTCTCCATAGTAAAGTAGACCCAGTAAGGCTCTCATTCAGAGACTAGAGGAAAAATGATCGGGAATGCTGTCTCAGGCAGGAAATTGGCTTCCTACATAGCCTTCAAGGTCCCTTTCAGTGGTAAGCTAAAGATACCTGGACGGCCCAGAAGCTAGTGTAATTAGAATGGTGCCTAGCTCAATATTTGATTTTCAGATTATCTGCAATGTTTCTATCAGGATCAGACTTCTGGTTGGTACTGATGCTCTGCAGATGGCATGCTATGAGATCTTCGGGGCAGTGACAACACAAATGTGGGAAGCCCCAAGGATCCTTGGTAGAATACCTGAGTGTTCAATGACCTTTCCCCCTGCAGTGTTTTGGGATCATTGGACATTGTCAGGAGGATAGAGAAACCATTCTTTCTGAATAAAACTTGGCTAGATCAAGGAAAAAATCATATTGACAGGCAGTTGGAAGGATTTTATTTGGGGGGGTGGTAATGATAAGGGTGACATCACCTGAGATACTGACACATTCCTTCATTTGTAGGGAAGTAGACAGACAGTGGCTTTATCCTTCCCTAGGACTCTGCTAGGACTATGTGGATAACATGGGTAGTCAGAAAAATCTCTCCAATCTTTCTGGGAAGACAGTTCTCTTCTTCTAGGTATGTAATCTTGTTAGTGATATGTGAATGAATCCCCTCAGTCCTGGCTAGTTTAGTAGGAGAACTCTACCCCTTGACTTAGGTAGAAGTTGAGGGAGACAGAAAGAGGAAACAAGCAGTTAGTGTGGCACAAAGTATGGTGACATCCTTAGCTCAGCTGCCAACCTTAGCTGTACCCTCTCTCCTATCTCCCAATATTCCCCTTCCAGTCTATTCCCTTGGATTCATTTCAATAAAGAGTTTAATTCAGTATAAGCCCAGTAGACTCCTTATTGGTCTAAACGCCACTGAAATATTCCTCACAAATACCCATGGATACCATGAAATGGTCTATTTTTTTAATTTTTGTTGGTCATGGGGCTTG